>NC_088216.1:8537074-8557074 GCF_036934945.1 Oncorhynchus masou masou | reverse complement strand
ACACTGCCCTTTCCTCACCTGGACAAGAGGATCACCTCTGTGAGAATGGTGTTCATTGACTACAGCTCAGCATTCAACACCATAGTGCCCACAAAGCTGATCACTAAGCTAAGGACTCTGGGACTAAACACTTCACACACACATCTCACACACTACACATACACCTCACACACTAAACACACTCACCTCACACACAACACACACACACCTCACACACAACACACACACACCTCACAAACAACACACACACACCTCACACACTAAACACACTCACCTCACACACAACACACACACACCTCACAAACAACACACACACACCTCACACACTAAACACACACACCTCACACACTAAACACACTCACCTCACAAACAACACACACACACACCTCACAAACAACACACACACACCTCACACACTATACACACACACCTCTCACACACACCTCAACCCCCCCCCCAACTCCTTACCCTGTAGAGGTTGTGAGGTGACGTTACAGTGGGCAGCAGGTCCGTAGCTGACTGTTCTGGCCTGGACACTGAACCTGTAGATTACTCCTTTAGTCAGGTCTCTGACCTTCAACCAACGCTGCCAGCTACCCTTCACATCCACCGTCACCACCCGACTCACACCTAGACACACACACACACACACACACACACACACACACACACACACACACACACACACACACACACACACACACACACACACACACACACACACACACACACACACACAGTAAAACATGTATAGATATATAAACACCATTAAACACCAGTTACCCTGTACAGGCTGTGTGTGTTGCTAGGTGTGTGTGTTAGTTACCCTGTACAGGCTGTGTGTGTTGCTAGGTGTGTGTGTTAGTTAGCCTGTACAGGCTGTGTGGGTTGGTAGACCACCCTGTACCCCTCCACTACCCCGTTAGAAGGCTGTGTGTGTTGCTAGGTGTGTGTGTTAGTTACCCTGTACAGGCTGTGTGGGCTGGTAGACCACCCTGTACCCCTCCACTACCCCGTTAGAAGGCTGTGTGTGTTGCTAGGTGTGTGTGTTAGTTACACTGTACAGGCTGTGTGGGTTGGTAGACCACCCTGTAACCCTCCACTACCCCGTTAGAAGGCTGTGTGTGTGTTAGTTACCCTGTACAGGCTGTGTGTGTTGCTAGGTGTGTGTGTTAGTTACCCTGTACAGGCTGTGTGGGTTGGTAGACCACCCTGTACCCCTCCACTACCCCGTTAGAAGGCTGTGTGTGTGTTAGTTACCCTGTACAGGCTGTGTGGGTTGGTAGACCACCCTGTACCCCTCCACTACCCCGTTAGAAGGCTGTGTGTGTTGCTAGGTGTGTGTGTTAGTTACCCTGTATAGGCTGTGTGGGTTGGTAGACCACCCTGTACCCCTCCACTACCCCGTTAGAAGGCTGTGTGTGTTGCTAGGTGTGTGTGTTAGCTACCCTGTACAGGCTGTGTGGGTTGGTAGGTGTGTGTGTTAGTTACCCTGTACAGGCTGTGTGGGTTGGTAGACCACCCTGTATCCCTCCACTACCCCGTTAGAAGGCTGTGTGTGTGTTAGCTACCCTGTACAGGCTGTGTGGGTTGCTAGGTGTGTGTGTGTTATTTACCCTGTACAGGCTGTGTGGGTTGGTAGACCACCCTGTAACCCTCCACTACCCCTTTTTGAAGGCTGTGTGTGTGTTTGCTACCCTGTACAGGCTGTGTGGGTTGGTAGGTGTGTGTGTTAGTTACCCTGTACAGGCTGTGTGGGTTGGTAGACCACCCTGTACCCCTCCACTACCCCTTTTTGAAGGCTGTGTGTGTGTTTGTTACCCTGTACAGGCTGTGTGGGCTGGTAGACCACCCTGTACCCCTCCACTACACCGTTAGAAGGCTGTGTGTGTGTTAGTTACCCTGTACAGGCTGTGTGGGTTGGTAGACCACCCTGTACCCCTCCACTACCCCGTTAGAAGGCTGTGTGTGTTGCTAGGTGTGTGTGTTAGTTACCCTGTACAGGCTGTGTGGGCTGGTAGACCACCCTGTACCCCTCCACTACCCCGTTAGAAGGCTGTGTGTGTTGCTAGGTGTGTGTGTTAGTTACCCTGTACAGGCTGTGTGGGCTGGTAGACCACCCTGTACCCCTCCACTACCCCGTTAGAAGGCTGTGTGTGTTGCTAGGTGTGTGTGTTAGTTACCCTGTACAGGCTGTGTGGGTTGGTAGACCACCCTGTAACCCTCCACTACCCCGTTAGAAGGCTGTGTGTGTGTTAGTTACCCTGTACAGGCTGTGTGTGTTGCTAGGTGTGTGTGTTAGTTACCCTGTACAGGCTGTGTGGGTTGGTAGACCACCCTGTACCCCTCCACTACCCCGTTAGAAGGCTGTGTGTGTGTTAGTTACCCTGTACAGGCTGTGTGGGTTGGTAGACCACCCTGTACCCCTCCACTACCCCGTTAGAAGGCTGTGTGTGTTGCTAGGTGTGTGTGTTAGTTACCCTGTATAGGCTGTGTGGGTTGGTAGACCACCCTGTACCCCTCCACTACCCCGTTAGAAGGCTGTGTGTGTTGCTAGGTGTGTGTGTTAGCTACCCTGTACAGGCTGTGGGTTGGTAGGTGTGTGTGTTAGTTACCCTGTACAGGCTGTGTGGGTTGGTAGACCACCCTGTATCCCTCCACTACCCCGTTAGAAGGCTGTGTGTGTGTTAGCTACCCTGTACAGGCTGTGTGGGTTGCTAGGTGTGTGTGTTAGTTACCCTGTACAGGCTGTGTGGGTTGGTAGACCACCCTGTACCCTCCACTACCCCTTTTTGAAGGCTGTGTGTGTGTTTGTTACCCTGTACAGGCTGTGTGGGCTGGTAGACCACCCTGTACCCCTCCACTACACCGTTAGAAGGCTGTGTGTGTGTTAGTTACCCTGTACAGGCTGTGTGGGTTGGTAGACCACCCTGTACCCCTCCACTACCCCGTTAGAAGGCTGTGTGTGTTGCTAGGTGTGTGTGTTAGTTACCCTGTACAGGCTGTGTGGGCTGGTAGACCACCCTGTACCCCTCCACTACCCCGTTAGAAGGCTGTGTGTGTGTTAGTTACCCTGAACAGGCTGTGTGGGTTGGTAGACCACCCTGTACCCCTCCACTACCCCGTTAGAAGGCTGTGTGTGTGTTAGTTACCCTGTACAGGCTGTGTGGGCTGGTAGACCACCCTGTACCCCTCCACGACCCCGTTAGAAGGCTGTGTGTGTGTTAGTTACCCTGTACAGGCTGTGTGGGCTGGTAGACCACCCTGTACTCCTCCACGATCCCGTTAGAAGGCTGTGTGTGTGTTAGTTACCCTGTACAGGCTGTGTGGGCTGGTAGACCACCCTGTACCCCTCCACGACCCCGTTAGAAGGCTGTGTGTGTGTTAGTTACCCTGTACAGGCTGTGTGGGCTGGTAGACCACCCTGTACTCCTCCACGACCCCGTTAGAAGGCTGTGTGTGTGTTAGTTACCCTGTACAGGCTGTGTGGGTTGGTAGACCACCCTGTACCCCTTCACTACCCCTTTTTGAAGGCTGTGTGTGTGTTTGCTACCCTGTACAGGCTGTGTGGGTTGGTAGGTGTGTGTGTTAGTTACCCTGTACAGGCTGTGTGGGTTAGTAGACCACCCTGTACCCCTCCACTACCCCTTTTTGAAGGCTGTGTGTGTGTTTGTTACCCTGTACAGGCTGTGTGGGCTGGTAGACCACCCTGTACCCCTCCACTACACCGTTAGAAGGCTGTGTGTGTGTTAGTTACCCTGTACAGGCTGTGTGGGTTGGTAGACCACCCTGTACCCCTCCACTACCCCGTTAGAAGGCTGTGTGTGTTGCTAGGTGTGTGTGTTAGTTACCCTGTACAGGCTGTGTGGGCTGGTAGACCACCCTGTACCCCTCCACTACCCCGTTAGAAGGCTGTGTGTGTTGCTAGGTGTGTGTGTTAGTTACCCTGTACAGGCTGTGTGGGCTGGTAGACCACCCTGTACCCCTCCACTACCCCGTTAGAAGGCTGTGTGTGTGTTAGCTACCCTGTACAGGCTGTGTGGGTTGCTAGGTGTGTGTGTGTTAGTTACCCTGTACAGGCTGTGTGGGTTGGTAGACCACCCTGTACCCCTCCACTACCCCTTTTGAAGGCTGTGTGTGTGTTTGTTACCCTGTACAGGCTGTGTGGGCTGGTAGACCACCCTGTACCCCTCCACTACACCGTTAGAAGGCTGTGTGTGTGTTAGTTACCCTGTACAGGCTGTGTGGGTTGGTAGACCACCCTGTACCCCTCCACTACCCCGTTAGAAGGCTGTGTGTGTTGCTAGGTGTGTGTGTTAGTTACCCTGTACAGGCTGTGTGGGCTGGTAGACCACCCTGTACCCCTCCACTACCCCGTTAGAAGGCTGTGTGTGTTTAGTTACCCTGAACAGGCTGTGTGGGTTGGTAGACCACCCTGTACCCCTCCACTACCCCGTTAGAAGGCTGTGTGTGTGTTAGTTACCCTGTACAGGCTGTGTGGGCTGGTAGACCACCCTGTACCCCTCCACGACCCCGTTAGAAGGCTGTGTGTGTGTTAGTTACCCTGTACAGGCTGTGTGGGCTGGTAGACCACCCTGTACTCCTCCACGACCCCGTTAGAAGGCTGTGTGTGTGTTAGTTACCCTGTACAGGCTGTGTGGGCTGGTAGACCACCCTGTACCCCTCCACGACCCCGTTAGAAGGCTGTGTGTGTGTTAGTTACCCTGTACAGGCTGTGTGGGCTGGTAGACCACCCTGTACTCCTCCACGACCCCGTTAGAAGGCTGTGTGTGTGTTAGTTACCCTGTACAGGCTGTGTGGGTTGGTAGACCACCCTGTACCCCTCCACTACCCCTTTTTGAAGGCTGTGTGTGTGTTTGCTACCCTGTACAGGCTGTGTGGGTTGGTAGGTGTGTGTGTTAGTTACCCTGTACAGGCTGTGTGGGTTAGTAGACCACCCTGTACCCCTCCACTACCCCTTTTTGAAGGCTGTGTGTGTGTTTGTTACCCTGTACAGGCTGTGTGGGCTGGTAGACCACCCTGTACCCCTCCACTACACCGTTAGAAGGCTGTGTGTGTGTTAGTTACCCTGTACAGGCTGTGTGGGTTGGTAGACCACCCTGTACCCCTCCACTACCCCGTTAGAAGGCTGTGTGTGTTGCTAGGTGTGTGTGTTAGTTACCCTGTACAGGCTGTGTGGGCTGGTAGACCACCCTGTACCCCTCCACTACCCCGTTAGAAGGCTGTGTGTGTTGCTAGGTGTGTGTGTTAGTTACCCTGTACAGGCTGTGTGGGCTGGTAGACCACCCTGTACCCCTCCACTACCCCGTTAGAAGGCTGTGTGTGTGTTAGCTACCCTGTACAGGCTGTGTGGGTTGCTAGGTGTGTGTGTGTTAGTTACCCTGTACAGGCTGTGTGGGTTGGTAGACCACCCTGTACCCCTCCACTACCCCTTTTTGAAGGCTGTGTGTGTGTTTGTTACCCTGTACAGGCTGTGTGGGCTGGTAGACCACCCTGTACCCCTCCACTACACCGTTAGAAGGCTGTGTGTGTGTTAGTTACCCTGTACAGGCTGTGTGGGTTGGTAGACCACCCTGTACCCCTCCACTACCCCGTTAGAAGGCTGTGTGTGTTGCTAGGTGTGTGTGTTAGTTACCCTGTACAGGCTGTGTGGGCTGGTAGACCACCCTGTACCCCTCCACTACCCCGTTAGAAGGCTGTGTGTGTGTTAGTTACCCTGAACAGGCTGTGTGGTTGGTAGACCACCCTGTACCCCTCCACTACCCCGTTAGAAGGCTGTGTGTGTGTTAGTTACCCTGTACAGGCTGTGTGGGCTGGTAGACCACCCTGTACCCCTCCACGACCCCGTTAGAAGGCTGTGTGTGTGTTAGTTACCCTGTACAGGCTGTGTGGGCTGGTAGACCACCCTGTACTCCTCCACGACCCCGTTAGAAGGCTGTGTGTGTGTTAGTTACCCTGTACAGGCTGTGTGGGCTGGTAGACCACCCTGTACCCCTCCACGACCCCGTTAGAAGGCTGTGTGTGTGTTAGTTACCCTGTACAGGCTGTGTGGGCTGGTAGACCACCCTGTACCCCTCCACTACCCCGTTAGAAGGCTGTGTGTGTTGCTAGGTGTGTGTGTTAGTTACCCTGTACAGGCTGTGTGGGTTGCTAGGTGTGTGTGTTCGTTACCCTGTACAGGCTGTGTGTGTTGCTAGGTGTGTGTGTTCGTTACCCTGTACAGGCTGTGTGGGTTGCTAGGCGTGTGTGTTAGTTACCCTGTACAGGCTGTGTGGGCTGGTAGACCACCCTGTACCCCTCCACGACCCCGTTAGAAGGCTGTGTGTGTGTTAGTTACCCTGTACAGGCTGTGTGGGTTGGTAGACCACCCTGTACCCCTCCACTACCCCGTTAGAAGGCTGTGTGTGTGTTAGTTACCCTGTACAGGCTGTGTGGGCTGGTAGACCACCCTGTACCCCTCCACTACCCCGTTAGAAGGCTGTGTGTGTGTTAGTTACCCTGTACAGGCTGTGTGGGCTGGTAGACCACCCTGTACCCCTCCACGACCCCGTTAGAAGCGCTGGGCGCCCCCCAGGAGACGTTGACACTCCATCCTGTCACCTCCGAAAACGACAGGAAACTAGGCTGGCTGGGAGCTGGGGGGGGAGAGGTTACACAGGTCATCATTACATTCATACCATCTAGATGTTCTACTTTAATAACACAGACCTGGGATCAGTTACTATTAGATGTGTGTGTAAACTCTCAGTGTCTGCTTTAGACAGAACAGACCTTGGCCTTAGAGGTTAGGGGTTAGAGGTTAGGGAACCTACCGGCCTGTAGGGTCTCGGCCTCACGGGGTTAGAGGTTAGGGGTTAGAGGTTAGGGAACCTACCGGCCTGTAGGGTCTTGGCGCCCCGGGGTTAGGGGTTAGAGGTAAGGGAACCTACCAGCCTGTAGGGTCTTGGCGCCCCGGGGTTAGGGGTTAGAGGTAAGGAACCTACCAGCCTGTAGGGTCTTGGCGCCCCGGGTTAGGGGTTAGAGGTAAGGGAACCTACCAGCCTGTAGGGTCTTGGCGCCCCGGGGTTAGGGGTTAGAGGTAAGGGAACCTACCAGCCTGTAGGGTCTTGGCGCCCCGGGGTTAGGGGTTAGAGGTAAGGGAACCTACCAGCCTGTAGGGTCTTGGCGCCCCGGGGTTAGGGGTTAGAGGTAAGGAACCTACCAGCCTGTAGGGTCTTGGCGCCCGGGGTTAGGGGTTAGAGGTAAGGGAACCTACCAGCCTGTAGGGTCTTGGCGCCCCGGGGTTAGGGGTTAGAGGTAAGGAACCTACCAGCCTGTAGGGTCTTGGCGCCCGGGGTTAGGGGTTAGAGGTAAGGGAACCTACCAGCCTGTAGGGTCTTGGCGCCCGGGGTTAGGGGTTAGAGGTAAGGGAACCTACCAGCCTGTAGGGTCTTGGCGCCCCGGGGTTAGGGGTTAGAGGTTAGGGAACCTACCAGCCTGTAGGGTCCTGGCGCCCCGGGGTTAGAGGTTAGAGGTTAGGGAACCTACCAGCCTGTAGGGTCCACGCGCCCCGGGGTTAGGGGTTAGAGGTTAGGGAACCTACCAGCCTGTAGGGTCCTGGCGCCCCGGGGTTAGGGGTTAGAGGTTAGGGAACCTACCAGCCTGTAGGGTCCACGCGCCCCGGGGTTAGGGGTTAGAGGTTAGGGAACCTACCAGCCTGTAGGGTCTTGGTGCCCCGGGGTTAGAGGTTAGAGGTTAGGGAACCTACCAGCCTGTAGGTTCTTGGCGCCCGGGGTTAGGGGTTAGGGAACCTACCAGCCTGTAGGTTCTTGGCGCCCCGGGGTTAGGGGTTAGGGAACCTACCAGCCTGTAGGGTCCTGGCGCCCCGGGGTTAGGGGTTAGAGGTTAGAGAACCTACCAGCCTGTAGTGTCCTGGCGCCCCGGGGTTAGAGGTTAGAGGTTAGGGAACCTACCAGCCTGTAGGGGCCTGGCGCCACGGGGTTAGAGGTTAGAGGTTAGGGAACCTACCAGCCTGTAGGGTCCTGGCGCCCCGGGGTTCGCTGGGCGGGCCGTCTCCAGCCACGTTGAAGGCAGACAGCGTGACGAGGTAGGACGTGTAACACGTGAGGTTGACCAGACGAACACGCCTGTCAGGAACAAACACCACCTTCTCCGTCTCGTTCTGTCTGTCACCCTGCCAGCAGTGGATCTGATCACAGGAAACAGGAAGTCACACAGGACGTGAAGCGAGACCCGTTTTCTACTGAGACAGTGCTTCCTTTCGGGTTGTACCCAGAATGCTCAATATTCTGCCGTTGGCTTGACTTCTGATGTGTTGACCTGATGTGTCCAGCAGAGTGATGTAGTGATGTATTCTCTATAACAACATGACCTGATGTATCCAGCAGAATGATGTAGTGACGTATTCTCTATAACAACATGACCTGATGTGTCCAGCAGAGTGATGTAGTGATGTATTCTCTATAACAACATGACCTGATGTGTCCAGCAGAATGATGTAGTGATGTATTCCCTATAACAACATGACCTGATGTGTCCAGCAGAATGATGTAGTGATGTATTCTCTATAACAACATGACCTGATGTGTCCAGCAGAATGATGTAGTGATGTATTCTCTATAACAACATGACCTGATGTGTCCAGCAGAATGATGTAGTGATGTATTCTCTATAACAACATGACCTGATGTGTCCAACATGACATGTATCCAGCAATGATGTAGTGATGTATTCTCTCTAACAACATGACCTGATGTGTCCAGCAGAATGATGTAGTGATGTATTCTATAACAACATGACCTGATGTGTCCAGCAGAATGATGTAGTGATGTATTCTCTATAACAACATGACCTGATGTGTCCAGCAGAATGATGTAGTGATGTATTCTCTATAACAACATGACCTGATGTGTCCAGCAGAATGATGTAGTGATGTATTCTCTATAACAACATGACCTGATGTGTCCAGCAGAATGATGTAGTGATGTATTCTCTATAACAACATGACCTGATGTGTCCAGCAGAATGATGTAGTGATGTATTCTCTATAACAACATGACCTGATGTGTCCAGCAGAATGATGTAGTGATGTATTCTCTAACAACATGACCTGATGTGTCCAGCAGAATGATGTAGTGATGTATTCTCTATAACAACATGACCTGATGTGTCCAGCAGAATGATGTAGTGATGTATTCTCTATAACAACATGACCTGATGTGTCCAGCAGAATGATGTAGTGATGTATTCTCTATAACAACATGACCTGATGATGATGTAGTGATGTATTCCAACAACAACCTGATGTAGCAGAATGATGTAGTGATGTATCTATAACAACATGACCTGATGTGTCCAGCAGAATGATGACCTATGTGCAGAATGATGTATTGTATTCTATAACAACATGACCTGATGTGTCCAGCAGAATGATGTAGTGATGTATTCTCTATAACAACATGACCTGATGTGTCCAGCAGAATGATGTAGTGATGTATTCTCTATACAACATGACCTGATGTGTCCAGCAGAATGATGTAGTGATGTATTCTCTATAACAACATGACCTGATGTGTCCAGCAGAATGATGTAGTGATGTATTCTCTATAACAACATGACCTGATGTGTCCAGCAGAATGATGTAGTGATGTATTCTCTATAACAACATGACCTGATGTGTCCAGCAGAATGATGTAGTGATGTATTCTATAACAACATGACCTGATGTGTCCAGCAGAATGATGTAGTGATGTATTCTCTATAACAACATGACCTGATGTAGCAGAATGATGTATTCTATAACAACATGACCTGATGTGTCCAGCAGAATGATGTAGTGATGTATTCTCTATAACAACATGACCTGATGTGTCCAGCAGAATGATGTAGTGATGTATTCTGATGTAGTGATGTATTCTATAACAACATGACCTGATGTATCCAGCAGAATGATGTAGTGATGTATTCTCTATAACAACATGACCTGATGTGTCCAGCAGAATGATGTAGTGATGTATTCTCTATAACAACATGACCTGATGTGTCCAGCAGAATGATGTAGTGATGTATTCTCTATAACAACATGACCTGATGTGTCCAGCAGAATGATGTAGTGATGTATTCTCTATAACAACATGACCTGATGTGTCCAGCAGAATGATGTAGTGATGTATTCTGACCTGATGTGTCCAGCAGAATGATGTAGTGATGTATTCTCTATGATGTGTCCAGCAGAATGATGTAGTGATGTATTCTCTATAACAACATGAACATAACAACATGACCTGATGTGTCCAGCAGAATGATGTAGTGATGTATTCTCTATAACAACATGACCTGATGTGTCCAGCAGAATGATGTAGTGATGTATTCTATAACAACATGACCTGATGTGTCCAGCAGAATGATGTAGTGATGTATTCTCTATAACAACATGACTCCAGCAGAATGATGTAGTGATGTATTCTATAACAACATGACCTGATGTGTCCAGCAGAATGATGTAGTGATGTATTCTCTATAACAACATGACCTGATGTGTCCAGCAGAATGATGTAGTGATGTATTCTCCTGATGTGTCCAGCAGAATGATGTAGTGATGTATTCAATAACAACATGACCTGATGTGTCCAGCAGAATGATGTAGTGATGTATTCTCTATAACAACATGACCTGATGTGTCCAGCAGAATGATGTAGTGATGTATTCTCTATAACAACATGACCTGATGTGTCCAGCAGAATGATGTAGTGATGTATTCTATAACAACATGACCTGATGTGTCCAGCAGAATGATGTAGTGATGTATTCTCTATAACAACATGACCTGATGTGTCCAGCAGAATGATGTAGTGATGTATTCTGATGTAGTGATGTATTCTAAACAACATGACCTGATGTGTCCAGCAGAGTGATGTATTCTCTATGATGTAGTGATGTATTGTCTATAACAACATGACCTGATGTGTCCAGCAGAATGATGTAGTGATGTATTCTCAGAATGATGTAGTGATGTATTCTCTATAACAACATGACCTGATGTGTCCAGCAGAATGATGTAGTGATGTATTCTCTATAACAACATGACCTGATGTGTCCAGCAGAATGATGTAGTGATGTATTCTCTATAACAACATGACCTGATGTGTCCAGCAGAATGATGTAGTGATGTATTCTATAACAACATGACCTGATGTGTCCAGCAGAATGATGTAGTGATGTATTCTCTATAACAACATGACCTGATGTGTCCAGCAGAATGATGTAGTGATGTATTCTATAACAACATGACCTGATGTGTCCAGCAGAATGATGTAGTGATGTATTCTCTATAACAACATGACCTGATGTGTCCAGCAGAATGATGTAGTGATGTATTCTATAACAACATGACCTGATGTGTCCAGCAGAATGATGTAGTGATGTATGATCTCTATAACAACATGACCTGATGTGTCCAGCAGAATGATGTAGTGATGTATTCTATAACAACATGACCTGATGTGTCCAGCAGAATGATGTAGTGATGTATTCTCTATAACAACATGACCTGATGTGTCCAGCAGAATGATGTAGTGATGTATTCTCTATAACAACATGACCTGATGTGTCCAGCAGAATGATGTAGTGATGTATTCTCTATAACAACATGACCTGATGTGTCCAGCAGAATGATGTAGTGATGTATTCTCTATAACAACATGACCTGATGTGTCCAGCAGAATGATGTAGTGATGTATTCTCTATAACAACATGACCTGATGTGTCCAGCAGAATGATGTAGTGATGTATTCTATAAGCAAATGATGACCTGATGTGTCCAGCAGAATGATGTAGTGATGTATTCTCTATAACAACATGACCTGATGTGTCCAGCAGAATGATGTAGTGATGTATTCTCTATAACAACATGACCTGATGTGTCCAGCAGAATGATGATGTAGATGTGTCCAGCAGAATGATATTCTTCTATAACAACATGACCTGATGTGTCCAGCAGAATGATGTAGTGATGTATTCTCTATAACAACATGACCTGATGTGTCCAGCAGAATGATGTAGTGATGTATTCTCTAAACAACATGACCTGATGTGTCCAGCAGAATGATGTAGTGATGTATTCTCTATAACAACATGACCTGATGTGTCCAGCAGAATGATGTAGTGATGTATTCTCTATAACAACATGACCTGATGTGTCCAGCAGAATGATGTAGTGATGTAGCAGAATGATGTAGTGATATTCTCTACAACATGACCTGATGTGTCCAGCAGAATGATGTAGTGATGTATTCTCTATAACAACATGACCTGATGTGTCCAGCAGAATGATGTAGTGATGTATTCTCTATAACAACATGACCTGATGTGTCCAGCAGAATGATGTAGTGATGTATTCTCTATAACAACATGACCTGATGTGTCCAGCAGAATGATGTAGTGATGTATTCTCTATAACAACATGACCTGATGTGTCCAGCAGAATGATGTAGTGATGTATTCTCTATAACAACATGACCTGATGTGTCCAGCAGAATGATGTAGTGATGTATTCTCTATAACAACATGACCTGATGTGTCCAGCAGAATGATGTAGTGATGTATTCTCTATAACAACATGACCTGATGTGTCCAGCAGAATGATGTAGTGATGTATTCTCTATAACAACATGACCTGATGTGTCCAGCAGAATGATGTAGTGATGTATTCTCTATAACAACATGACCTGATGTGTCCAGCAGAATGATGTAGTGATGTATTCTCTATAACAACATGACCTGATGTGTCCAGCAGAATGATGTAGTGATGTATTCTGATGTAGTGATGTATTCTCTATGTGTCCAGCAAATGATGTAGTGATGTATTCAACAACATGACCTGATGTGTCCAGCAGAATGATGTAGTGATGTATTCTCTATAACAACATGACCTGATGTGTCCAGCAGAATGATGTAGTGATGTATTCTCTATAACAACATGACCTGATGTGTCCAGCAGAATGATGTAGTGATGTATTCTCTATAACAACATGACCTGATGTGTCCAGCAGAATGATGTAGTGATGTATTCTCTATAACAACATGACCTGATGTGTCCAGCAGAATGATGTAGTGATGTATTCTCTATAACAACATGACCTGATGTGTCCAGCAGAATGATGTAGTGATGTATTCTCTATAACAACATGACCTGATGTGTCCAGCAGAATGATGTAGTGATGTATTCTCTATAACAACATGACCTGATGTGTCCAGCAGAATGATGTAGTGATGTATTCTCTATAACAACATGACCTGATGTGTGATGTAGTGATGTATTCCAACAACATGAATGATGTAGTGATGTAGTGATGTCTTCTATAACAACATGACCTGATGTGTCCAGCAGAATGATGTAGTGATGTATTCTCTATAACAACATGACCTGATGTGTCCAGCAGAATGATGTAGTGATGTATTCTCTATAACAACATGACCTGATGTGTCCAGCAGAATGATGTAGTGATGTATTCTCTATAACAACATGACCTGATGTGTCCAGCAGAATGATGTAGTGATGTATTCTCTATAACAACATGACCTGATGTGTCCAGCAGAATGATGTAGTGATGTATTCTCTATAACAACATGACCTGATGTGTCCAGCAGAATGATGTAGTGATGTATTCTCTATAACAACATGACCTGATGTGTCCAGCAGAATGATGTAGTGATGTATTCTCTATAACAACATGACCTGATGTGTCCAGCAGAATGATGTAGTGATGTATTCTCTATAACAACATGACCTGATGTGTCCAGCAGAATGATGTAGTGATGTATTCTCTATAACAACATGACCTGATGTGTCCAGCAGAATGATGTAGTGATGTATTCTCTATAACAACATGACCTGATGTGTCCAGCAGAATGATGTAGTGATGTATTCTCTATAACAACATGACCTGATGTGTCCAGCAGAATGATGTAGTGATGTATTCTCTATAACAACATGACCTGATGTGTCCAGCAGAATGATGTAGTGATGTATTCTCTATAACAACATGACCTGATGTGTCCAGCAGAATGATGTAGTGATGTATTCTCTATAACAACATGACCTGATGTGTCCAGCAGAATGATGTAGTGATGTATTCTATAACAACATGACCTGATGTGTCCAGCAGAATGACCTGATGTAGTGATGTAGTGATGTATTCTCTATAACAACATGACCTGATGTGTCCAGCAGAATGATGTAGTGATGTATTCTCTATAACAACATGACCTGATGTGTCCAGCAGAATGATGTAGTGATGTATTCTCTACCTGATAACAACATGACCTGATGTGTCCAGCAGAATGATGTAGTGATGTATTCTCTATAACAACATGACCTGATGTGTCCAGCAGAATGATGTAGTGATGTATTCTCTATAACAACATGACCTGATGTGTCCAGCAGAATGATGTAGTGATGTATTCTCTATAACAACATGACCTGATGTGTCCAGCAGAATGATGTAGTGATGTATTCTCTATAACAACATGACCTGATGTGTCCAGCAGAATGATGTAGTGATGTATTCTCTATAACAACATGACCTGATGTGTCCAGCAGAATGATGTAGTGATGTATTCTCTATAACAACATGACCTGATGTGTCCAGCAGAATGATGTAGTGATGTATTCTCTATAACAACATGACCTGATGTGTCCAGCAGAATGATGTAGTGATGTATTCTCTATAACAACATGACCTGATGTGTCCAGCAGAATGATGTAGTGATGTATTCTCTATAACAACATGACCTGATGTGTCCAGCAGAATGATGTAGTGATGTATTCTCTATAACAACATGACCTGATGTGTCCAGCAGAATGATGTAGTGATGTATTCTCTATAACAACATGACCTGATGTGTCCAGCAGAATGATGTAGTGATGTATTCTCTATAACAACATGACCTGATGTGTCCAGCAGAATGATGTAGTGATGTATTCTCTATAACAACATGACCTGATGTGTCCAGCAGAATGATGTAGTGATGTATTCTCTATAACAACATGACCTGATGTGTCCAGCAGAATGATGTAGTGATGTATTCTCTATAACAACATGACCTGATGTGTCCAGCAGAATGATGTAGTGATGTATTCTCTATAACAACATGACCTGATGTGTCCAGCAGAATGATGTAGTGATGTATTCTCTATAACAACATGACCTGATGTGTCCAGCAGAATGATGTAGTGATGTATTCTCTATAACAACATGACCTGATGTGTCCAGCAGAATGATGTAGTGATGTATTCTCTATAACAACATGACCTGATGTGTCCAGCAGAATGATGTAGTGATGTATTCTCTATAACAACATGACCTGATGTATCCAGCAGAATGATGTAGTGATGTATTCTCTATAACAACATGACCTGATGTGTCCAGCAGAATGATGTAGTGATGTATTCTCTATAACAACATGACCTGATGTGTCCAGCAGAATGATGTAGTGATGTATTCTCTATAACAACATGACCTGATGTGTCCAGCAGAATGATGTAGTGATGTATTCTGATGTAGTGATGTATTCTATAACAACATGACCTGATGTGTCCAGCAGAATGATGTAGTGATGTATTCTCTATAACAACATGACCTGATGTGTCCAGCAGAATGATGTAGTGATGTATTCTCTATAACAACATGACCTGATGTGTCCAGCAGAATGATGTAGTGATGTATTCTCTAGTGATGTATTCTCTATAACAACATGACCTGATGTGTCCAGCAGAATGATGTAGTGATGTATTCTCTATAACAACATGACCTGATGTGTCCAGCAGAATGATGTAGTGATGTATTCTCTATAACAACATGACCTGATGTGTCCAGCAGAATGATGTAGTGATGTATTCTCTATAACAACATGACCTGATGTGTCCAGCAGAATGATGTAGTGATGTATTCTCTATAACAACATGACCTGATGTGTCCAGCAGAATGATGTAGTGATGTATTCTCTATAACAACATGACCTGATGTGTCCAGCAGAATGATGTAGTGATGTATTCTCTATAACAACATGACCTGATGTGTCCAGCAGAATGATGTAGTGATGTATTCTCTATAACAACATGACCTGATGTGTCCAGCAGAATGATGTAGTGATGTATTCTCTATAACAACATGACCTGATGTGTCCAGCAGAATGATGTAGTGATGTATTCTCTATAACAACATGACCTGATGTGTCCAGCAGAATGATGTAGTGATGTATTCTCTATAACAACATGACCTGATGTGTCCAGCAGAATGATGTAGTGATGTATTCTCTATAACAACATGACCTGATGTGTCCAGCAGAATGATGTAGTGATGTATTCTCTATAACAACATGACCTGATGTGTCCAGCAGAATGATGTAGTGATGTATTCTCTATAACAACATGACCTGATGTGTCCAGCAGAATGATGTAGTGATGTATTCTCTATAACATGACCTGATGTGTCCAGCAGAATGATGTACCTATAACAACATGACCTGATGTGTCCAGCAGAATGATGTAGTGATGTATTCTCTATAACAACATGACCTGATGTGTCCAGCAGAATGATGTAGTGATGTATTCTCTATAACAACATGACCTGATGTGTCCAGCAGAATGATGTAGTGATGTATTCTCTATAACAACATGACCTGATGTGTCCAGCAGAATGATGTAGTGATGTATTCTCTATAACAACATGACCTGATGTGTCCAGCAGAATGATGTAGTGATGTATTCTCTATAACAACATGACCTGATGTGTCCAGCAGAATGATGTAGTGATGTATTCTCTATAACAACATGACCTGATGTGTCCAGCAGAATGATGTAGTGATGTATTCTCTATAACAACATGACCTGATGTGTCCAGCAGAATGATGTAGTGATGTATTCTCTATAACAACATGACCTGATGTGTCCAGCAGAATGATGTAGTGATGTATTCTCTATAACAACATGACCTGATGTGTCCAGCAGAATGATGTAGTGATGTATTCTCTATAACAACATGACCTGATGTGTCCAGCAGAATGATGTAGTGATGTATTCTCTATAACAACATGACCTGATGTGTCCAGCAGAATGATGTAGTGATGTATTCTCTATAACAACATGACCTGATGTGTCCAGCAGAATGATGTAGTGATGTATTCTCTATAACAACATGACCTGATGTGTCCAGCAGAATGATGTAGTGATGTATTCTCTATAACAACATGACCTGATGTGTCCAGCAGAATGATGTAGTGATGTATTCTCTATAACAACATGACCTGATGTGTCCAGCAGAATGATGTAGTGATGTATTCTCTATAACAACATGACCTGATGTGTCCAGCAGAATGATGTAGTGATGTATTCTCTATAACAACATGACCTGATGTGTCCAGCAGAATGATGTAGTGATGTATTCTCTATAACAACATGACCTGATGTGTCCAGCAGAATGATGTAGTGATGTATTCTCTATAACAACATGACCTGATGTGTCCAGCAGAATGATGTAGTGATGTATTCTCTATAACAACATGACCTGATGTGTCCAGCAGAATGATGTAGTGATGTATTCTCTATAACAACATGACCTGATGTGTCCAGCAGAATGATGTAGTGATGTATTCTCTATAACAACATGACCTGATGTGTCCAGCAGAATGATGTAGTGATGTATTCTCTATAACAACATGACCTGATGTGTCCAGCAGAATGATGTAGTGATGTATTCTCAACCTAACAACATGACCTGATGTGTCCAGCAGAATGATGTAGTGATGTATTCTCTATAACAACATGACCTGATGTGTCCAGCAGAATGATGTAGTGATGTATTCTCTATAACAACATGACCTGATGTGTCCAGCAGAATGATGTAGTGATGTATTCTCTATAACAACATGACCTGATGTGTCCAGCAGAATGATGTAGTGATGTATTCTCTATAACAACATGACCTGATGTGTCCAGCAGAATGATGTAGTGATGTATTCTCTATAACAACATGACCTGATGTGTCCAGCAGAATGATGTAGTGATGTATTCTCTATAACAACATGACCTGATGTGTCCAGCAGAATGATGTAGTGATGTATTCTCTATAACAACATGACCTGATGTGTCCAGCAGAATGATGTAGTGATGTATTCTCTATAACAACATGACCTGATGTGTCCAGCAGAATGATGTAGTGATGTATTCTATAACAACATGACCTGATGTGTCCAGCAGAATGATGTAGTGATGTATTCTCTATAACAACATGACCTGATGTGTCCAGCAGAATGATGTAGTGATGTATTCTCTATAACAACATGACCTGATGTGTCCAGCAGAATGATGTAGTGATGTATTCTCTATAACAACATGACCTGATGTGTCCAGCAGAATGATGTAGTGATGTATTCTCTATAACAACATGACCTGATGTGTCCAGCAGAATGATGTAGTGATGTATTCTCTATAACAACATGACCTGATGTGTCCAGCAGAATGATGTAGTGATGTATTCTCTATAACAACATGACCTGATGTGTCCAGCAGAATGATGTAGTGATGTATTCTCTATAACAACATGACCTGATGTGTCCAGCAGAATGATGTAGTGATGTATTCTCTATAACAACATGACCTGATGTGTCCAGCAGAATGATGTAGTGATGTATTCTCTATAACAACATGACCTGATGTGTCCAGCAGAATCCAGATGATTCTCTATAACAACATGACCTGATGTGTCCAGCAGAATGATGTAGTGATGTATTCTCTATAACAACATGACCTGATGTGTCCAGCAGAATGATGTAGTATGTATTCTCTATAACAACATGACCTGATGTGTCCAGCAGAATGATGTAGTGATGTATTCTCTATAACAACATGACCTGATGTGTCCAGCAGAATGATGTAGTGATGTATTCTCTCCAACATGACCTGATGTGTCCAGCAGAATGATGTAGTGATGTATTCTCTATAACAACATGACCTGATGTGTCCAGCAGAATGATGTAGTGATGTATCTCTCCAACATGACCTGATGTGTCCAGCAGAATGATGTAGTGATGTATTCTCTATAACAACATGACCTGATGTGTCCAGCAGAATGATGTAGTGATGTATTCTCTATAACAACATGACCTGATGTGTCCAGCAGAATGATGTAGTGATGTATTCTCTATAACAACATGACCTGATGTGTCCAGCAGAATGATGTAGTGATGTATTCTCTCTAACAACATGACCTGATGTGTCCAGCAGAATGATGTAGTGATGTATTCTCTATAACAACATGACCTGATGTGTCCAGCAGAATGATGTAGTGATGTATTCTCTATAACAACATGACCTGATGTGTCCAGCAGAATGATGTAGTGATGTATTCTCCAACATGACCTGTATCCAGCTCTCTCTAACAACATGACCTGATGTGTCCAGCAGAATGATGTAGTGATGTATTCTCTATAACAACATGACCTGATGTGTCCAGCAGAATGATGTACTGATGTATTCTCTATAACAACATGACCTGATGTTCCAGCAGAATGATGTAGTGATGTATTCTCTAACAACATGACCTGATGTGTCCAGCAGAATGATGTAATGTATTCTCTATAACAACATGACCTGATGTGTCCAGTGTGTGTGTGATGTGTCCAGGTGTGATGTATTCTCTATAACAACATGACCTGATGTGTCCAGCAGAATGATGTAGTGATGTGTATAACAACATGACCTGATGTGTCCAGTGATGTAGTGATGTATTCTCTATAACAACATGACCTGATGTGTCCAGCAGAATGATGTAGTGATGTATTCTCTATAACAACATGACCTGATGTGTCCAGCAGAATGATGTAGTGATGTATTCTCTATAACAACATGACCTGATGTGTCCAGCAGAATGATGTAGTGATGTATTCTCTATAACAACATGACCTGATGTGTCCAGCAGAAT
>NC_088216.1:8509574-8532074 GCF_036934945.1 Oncorhynchus masou masou | reverse complement strand
ATGATAACCAGTGATGTCACTACAGCATAATGAATGATTACCAGTGATGTCACCACGTGTGGTGGTGTTGTTGGCCATGTCTTCCAGGGGTACCGTACTAGGAGTGGAGTTTACCGAGTTCCCGGTAGTACAGCCGGTAGCCAACCAGCACCCCGTTAACGCGCTCGTCACTGGGACGCTAGAGAGTAGACAACTGGTTAGAATGATATCACATAATAACATCTGAACCATCACAGTTATTCAGGTGTTAGTGGGTTTTTTTGTAGCAAGGTGTGTGTGTGATGTAAAACGTTTCCACGATGGCCTAGCAATCGGACGTGAGTTTGTCTTGTACCATCTTGATAATCGTTTTCCTCTGGGTTTTTTTTCTCGTATATATTTTAATCTCTCTTTCCATCTACGGACTGAATATACGCTCCTGCAACCCGCCTCACGCAATGTGGTATCTGCTATTTTTATACTTTAGAACCAGAACACCCGTCAGGAGCTAGTCAGTTAGCCACTGGTAGCCACTGGTAGCCACTGGTAGCCACTGGTAGCGGTCTTCACCGTTAAGTCGGACACCAGCCAGCTTCAGCTCGGTCAAAACCTGCCAGTCTGCACAGCGTAATATTAACCCAGAGCATATCGGACTGCTTTTTCTCTACCACATCATCGGATTCCTTCCGCAATTCTGGACCATTACAGCGGATCATCGCAGCTAGCTATCTGCAATCTGAGTGGCTACTCCTGGCTAACGTCTCTGTCCCGAAGCAAGCACCAGTTAGCCTTGAGCTAGCCTCGAGCTAGCCCCATCTCCCGGCTAGGCGAAGAGGTCTACCAGCTAATTCTTGGGCTACAAAACCTCTTTTTCCAATTGGCCTGGACCCTTTATTGTCGACACGGAGCCCCGAGACCATCAAGACTGTTCTGCCGATGTAATCGCCCGAGGTGGTTTCAACAGGCTTTTCCATTGCGATATCCAAAGGCCCATGTGCTATCCCCGGCCCGATAGCTTTCTGAACGCCGTGTCTCCCGCTTGCCGAGCGTAGTAGCGACTCCCGAACGGCTCCCTGACTCACCTATTGCTGCTCATTGGACCCTATGATCAGTCAGCTACTGTCTTATTTCACTGTGGAGCTGCCCTATGCCTGTCAATATGCCTTGTCTACTGCTGTTCAGGTTGGTTACTATTGTCTTATTTCACTGTAGAGCCCCCAGCCCTGCCCTACATGCCTCTCCCTAATGTCAATATGCCTTGTCTACTGCTGTTCAGGTTGGTTACTATTGTCTTATTTCACTGTAGAGCCCCCAGCCCTGCCCTACTGCCTCTCCCTAATGTCAATATGCCTTGTCTACTGCTGTTCAGGTTGGTTACTATTGTCTTATTTCACTGTAGAGCCCCCAGCCCTGCCCTGCCTCTCCCTAATGTCAATATGCCTTGTCTACTGCTGTTCAGGTTGGTTACTATTGTCTTATTTCACTGTACCCCCAGCCCTTACATGAATGTCAATATGCCTTTAGGTTCCTATTGTCTTATTTCACTGACCCCCATCCCTACATGCCTCTCCCTATGTCAATATGCCTTGTCTACTGCTGTTCAGGTTGGTTACTATTGTCTTATTTCACTGTAGAGCCCCAAGCCCCGCTCAACATGCCTTAGATAGCTCTTTTGTCCCAGCCCACACATGGGGAGACCTCACCTGGGTTAACTGGTGCCTCCAGAGACACAACCGCTCTCATCGTCACTCAATGCCTAGGATTACCTCCACTGTACTCACATCCTACCATACCCTTGTTTGTACATTATGCCTTGAATCTATTTTTCCACACCCAGAAATCTGCTCCTTTTATTCTCTGTCCCCAACGCACTAGACGACCAGTTCTTATAGCCTTTAGTCGTACCCTTATTCTACTCCTCCTCTGTTCCTCTGTTCCTCTGGTGATGTAGAGGTGAATCCAGGCCCTGTAGCCACCAGCACCACACCTATTCCCCAGGCGCTCTCATTTGTTGACTTCGGTAACTGTAAAAGCCTTGGTTTCTTGCATGTTAACATCAGAAGCCTCCTCCCTAAGTTTGTTTTATTCACTGCTTTATCACACTCCGCCAAGCCTGAAGTCCTAGACGTGTCTGAATCCTGGTTTAGGAATTAGGAATGCCCAACATTTTCTGACAAGATAGAACTGCCAAAGGGGGTGAAGTTGCAATCTACTGCAGAGATAGCCTGCAGAGTTCTGTCACACTATCCAGGTCTGTGCCCAAACAATTTGAGCTTCTACTTTTAAAATCCACCTTTCCAGAAACAAGTCTCTCACCGTTGCCACTTGTTATAGATCCCTCTCAGCCCCCAGATGTGCCCTGGACACCATATGTGAATTGATTTCCCCCCATCTATTTTCAGAGTTCGTACTGTTAGGTGACCTAAACTGGGACCAGCGTAGCACCCCAGCCATCCTACAATCTAAGCTAGATGCCCTCAATTTCACACAAATTATCAAGGAATTTACCAGATACAACCCTAAATCCATAACCATGGGCCTCATAGATATCATCCTGACCAACTTGCCCTCTAAATACACCTCTGCTGCCTTCAACCAGGATCTCAGTGATCACTGCCTCATTGCCTGCGTCCGTGGTCAAACGGCCACCCCTCATCACTGTCAAGCGCTCCCTAAAACACTTCAACATGCAGGCCTTTCTAATCGACCTGGCCCAGGTATCCTGGAAGGATAATGACCTCATTCCATCAGTAGAGGATGCCTGCTCTTTAAAAGTGCTTTCCTCACCATCTTAAATAAGCATGCCCCCAACAGATATAGCCCTTGGTTCACTTGACTGCCCTCTGCACTTGTCTTCTCACCTGAGAGTATGAAACAGATTGACCTCATCCGTCAGTAGAGGCCTGGTCATTCTTTAGAAGTGCCTTCCTCACCATCTTAAATAAGCCCATTTCAAAAAATGTAGAATCAGGAACAGATATAGCCCTTGGTTCTCTTCAGACTTGGCCAGCAAAAACATCCTGTGGCGTTTTGCATTAGCATCAAACAGCCACTGCGATATGCAACTTTTCAGGGAAGTCAGAAACCAATATACACAGTCAGTTAGGAAAAGCTAAGGCTAGCTTTTTCAAACAGAAATTTGCATCCTATAGCACTAATTCGAAAATGTTTAGGGACTCTGTAAAGTCCCAAAACTGGATCCCTGCAAATCAGCAGGACCAGACAATCTGGACCCTCTCTTTCTAAAATTATCAGCTGAAATTGTTGCAACCCCTATTACTACCCTGTTCACCCTCTCTTTTGTATCGTCTGAGATCTCCAAAGATTGGAAAGCAGCGGTCATCCCCCTTTTCAAAGGGGGAGACACTCTAGACCCAAACTGTTATAGACCTATATCCATCCTGCCCTGCCTTTCTAAAATCTTCTAAAACCAAGTTAACAAACAGATCACCGACCAGTTCGAATCCCACCGTACCTTCTCCGCTATGCAATCTGGTTTCCTAGCTGGTCATGGGTGCACCTCAGCCATGCTCAAGGTCCTAAACGATATCATAACCGCCATCAATGAGACATTACTGTGCAGCCGTCTTCATCGACTTGCCCAAGGCTTTCGACTCTGTCAATCCCCGCATTCTTATTGGCAGACACAACAGCCTTGGTTTCTCAAATGATTTCCTCGCCTGGTTCACCAACTACCTCTCTGATAGAGTTCAGTGTGTCAAATCGGAGGGCCTGTTGTCCGGACCTCTGGCAGTCTCTATGGGGGTGCCACAGGCTTCAATTCTCGGGCCAACTCTTTTCTCTGTATATATCAATGATGTTGCTCTTGCTGCGGGCGATTCCCTGATCCACCTCTACGCAGATGACAACATTCTGTATACATCTGGCCCTTCTTTGGACACTGTGTTAACAAACCTCGAAACGAGCTTCAATGCCATACAACACTCCTTCCGTGGCCTCCAACTGCTTTTAAATGCTAGTAAAACTAAATGCATGCTCTTCAACCGATTGCTGCCCGCACCCGCCTGCCAGACTAGCATCACTACTCTGGACGGTTCTGACCTAGAATATGTGGACAACTACAAATACCTAGGTTTGGTTAGACTGTAAACTGTCCTTCCAGACTCACATTAAGCATCTCCAATCCAAAATGAAATCTAGAATCGGCTTCCTAGTTCGCAACAAAGCTTTCTTCACTCATGCTTCACTCATGACTATCCTACCGATCTCTGACTTCGGCAATGTCATTTACAAAATAGACTTTGGCGATTTACAAAGATATTTACAAAATAGCCTCCAACACTCTACTCAGCAAACTGGATGTAGTCTATCACAGTGCCATCCATTTTGTCACCAAAGCCCCATATAGTACCCACCACTGTGACCTGTATGCTCGTTGGCTGGCCCTCGCTACATATTCGTCGCCAAACCCACTGGCTACAGATTATCTACAAGTCTATGCTAGGTAAGCCCCACCTTATCTCAGCTCACTGGTCACCATAGCAGCACCCACCCATAGCACACGCTCCAGCTGGTATATTTCACTGGTCATCCTCAAAGCCAACACTCCCTTTGGCCGCCTTTTCCTTCCAGTTCTCTGCAATGACTGGAACGAATTGCAAAAATCACTGAATCTGGAGACTCATATCTCCCTTTAATCCAAAGGTCAAAGTTCCAAGTTGCTCCAAACATTAAACGCTCACTCCCCCTAGTGGCCGGTTTTGAATGCATTTCCCGACAGATGTCCAATTTCAAAGTCAATCTTGAGCGAACTGGATGTGTTTAGTGTGTGTGTGTGTGTGTGTGCGAGGTGTGTGTGTACCTGCCACTGCACCAGAACAGAGGTAGTAGTAGAGGTTTAACTGATACTATCACTGGAGCCTCCTCAGGAACTAGAGAGATGGACAGATGGAGAGAGATGGAGAAAGATGGAGAGATATGGAAATGGAGATATGGATAAATGGAGAGAAGGAGATGGAGAGAATGAGAGATGGAGATGGAGAGATGGAGAAAGATGGAGAGATGGAGAGAGATGGAGAGATGGAGAGAGATGGATAGATGGAGAAAGATGGAGAGATATGGAGAAAGATGGAGAGATATGGAAATGGAGATATGGATAAATGGAGAGAAGGAGATGGAGAGATGGAGATGGAATGGGAGAGATGGAGAAAGATGGAGAGATGGAGAGAGATGGAGAGATGGAGAGAGATGGATAGATGGAGAAAGATGGAGAGATGGAGAGAGAAGGAGATGGAGAGATGGAGAAAGATGGAGAGATATGGAGAGATGGAGAGAGATGGAGAGATGGAGATATGGAGAGAGATGGAGAGATGGAGAGATGGAGAAAGATGGAGAGATGGAGAGAGATGGAGAAAGATGGAGAGATGGAGAGAGATGGAGAGAGATGGAGAGGTGGAGATATGGAGAGAGATGGAGAGATAGAGAGATGGAGAGATGGAAAGAAAATGGAAAAATCTTAATTTGGATGATATAAAACAGGGTAATTTTCTCCCTCCCTCCCTCCCTCCCTCCCTCCCTCCCTCCCTCCCTCCCTCCCTCCCTCCCTCCCTCCCTCCCTCCCTCCTCCTCCCTCCCTCCCTCCCTCCCTCCCTCCCTCCCTCCCTCCCTGTCTCCTACCATCCTGTAGTGTGATAACAGCCTCCCTCCCTCCCTCCCTCCCCCTCCCTCCCTCCCCTCCCTCCCTCCCTCCCTCCCTCCCTCCCTCCCTCCCTCCCTCCCTCCCTCCCTCCCTCCTGTAGTGTGATAACAGCCTCCCTCCCTCCCTCCTGTCTCCTACCATCCTGTAGTGTGATAACAGCCTCCTCCCTCCCTCCTTCCCTCCTGTCTCCTACCATCCTGTAGTGTGATAACAGCCTCCCCTCCCTCCCTCCCTCCCTCCCTCCCCCTCCCTCCCTCCCTCCCTCCCTCCCTCCCTCCCTCCCTCCCTCCCTCCTGTAGTGTGATAACAGCCTCCCTCCCTCCCTCCTGTCTCCTACCATCCTGTAGTGTGATAACAGCCTCCCTCCCTCCCTCCCTCCCTCCTGTCTCCTACCATCCTGTAGTGTGATAACAGCCTCCCTCCCTCCTTCCTGTCTCCTACCATCCTGTAGTGTGATAACAGCCTCCCCTCCCTCCTTCCTGTCTCCTACCATCCTGTAGTGTGATAACAGCCTCCCTCCCCCTCCCTCCTTCCTGTCTCCTACCATCCTGTAGTGTGATAACAGCCTCCCTCCCTCCCTCCCCCTGTCTCCTACCATCCTGTAGTGTGATAACAGCCTCCTCCCTCCCTCCCTCCCTCCTTCCTGTCTCCTACCATCCTGTAGTGTGATAACAGCCTCCCTCCCTCCCTCCCTCCCTCCCTCCCTCCCTCCCTCCCTCCCTCCCTCCCTCCCTCCTCCCTCCCTCCCTCCCTCCCTCCCCCTCTGTCTCCTACCATCCTGTAGTGTGATAACAGCCTCCTCCCTCCCCCTCCTCCTCCCTCCCTCCCTCCCTCCCTCCCTCCCTCCCTCCCTCCCTCCCTCCCTCCCTCCCTCCCTCCCTCCCTCCCTCCCTCCTGTCTCCTACCATCCTGTAGTGTGATAACAGCCTCCCTCCCTCCCTCCTTCCTGTCTCCTACCATCCTGTAGTGTGATAACAGCCTCCCTCCCCTTCCTGTCTCCTACCATCCTGTAGTGTGATAACAGCCTCCCTCCCTCCTTCCTGTCTCCTACCATCCTGTAGTGTGATAACAGCCTCCCTCCCTCCCTCCTTCCTGTCTCCTACCATCCTGTAGTGTGATAACAGCCTCCCTCCCTCCCTCCCTCCTTCCTGTCTCCTACCATCCTGTAGTGTGATAACAGCCTCCCTCCCTCCCTCCCTCCCTCCTTCCTGTCTCCTACCATCCTGTAGTGTGATAACAGCCTCCCTCCCTCCCTCCTTCCTGTCTCCTACCATCCTGTAGTGTGATAACAGCCTCCCTCCCTCCCTCCTTCCTGTCTCCTACCATCCTGTAGTGTGATAACAGCCTCCCTCCCTCCCTCCTTCCTGTCTCCTACCATCCTGTAGTGTGATAACAGCCTCCCTCCCTCCCTCCTGTCTCCTACCATCCTGTAGTGTGATAACAGCCTCCCTCCCTCCTTCCTGTCTCCTACCATCCTGTAGTGTGATAACAGCCTCCCTCCCTCCCTCCTTCCTGTCTCCTACCATCCTGTAGTGTGATAACAGCCTCCTCCCTCCCTCCTTCCTGTCTCCTACCATCCTGTAGTGTGATAACAGCCTCCCTCCCTCCCTCCCTCCCTCCCTCCTGTCTCCTACCATCCTGTAGTGTGATAACAGCCTCCCTCCCTCCCTCCTTCCTGTCTCCTACCATCCTGTAGTGTGATAACAGTCCCTCCCTCCCTCCTGTCTCCTACCATCCTGTAGTGTGATAACAGCCTCCCTCCCTCCCTCCTTCCTGTCTCCTACCATCCTGTAGTGTGATAACAGCCTCCCTCCCTCCCTCCCTCCCTCCCTCCTGTCTCCTACCATCCTGTAGTGTGATAACAGCCTCCCTCCCTCCCTCCTGTCTCCTACCATCCTGTAATGTGATAACAGTCTCCGTCTCTTTGCTGTAGTTGCTGTCTCCTACATCGTTGGTTGCCAGCATCCTCAGCTTGTACGACGTGAAGGGTTTCAGTCTGTAAAACACATAAACACATAGAATATTCTCCTGTAGCAGCGGGAGTCAGGTCTATCAATCAAATCAAAGAGTATTGGTCACGTACACATGGTTAGCAGATGTTAATGCGAGTGTAACGAATGCTTGTGCTTCTAGTTCCGACAGTGCAGTAATATCTAACAAGTAATCTAACAATTCCACAACAACGACCTAATACACACAAACCTAAAGGGATGGAATAAGAATATATCCATATAAATATATGGATGAGCGATGGATGAGCGATGGATGAGCGATGGTCAAGCGGCAAGATGCAGTAGATGGTATAGATGGCCTGGCTAGGGCCCAACCAGAAAGACAGAGAGAGAGAGAGAGGGAGAGAGAGAGAGAGAGAGAGAGAGAGAGAGAGACAGAGAAAGAGAGAGAGAGAGAGGGAGAGAGAGAGAGAGAGCGAAAGAGAGAGTGAGAGAGAGCGAGAGAGAGAGAGAGAGAGTGAGAGAGAGAGTTGAACCTGGAGAAGAGTCCCCTAATCAAGCTGGTCCTGGGGCTCTGTTCACAGGACAGCAACACAATTAGACCCAACCAAATCATGAGAACACAAAAAGATAATTACTTGACACATTGGAAAGAATGAACCAAAAAACGGAGCAAACTAGAATGTTATTTGGACCTAAACAGAGAGTACACAGTGGTAGAATACCTGACCACTGTGACTGACCCAAACTTAAGGAAAGCTTTGACTATGTACAGACTCAGCGAGCATAGCCTTGCTGTTGAGAAAGGTCACCCTAGGCAGACATGGCTCTCAAGAGAAGACAGGCTATGTGCTCACTGCCCACAAAATGAGGAGGAAACCGAGCTGCACTTCCTAACCTCCTGTCCAATGTATGACCATATTAGAGACACATGTTTCCCTCAGATTACACAGATCCAGAAATAAATTGTAAACATATCCAATGTTGATACATTTTGATATCTACTGGGTGAAATGCCACAGTGTGCATCACAGCAGTGAGATTTGTGACCTGTTGCCACAAGAAAAGGTCAACCAGTGAAGAACAAACACCATTGTAAATACAACATATCATATTTATGTTTATTTATTTTCCCTTTTGTACTTTAACTATTTGCACATTCAACACGATATAGAGACATAATATGACATTTGAAATGTCTTTAGTATTTTGGAACTTCTGTCAGTGTAATGTTTACTGTTCATTTTTATTGTTTATTTCACTTTTGTATATTATCTACTTCACTTGTGTTTGACAATGTTAACACATGTTTCCCCTGCCAATGAACCCCCTTGAATTGAATTGACTTTAATTGAGAGAGAGAGAGAGAGATTGTGTTGTGACTGTATGGTAATGTGATCGTGGAGGGGGACAGGAAGTGTTCCTGGGGAATTGTGGGTATCGTAGGAATACAACATCAAAGACAGCTGCCTCAGAGGGGGTGGGACGGCAGCAGCACTGGGTCTGCCTGGGGACTACGATGAAAACAACCATTAGGGATAAATAATGTTTGTGTGTGTGTGTGTGTGTGTGTGTGTGTGTGTGTGTGTGTGTGTGTGTGTGTGTGTAATCTGGTGTAGTCTAAATCCCTGTGAACTAAAGCAATCAACAACATAAGCTACAACAGCAAAAAGAGAGAGGGAGAGAGAGAGAGAGAGAGAGAGAAAGAGAGAGAGAGAGAAAGAGAGAGAGAGAGAAAGGGGGAGAGAGAGAAAGGGAGAGAGAGAGAAAGGGGAGAGAGAAGCAGAGAGAAAGAGTGGGAGAGAGAGACAGAGAGAGAGAGGTGGAGAGAGAGACAGAGAGGGGGAGAGAGTGTGTGTCTCTCTCTCTGTCTCTCTCTCTCCCCCCCCCGTTGTTTCAGAGGCCTGGAGGAAACAGCCAGCTCAGATTCCCTCAATCCAAAGCCTACATGTAAAGAATATTAAAGAACGCATCGATGATTTGTATTTCCTGCAGCTCTCTGAAGCCGTGTCGGCATGGGAACGGTCTGTGTCTAACACTTTGTGAAACCAGTTAGCGATGCCGCAACGGTCCAAAGGCTTTCCCCCATAAAACTTTCTGAATGAAAATGTTAACTACAAAGTCGGCTCATCTACAAAGTACAGCTTTAGATCTCCATGGTTTCCAGAACAGAACAGCATCAGTCTTCTGAGGTGCCACAACCACTTCAAAGGCTGTTGATCCTGATGTGGTCTAAACATGTGACCTAGAACATCAATCTAGTTGTTTTTCTATAACAACGGTTACCATGGAGATCACTGTACTTTTACCAAAAAGGTAAATATATATATAGATATTCTACAGTGAAAACCTAGAGAAAAAACAATGAAACCTGGAGAAAATAAATAAGAAACAAGTTTTTTTTTTTTGTGTGTTATTAAATAAATGTATTGGCTGGTAAGAGTTTTTTTGTGTTATTAAATAAATGTATTGGCTGGTAAGAGTTTTGAGTGTGTTTGTGTTATTAAATAAATGTATTGGCTGGTTAGAGTTTTGAGTGTGTTTGTGTGTTATTAAATAAATGTATTGGCTGGTAAGAGTTTTTTTGTGTTATTAAATAAATGTATTGGCTGGTAAGAGTTTTGAGTGTGTTTGTGTTATTAAATAAATGTATTGGCTGGTTAGAGTTTTGAGTGTGTTTTTTTGTGTTATTAAATAAATGTATTGGCTGGTAAGAGTTTTTTTGTGTTATTAAATAAATGTATTGGCTGGTAAGAGTTTTGAGTGTGTTTGTGTTATTAAATAAATGTATTGGCTGGTAAGAGTTTTGAGTGTGTTCGTGTTATTAAATAAATGTATTGGCGGGTAAGAGTTTTTTGTGTGTTATTAAATAAATGTATTGGCTGGTAAGAGTTTTGAGTGTGTTTGTGTGTTATTAAATAAATGTATTGGCTGGTAAGAGTTTTGAGTGTGTTCGTGTTATTAAATAAATGTATTGGCGGGTAAGAGTTTTTTGTGTGTTATTAAATAAATGTATTGGCGAGTAAGAGTTTTGAGTGTGTTTCTGTGTTATTAAATAAATGTATTGGCTGGTAAGAGTTTTGAGTGTGTTCGTGTTATTAAATAAATGTATTGGCGGGTAAGAGTTTTTTGTGTGTTATTAAATAAATGTATTGGCGAGTAAGAGTTTTGAGTGTGTTTTTGTATCTACCTGCCACAGTGACTGATGAATGATAAATGTATTGGCTGGTAAGAGTTTTGAGTGTGTTTGTGTGTTATTAAATAAATGTATTGGCGGGTAAGAGTTTTGAGTGTGTTTTTGTATCTACCTGCCACAGTGACTGATGAATGATAAATGTATTGGCTGGTAAGAGTTTTGAGTGTGTTCGTGTTATTAAATAAATGTATTGGCGGGTAAGAGTTTTTTGTGTGTTATTAAATAAATGTATTGGCGAGTAAGAGTTTTGAGTGTGTTTTTGTATCTACCTGCCACAGTGACTGATGAATGATAAATGTATTGGCTGGTAAGAGTTTTGAGTGTGTTCGTGTTATTAAATAAATGTATTGGCGGGTAAGAGTTTTTTGTGTGTTATTAAATAAATGTATTGGCTGGTAAGAGTTTTGAGTATGTTTGTGTGTTATTAAATAAATGTATTGGCTGGTAAGAGTTTTGAGTGTGTTTGTGTGTTATTAAATAAATGTATTGGCTGGTAAGAGTTTGTGTGTTTGTGTGTTATTAAATACATGTTGTTATGAACTTGAGTGAAGACCCAAAAGCGGTTTTAACAGAAAACAGAGTTCTTTAATGAAAATACAGGAATGGCATAAATCCTCTTCCAACGTTGTCAGGGGAACAAAAAGAACGTTAGTATAGTGCAGGATGCTTCAGCCAGGCAGACTCCGACAGGACAGGACAAGGTGGAAGCAAACGAGACGACAGCTTGCTTCTGGCATCAAAAAACACAAACAAGAATCAGACACTGAAAGTAGCAGGAACAGAGAAAGAAATAGAGACCTAATCAGAGGGGAAGAGAGAACAGGTGTGAAGAGTGAAAGAGCTAGTTAGGGCAGATGTAGAACAGCTGAGGAATGAGAGACAGAGAAGGTAACCTAAAAAGACCAGCAGAGAGAGAGAATCAAGAGAAAGGACAGGAACAGACATAACAAGACATGACAGTACCCCCCCCACTCACCGAGCGCCTCCTGGCGCACTCGAGGAGGAAACCTGGCGGCAACGGAGGAAATCATCGATCAGCGAACGGTCCAGCACGTCCCGAGAGGGAACCCAACTCCTCTCCTCAGGACCGTACCCCTCCCAATCCACTAGGTACTGATGACCACGGCCCCGAGGGCGCATGTCCAAATCTTACGAACCCTGTAGATGGGTGCGCCCTCGACAAGGATGGGGGGAGGGACGGCGGGGGCGCGAAGAACAGGCTTAACACAGGAGACATGGAAGACCGGGTGAACGCGACGAAGATAGCGCGGAGAAGAAGTCGCACTGCGACAGGATTAATGACCTGGGAAATACGGAACGGACCAATGAACCGCGGGGCCAACTTGCGAGAAGCTGTCTTAAGGGGAAGGTTCTGAGTGGAGAGCCATACTCTCTGACCGCAACAATATCTAGGACTCTTGGTCCTACGCTTGTGCGGCCCTCACAGTCTGCGCCCTATTACGGCAAAGTGCCGACCTGACCCCCCTTCCAGGTGCGCTCGCAACGCTGGACAAAAGCCTGAGCGGAGGGACGCAGGACTCGGCGAGCTGAGATGAGAACAGCGGAGGCTGGTACCCGAGGCTACACTGAAAAGGGGATAGACCGGTAGCAGACGAGGAAGCGAGTTGTGGGCGTACTCTGCCCAGGGAGCTGTTCTGACCAAGACGCAGGGTTACGAAAAGAAAGACTGCGTAAATGCGACCAACAGTCTGATTGGCCCGTTCGGCGACCGTTAGACTGGGGATGAAAGCGGACGAGAGACTGACGGAAGCCCCAATCAAACGGCAAAACTCCCTCAAAATTGAGACGTGAACTGCGGACCTCTGTCGGAAACGACGTCAGACGGAAGGCCATGAATTCGGAAAACATTCTCGATAATGATCTGAGCCGTCTCCTTAGCAGAAGGGAGCTTATCGAGAGGAATGAAATGAGCCGCCTTAGAGAATCTATCGACAACCGTAAGAATAACTGTCTTCCCCGCTGATGAAGGCAGTCCGGTGATAAAATCTAAAGCGATGTGAGACCACGGTCGAGAGGGAATGGGAAGCGGTCTGAGACGGCCGGCAGGAGGAGAGTTCCCAGATTTAGTCTGCGCGCAGACCGAACAAGCGGCGACAAATCGACGCGCGTCACGTTCCCGAGTGGGCCACCAGAAACGCTGGCGAATGGAAGCGAGCGTACCCGAACGCCGGGGTGGCCGGCTAACTTGGCAGAGTGGGCCCACTGAAGAACGGCCGGACGAGTAGGAACGGGAACGAACAGAAGGTTCCTAGGACAAGCTCGCGGCGACGGAGTGTGAGCGAGTGCTTGCTTTACCTGCCTCTCAATTCCCCAGACAGTCAACCCGACAACACGCCCCTCAGGGAGAATCCCATCGGGGTCGGTGGAGACCTCAGAAGAACTGAAGAGACGAGATAAAGCATCAGGTTTGGTGTTTTTGAGCCCGGACGATAAGAAATAACAAACTCGAAACGAGCGAAAAACAGAGCCCAACGAGCCTGACGCGCATTAAGTCGTTTGGCTGAACGGATGTACTCAAGGTTCCTATGGTCAGTCCAAACGACAAAAGGAACGGTCGCCCCCCCAACCACTGTCGCCATTCGCCTAGGGCTAAGCGGATGGCGAGCAGTTCGCGATTACCAACATCATAGTTACGTTCTGACGGCGATAAGCGATGAGAGAAAAACGCGCAAGGATGGACCTTGCCGTCAGAGAGAGAGCGCTGAGAAAGAATGGCTCCCACGCCCACCTCTGACGCGTCAACCTCAACAACAAACTGTCTAGAGATGTCAGGTGTAACAAGAATAGGTGCGGATGTAAAACGATTCTTAAGAAGATCAAAAGCTCCTGGGCGGAAACGGACCACTTAAAGCACGTCTTAACAGAAGTAAGGGCTGTGAGAGGAGCTGCCACCTGACCGAAATTACGGATGAAACGACGGTAGAAATTAGCGAAGCCCAGAAAGCGCTGCAGCTCGACTCGTGACTTAGGAACGGGCCAATCAATGACAGCCTGGACTTTAGCGGGATCCATCTTAATGCCCTCAGCGGAAATAACGGAACCGAGAAAAGGGACAGAGGTGGCATGAAAAGTGCACTTCTCAGCCTTCACATAAAGACAGTTCTCCAAAAGGCGCTGGAGGACGCGTCGCACGTGCTGAACATGAATCGAGAGAGACGGTGAAAAAATCAGGATATCGTCCATGTAAACGAAAACAAAAATGTTCAGCATGTCTCTCAGGACGTCGTTAACTAGTGCCTGAAAGACAGCTGGAGCGTTAACGAGGCCGAAAGGAAGAACCCGGTATTCAAAGTGCCCTAACGGAGTGTTAAACGCCGTCTTCCACTCGTCCCCCTCCCTGATGCGCACGAGATGGTAGGCGTTACGAAGGTCCAATTTGGTGAAAAACCTGGCTCCTGCAGGATCTCGAAGGCTGAAGACATAAGAGGAAGCGGATAACGATTCTTAACTGTTATGTCATTCAGCCCTCGATAATCCACGCATGGGCGCAGGGACCCGTCCTTCTTCTGAACAAAAAAAAATCCCGCTCCGGCGGGGGGGAGGAGGAGGAGACTATGGTACCGGCGTCGAGCGAAACCGACAAATAATCCTCGAGAGCCTTACGTTCGGGAGCCGACAGAGAATATAATCTACCCCGGGGGGAGTAGTTCCCGGAAGGAGATCAATACTACAGTCATACGACCGGTGTGGAGGAGAGAAGTGGCCTTGGAACGACTGAACACCGTGCGCAGATCGTGATACTCCTCCGGCACCCCTGTCAAATCGCCAGGCTCCTCCTGTGAAGAAGAGACAGAGGAAACAGGAGGGATAGCAGACATTAAACAGGTTACATGACAAGAAACATTCCAGGATAGGATAGTATTACTAGACCAATTAATAGAAGGGTTATGGCGCACTAGCCAGGGATGACCCAAAACAACAGGTGTAAAAGGTGAACGAAAAATTAAAAAAGAAATGGTTTCGCTATGATTACCAGAGACAGTGAGGGTTAAAGGCAGCGTCTCACGCTGAATCTTGGGGAGAGAACTACCATCTAAAGCGAACAAGGCCCTGGGCTCCCCTAACTGTCTGAGAGGAATATCATGTTCCCGAGCCCAGGTCTCGTCCATAAAACAGCCCTCCGCCCCAGAGTCTATCAAGGCACTGCAGGAAGCAGATGAACCGGGCCAGCGGAGATGGACCGGAAAGGTAGTGCGTGATCCAGAAGGAGAGGCCTGAGTAGTTGCGCTCACCAGTAGCCCTCCTCTTACTGATGAGCTCTGGCTTTTACTGGACATGAGGTGACAAAATGACCAGCGGAGCCGCAGTAGAGACAGAGGCGATTGGTGATTCTCCGTTCCCTCTCCTTGGCCGAGATGCGAATACCCCCCAGCTGCATAGGCTCAGCATCCGAGCCGGCGGAGGAGGGTGGCAGTGAAGCAGCAGGTGGCAGTGATGTGGAGAGGGGAGCAACGGAGAACGTGAGCTCCTTTCCACGAGCTCGGCGACGAAGATCAAACCGTCGCTCTATGCGAATAGCGAGAGCTATTAAGGAGTCCAGACTGGAAGGAACCTCCCGGGAGAGGATCTCATCCTTAACCTCGACGTGGAGACCCTCCAGAAAACGAGCGAGCAAAGCCGGCTCGTTCCAGTCACTAGAGGCAGCGAGAGTGCGAAACTCAATAGAATAATCCGTTATGGATCTATTCCCCTGACATAGGGAAGACAGGGCCCTGGAAGCCTCCTCGCCAAAAACAGAACGGTCAAAAACCCGTATCATCTCCTCCTTAAAGTTCTGATACTGGTTAATACACTCAGCCCTCGCCTCCCAGACTGCCGTGCCCCACTCACGCGCCCGTCCGGTAAGGAGAGAAATGACGTAGGCGATGCGGGCTGCGCTCCTGGAGTAGGTGTTGGGCTGGAGAGAGAACACCACATCACACTGAGTGAGGAATGAGCGGCACTCAGTGGGCTCCCCAGAGTAACACGGCGGGTTGTTGATCCTGGGCTCCGGAGACTCGGAAACCCTGGAAGTGGGCGGTGGATCGAGGTGGAGTTGGTGAACCTGTCTTGTGAGGTCGGAGACTTGGACGGCCAGGTCTCAACGGCATGTTGAGCAGCAGACAATTCCTCCTCATGTCTGCCTAGCATCGCTCCCTGGATCTCGACGGCGGAGTGAAAGGGTCCGGAGCCGCTGGGTCCATTCTTGGTCTGATTCTTCTGTTATGAACTTGAGTGAAGACCCAAAAGCGGTTTTAACAGAAAACAGAGTTCTTTAATGAAAATACAGGAATGGCATAAATCCTCTTCCAACGTTGTCAGGGGAACAAAAAGAACGTTAGTATAGTGCAGGATGCTTCAGCCAGGCAGACTCCGACAGGACAGGACAAGGTGGAAGCAAAAGCGAGACGACAGCTTGCTTCTGGCATCAAAAAACACAAACAAGAATCAGACACTGAAAGTAGCAGGAACAGAGAAAGAAATAGAGACCTAATCAGAGGGGAAGAGAGAACAGGTGTGAAGAGTGAAAGAGCTAGTTAGGGCAGATGTAGAACAGCTGAGGAATGAGAGACAGAGAAGGTAACCTAAAAAGACCAGCAGAGAGAGAGAATCAAGAGAAAGGACAGGAACAGACATAACAAGACATGACACATGTATTGGCTGGTAAGTGTTTTGAGTGTGTTTGTGTTTTATTAAATAAATGTATTGGCTGGTAAGAGTTTTGAGTGTGTTTGTGCGTTATTAAATACATGTATTGGCTGGTAAGTGTTTTGAGTGTGTTTGTGTTTTATTAAATAAATGTATTGGCTGGTAAGAGTTTTGAGTGTGTTTGTGCGTTATTAAATACATGTATTGGCTGGTAAGTGTTTTGAGTGTGTTTGTGTTTTATTAAATAAATGTATTGGCTGGTAAGAGTTTTGAGTGTGTTTGTGCGTTATTAAATACATGTATTGGCTGGTAAGAGTTTTGAGTGTGTTTATCTACCTGCCACAGTGACTGATGGACCAAAACGTTTGTTTTTACGTCCTATTCAAAAACCATGTCGTTCCAAAACCACACACAGGTATTTGTTTACATGTTGTTCAGTCATGTTACCTCATTAATTAGCTAGCTAGCTAACAACCTGGTTATTTTACCAGTATATCTTGTTCAGTCATGGTGCCTCATTAATTAGCTAGCTAGCTAACAACCTGGTTACTTTACCAGTATATCTAAACATCACGGAAAGAGAGGAAAAAGGGACATCTTCAATGATCACAACAGTCACAAACTTGACGCTTTTAAAGAGATGTTTTTTTTAAATTTTGAATGTCGGTGGTGCTTTTAATCCACTGATGTTTTTTTTTTTCAATGAGTCAAATCGTTGTTGATTTTGTTTTAAATACAGAAATAACAAAACATGCCGAAAAGTTGGTGTGTTGTCCAATGTACCATCAGGTCTAAAATCTGCAGCAACTCACTGCCTTCCTGAAGACAAACAATGTATATGAAATGCTTCAGTCTGGTTTTAGACCCCATCATAGCACTGAGACGGCACTTGTGAAGGTGGTAAATTACATTTTAATGGCATCAGACTGAGGCTCTGCATCTGTCCTCGTGCTCCTAGACCTTAGTGCTGCTTTTGATACCATCGACCACCACATTATTTTGGAGAGATTGGAAACCCAAATTGGTCTACACGGACAAGTTCTGGCCTGGTTTAGATCTTGCCTGTCGGAAAGATATCAGTTTGTCTCTGAAGATGGTTTGTCCTCTGACAAATCAACTGTAAATGTCGGTGATCCTCAAGGATCAGTTTTAGGACCACTATTGTTTTCTCTCTATATATTTTACCTCTTGGTGATGTCATTCCAAAACAGAATGTTAACTTTCACTGCTCTGCGGACGACACCCAGCTGTACATTTCGATAAAACATGGTGAAGCCGCAAAATTGCCCTGGAAGCCTGTTTTTCTGACATAAGGAAGTGGTGGATGGCGGCCAATTTTCTACTTTTAAACTTAGACAAAACAGAGATGTTTTTAGGTCCCAAGAAACAAAGAGATCTTCTGTTGAATCTGACAATTAGTCTCAAATAAAACTGTGAAGGCCTCGGCGTTACTCTGGACCCTGATATCTCTTTTTACGAACATATCAAGACTGTTTCAAGGACAGCTTTTTTCCATCTACGTAACATTGCAAAAATCATAAACTTTCTGTCTAAAAAAGGTGCAGAAAAATTTATCCATGCTTTTGTCACTTCTAGGTTAGGCTACTGCAATGCTCTACTCTCTCTTCAGTTAGTGCTGCTAGAATCTTGACTGACCAAAAAATTGATCATATTACTCCAGTGCTATTGCCTCCCTACACTGGCTTCCTGTTAAGGCAAGGGCTGATTTCAAGGTTTTACTGATAACCTACAAAGCATTACATGGGCTTGCTCCTACCTATCTCTCTGATTTGGTCCTGCCGTACATACCTACATGTACGCTACGGTCACAAGACGCAGTCCTCCTTACTGTCCCTAGAACATCTAAGCAAACAGCTGGAGGCAGGGCTTTCTCCTATAGAGCTCCATTTTTATGGAATGGTCTGAATACCCATGTGAGAGACGCAGACTCGGTCTCAATTTTTAAGTCTTTATTGAAGACTCATCTCTTCAGTAGGTCATATGATTGAGTGTAGTCTAGCCCAGGAGTGTGAAGGTGAACGGAAAGGCACTGGAGCAACGAACCACCCTTGCTGCCTCTGCCTTCCCCTCTCTCCACTGGGATTCTCTGCCTCAAACCCTATTAAAGGGGCTGAGTCACTGGCTAACTGCTGCTCTTCCATGCCGTCCCTAGGAGGGGTGCGTCACTTCAGCGTCACTCTAGTGGTGTGGGGGCTGTGCTTTGGCAAAGTGGGCGGGGTTATATCCTGCCTGTTTGGCCCTGTCCGGGTGTATCACAGTGTCTCCCGACCCCTCCTGTCTCAGCCTCAAGTATTTATGCTGCAGTAGTTTATGTGTCGGGGGGGCTAGGGTCAGTTTGTTATATCTGGAGTATTTCTCCTGTCTTATCCGGTGTCTTGTGTGAATTTAAGTATGCTCTCTCTAATTCTCTCTCTCTCTCTATCGGAGGACCTGAGCCCTAGAACCATGCCTCCGGACTATCTGGCCTGATGACTCCTTGCTGTCCCCAGTCCACCTGGCCGTGCTGCTGCTCCAGTTTAACCTGTTCACCTGACGTGCTACCTTGTCCCAGACCTGCTGTTTTCAACTCTCTAAAGACAGCAGGAGTGGTAGAGATACTCTGAATGATTGGCTATGAAAAGCCAACTGACATTTACTCCTGAGGTGCTGACCTATTGCACCCTCTACAACCACTGTGATTATTACTATTTGACCCTGCTGGTCATCTATGAACATTTAAACATCTTGGCCATGTCCTGTTATAATCTCCACCCGGCACAGCCAGAAGAGGACTGGCCACATAGCCTGGTTCCTTTCTAGGTTTTTTCCTATGTGCTAGCTAGCTACTCACTCACTTCCAGCAAAATGTTCCAGTCGGTAGCTAGCTAGCACTCACTCACTGCTAACGTAATGTTCCTGTTGGTAGCTAGCTAGCACTCACTCACTGCTAGCGTAATGTTCCAGTCGGTAGCTAGCTAGCTACTCACTCACTTCCAGCGTAATGTTCCTGTTGGTAGCTAGCTAGCACTCACTCACTGCTAGCGTAACGTTCCTGGCCGGTAGCTAGCTAGCACTCACTCACTGCTAGCGTAATGTTCTGGTCGGTAGCTAGCTAGCACTCACTAACTGCTAGCGTAATGTTCTGGTCGGTAGCTAGCTAGCACTCACTAACTGCTAGCGTAATGTTCCGATCTGTAGCTAGCTAGCACTCACTAACTGCTAGCGTAATGGTTCCGATCGGTAGCTAGCTAGCACTCACTCTCTGCTAGCGTAACGTTCTGGTCGGTAACTAGCTAGCACTCACTCACTGCTAGCGTAATGTTCTGGTCGGTAGCTAGCTAGCACTCACTAACTGCTAGCGTAATGTTCCGATCTGTAGCTAGCTAGCACTCACTAACTGCTAGCGTAATGGTTCCGATCGGTAGCTAGCTAGCACTCACTCTCTGCTAGCGTAACGTTCTGGTCGGTAACTAGCTAGCACTCACTCACTGCTAGCGTAATGTTCTGGTCGGTAGCTAGCTAGCCCTCACTCTCTGCTAGCGTAATGTTCCGGTCGGTAGCTAGCTAGCACTCACTCTCTGCTAGCGTAATGTTCCGGTCGGTAGCTAGCTAGCACTCACTCTCTGCTAGCACCGTCATGAAAAAGGGCATGAGCGAAGCCCTGGAATTTGACATAGTGAGAATGCTGTGGAACAGACCATTTTGAAAAGTCCTACTTCGCTTAAATGTAGTTTGGTAATTCATGAAAATTGCGTTTGAAAACGTTTTTTTTTGTTGCTTTGGGGTAACCTAGGTAACCACAGGTTGTTTTCCCCACAGGCAGGAATTCTATCCAATACTGACTGGGACTACATATGCCATCAATAAAAAAATACAAAATATTCTGGTGCTCCTAGACTTAATGTTGTGCACCTACATTTTTTAAAGTTAGGAGCACCAGCTCCAGTTAGGAGCACCAGTGCCAGTTAGGAGCACCAGTGCTAATTAGGAGCACCAGTGCCAATTAGGAGCACCAGCTCCAGTTAGGAGCACCAGTGCCAGTTAGGAGCACCAGTGCTAATTAGGGGCACCAGTGCCAGTTAGGAGCACCAGTGCCAGTTAGGAGCACCAGTGCTAATTAGGAGCACCAGTGCTAATTAGGAGCACCAGTGCCAGTTAGGAGCACCAGTGCTAATTAGGAGCACCAGTGCCAGTTAGGAGCACCAGTGCCAGTTAGGAGCACCAGTGCTAATTAGGAGCACCAGTGCTAATTAGGAGCACCAGTGCTAATTAGGAGCACCAGTGCCAGTTAGGAGCACCAGTGCTAATTAGGAGCACCAGTGCTACCAATAACAAAAAAATATTCTAGCCCTGGTTTTAGTTGTTTTGTGGTTGTGTGGTGGTCATGGTTACCTCTCTACGGTCCAGGCTGTATAATTGTGTGGTATATCAGCAGAGTGACTGGTCCAGTCTCCGGTCGGAAGCTCTCTGGTTTGCAGGCAGTAGTACCGTAGGGGGGAGGAGCCTGTCATCCCGGCAACCCAGTGGAGGCGGAGCCTACGAGATTGGACCTCCCCCTGGGGGACAGACAACTTCCTGGGGGGGGAGGGACGCTCTGGAGGGGGAAGAGAGAGGTAGAGAGACAGAGACAGAGAGAGAAATAGGGAGGGAGAGAGAGAGATTTAACTGGCCATGTAAATAAAGTCTATTGAACTGAGAGACAGAGACACAGAGAGAAAGAGAGGTAGAGAGAGACAGAGACAGAGAGAGAAAGAGAGGTAGAGAGAGACAGAGTCAGAGACAGAAAGAGAGGTAGAGAGAGACAGAGACAGAGAGAGAAAGAGAGGTAGAGAGAGACAGAGACAGAGAGAGAAAGGGAGGTAGGGAGAGACAGAGACAGAGACAGAAAGAGAGGTAGGGAGAGACAGAGACAGAGACAGAAAGAGAGGAGAGAGACAGAGACAGAGAAAGAGAGGTAGAGAGAGACAGAGACAGAGAGACAGAGATTTAACTGGCCATGTAAATGAAGTCTATTGAACTGAGAGACAGAGACAGAGAGAGAAAGAGAGGTAGAGAGAGACAGAGACAGAGACAGAAAGAGAGGTAGAGAGAGACAGAGACAGAGACAGAGACAGAAAGAGGGTAGAGAGACAGAGACAGAGAGAAAGAGGTAGAGAGAGACAGAGACAGAGACAGAAAGAGAGGTAGAGAGAGACAGAGACAGAGAGAAAAGAGAGGTAGAGAGAGACAGAGACAGAGAGAAAGAAAGTAGAGAGAGACAGAGACAGAGAGAGAAAGAGAGGTAGAGAGAGACAGAGACAGAGAGAGAGAGGTAGAGAGAGACAGAGACAGAAAGAGAGTAGAGAGAGACAGAGACAGAAAGAGGTAGAGAGAGACAGAGACAGAGACAGAAAGAGAGGTAGAGAGAGATAGAGACAGAGAGAAAAGAGACAGAGAGAGACAGAGACAGAGACAGAAAGAGGTAGAGAGAGACAGAGACAGAGACAGAAAGAGGTAGAGAGAGACAGAGACAGAGACAGAGACAGAAGAGAGGTAGAGAGAGACAGAGACAGAGAGAGAAGAGGTAGAGAGAGACAGAGACAGAGAAGAGAAAGAGGTAGAGAGAGACAGAGACAGAGAGAGAAAGAGAGGTAGAGAGAGACAGAGACAGAGAGAGAAAGAGAAAGAGAGAGACAGAGACAGAGACAGAAGAGAGGTAGAGAGAGACAGAGACAGAGAGAGAGAAAGAGAGGTAGAGAGACAGAGACAGAGACAGAAAGAGACAGAGAGAGAGACAGAGACAGAGACAGAAAGAGAGAGAGAGAGACAGAGACAGAGAGAGAAAGAGAGGTAGAGAGAGACAGAGACAGAGACAGAGACATGAAGAGAGGTAGAGAGAGACAGAGACAGAGAGAGAAAGAGAGGTAGAGAGAGACAGAGACAGAGAAAGAAAGAGAGGTAGAGAGAGACAGAGACAGAGACAGAAAGAGGTAGGTAGGGAGAGACAGAGACAGAGACAGAAAGAGAGGTAGAGAGAGACAGAGACAGAGACAGAAAGAGAGGTAGAGAGAGACAGACAGAGAAAG
>NC_088216.1:8497074-8507074 GCF_036934945.1 Oncorhynchus masou masou | reverse complement strand
AGAGAGACAGAGACAGAGACAGAAAGAGAGGTAGAGAGAGACAGAGACAGAGACAGAAAGAGACAGGGAGACAGAGACAGAGACAGAACAGAGAGGTAGGGAGAGACAGAGACAGAGACAGAAAGAGAGGTAGAGAGAGACAGAGACAAAGACAGACAGAGAGGTAGAGAGAGACAGAGACAGAGACAGAAAGAGGTAGGGAGACAGAGACAGAGACAGAAAGAGAGGTAGAGAGAGACAGACAGAAAGAGAGGTAGAGAGAGACAGAGACAGAGACAGAAGAGAGGTAGAGAGAGACAGAGACAGAGAGAGAAGAGGTGGTAGAGAGAGACAGAGACAGAGACAGAAAGAGAGGTAGAGAGAGACAGAGACAGACAGAGAAAGAGAGAGTAGAGAGAGACAGAGACAAAGACAGAAAGAGGTAGAGAGAGACAGAGACAGAGAGAGAAAGAGGTAGAGACAGTAGAGAGACAGACAGAGACAGAGACAGAAAGAGAGACAGAAGAGAGGGTAGGGAGAGACAGAGACAGAGACAGAAAGAGAGGTAGAGAGAGACAGAGACAGAGACAGAAAGAGGTAGAGAGAGACAGAGACAGAGACAGAAAGAGAGGTAGAGAGAGACAGAGACAGAGACAGAAAGAGAGGTAGAGAGAGACAGAGACAGAGACAGAAAGAGGTAGAGAGACAGAGACAGAGAGAGAAAGAGAGGTAGAGAACAGAGACAGGAGAGAGAGAGACAGAGACAGAGACAGAAAGAGAGGTAGAGAGAGACAGAGACAGAGAGAGAAAGAGAGGTAGAGAGAGACAGAGACAGAGAGAAAAGAGAGGTAGAGAGAGACAGAGACAGAGACAGAGAGAGAAGAGACAGAGGAGAGAGAGAGACAGAGACAGAGAGACAGAGATTTAACTGGCCATGTAAATAAAGTCTATTGAACTGAGAGACAGAGACAGAGAGAGAAAGAGAGGTAGGGAGAGACAGAGACAGAGAGACAGAGACAGAGACAGAAAGAGAGGTAGAGAGAGACAGAGACAGAGACAGAAAGAGAGGTAGAGGGAGACAGAGACAGAGACAGAAAGAGAGGTAGGGAGAGACAGAGACAGAGACAGAAAGAGAGGTAGAGAGAGACAGAGACAGAGACAGAAAGAGAGGTAGGGAGAGACAGAGACAGAGACAGAAAGAGAGGTAGAGAGAGACAGAGATAGAGAGAGAAAGAGAGGTAGAGAGAGACAGAGACGGAGACAGAAAGAGAGGTAGAGAGAGACAGAGACAGAAAGAGAGGTAGAGAGAGACAGAGACAGAGACAGAAAGAGAGGTAGAGAGAGACAGAGACAGAGAGAGAGAGAGAGTAGAGAGAGACAGACAGAGAGAGAAAGAGAGGTAGAGAGAGACAGACAGAGACAGAAAGAGGTAGAGAGAGACAGAGACAGAGACAGAGACAGAAAGAGAGGTAGAGAGAGACAGAGACAGAGAGAAAGAGAGGTAGAGAGACAGAGACAGAGAAAGAAAGAGAGGTAGAGAGAGACAGAGACAGAGAGAGAAGAGAGGTAGAGAGAGACAGAGACAGAGAGAGAAAGAGAGGTAGAGAGAGACAGAGACAGAGACAGAAAGAGAGGTAGAGAGAGACAGAGACAGAGAGAGAAAGAGAGGTAGAGAGAGACAGAGACAGAGACAGAAAGAGAGGTAGAGAGAGACAGAGACAGAGAGAGAAAGAGAGGTAGAGAGAGACAGAGACAGAGAGAGAAAGAGAGGTAGAGAGAGACAGAGACAGAGACAGAGACATGAAGAGAGGTAGAGAGAGACAGAGACAGAGAGAGAAAGAGAGGTAGAGAGAGACAGAGACAGAGACAGAAAGAGAGGTAGAGAGAGACAGAGACAGAGACAGAAAGAGAGGTAGGGAGAGACAGAGACAGAGACAGAAAGAGAGGTAGAGAGAGACAGAGACAGAGACAGAAAGAGAGGTAGAGAGAGACAGAGACAGAGAGAGAAAGAGAGGTAGAGAGAGACAGAGACAGAGACAGAAAGAGAGGTAGAGAGAGACAGAGACAGAGAGAGAAAGAGAGGTAGAGAGAGACAGAGACAGAGACAGAAAGAGAGGTAGAGAGAGACAGAGACAGAGAGAGAAAGAGAGGTAGAGAGAGACAGAGACAAAGACAGAAAGAGAGGTAGAGAGAGACAGAGACAGAGAGAGAAAGAGAGGTAGAGAGAGACAGAGACAAAGACAGAAAGAGAGGTAGAGAGAGACAGAGACAGAGACAGAAAGAGAGGTAGGGAGAGACAGAGACAGAGACAGAAAGAGAGGTAGAGAGAGACAGAGACAGAGACAGAGACAGAAAGAGAGGTAGAGAGAGACAGAGACAGAGAGAGAAAGAGAGGTAGAGAGAGACAGAGACAGAGACAGAAAGAGAGGTAGAGAGAGACAGAGACAGAGACAGAAAGAGAGGTAGAGAGAGACAGAGACAGAGAGAGAAAGAGAGGTAGAGAGAGACAGAGACAGAGACAGAAAGAGAGGTAGAGAGAGACAGAGACAGAGAGAGAAAGAGAGTAGAGAGAGACAGAGACACAGAGAGAAAGAGAGGTAGAGAGAGACAGAGACAGAGAGAGAAAGAGAGGTAGAGAGAGACAGAGACAGAGAGAGAAAGAGAGGTAGAGAGAGACAGAGACAGAGAGACAGAGATTTAACTGGCCATGTAAATAAAGTCTATTGAACTGAGAGACAGAGACAGAGAGAGAAAGAGAGGTAGGGAGAGACAGAGACAGAGAGACAGAGACAGAGACAGAAAGAGAGGTAGAGAGAGACAGAGACAGAGACAGAAAGAGAGGTAGAGGGAGACAGAGACAGAGACAGAAAGAGGGTAGGGAGAGACAGAGACAGAGACAGAAAGAGAGGTAGAGAGAGACAGAGACAGAAAGAGAGGTAGGGAGAGACAGAGACAGAGACAGAAAGAGAGGTAGAGAGAGACAGAGACAGAGAGAGAAAGAGAGGTAGAGAGAGACAGAGACAGAGACAGAAAGAGAGGTAGAGAGAGACAGAGACAGAGAGAGAAAGAGAGGTAGAGAGAGACAGAGACAAAGACAGAAAGAGAGGTAGAGAGAGACAGAGACAGAGAGAGAATGAGAGGTAGATAGAGACAGAGACAAAGACAGAAAGAGAGGTAGAGAGAGACAGAGACAGAGACAGAAAGAGAGGTAGGGAGAGACAGAGACAGAGACAGAAAGAGAGGTAGAGAGAGACAGAGACAGAGACAGAGACAGAAAGAGAGGTAGAGAGAGACAGAGACAGAGAGAGAAAGAGAGGTAGAGAGAGACAGAGACAGAGACAGAAAGAGAGGTAGAGAGAGACAGAGACAGAGACAGAAAGAGAGGTAGAGAGAGACAGAGACAGAGAGAGAAAGAGAGGTAGAGAGAGACAGAGACAGAGACAGAAAGAGAGTAGAGAGAGACAGAGACAGAGAGAAAGAGAGGTAGAGAGAGACAGAGACACAGAGAGAAAGAGAGGTAGAGAGAGACAGAGACAGAGAGAGAAAGAGAGGTAGAGAGAGACAGAGACAGAGAGAGAAAGAGAGGTAGAGAGAGACAGAGACAGAGAGACAGAGATTTAACTGGCCATGTAAATAAAGTCTATTGAACTGAGAGACAGAGACAGAGAGAGAAAGAGAGGTAGGGAGAGACAGAGACAGAGAGACAGAGACAGAGACAGAAAGAGAGGTAGAGAGAGACAGAGACAGAGACAGAAAGAGAGGTAGAGGGAGACAGAGACAGAGACAGAAAGAGAGGTAGGGAGAGACAGAGACAGAGACAGAAAGAGAGGTAGAGAGAGACAGAGACAGAAAGAGAGGTAGGGAGAGACAGAGACAGAGACAGAAAGAGAGGTAGAGAGAGACAGAGATAGAGAGAGAAAGAGAGGTAGAGAGAGACAGAGACGGAGACAGAAAGAGGTAGTAGAGAGAGACAGAGACAGAAAGAGAGGTAGAGAGAGACAGAGACAGAGACAGAAAGAGAGGTAGAGAGAGACAGAGACAGAGAGAGAAAGAGAGGTAGAGAGAGACAGACAGAGAGAGAAAGAGAGGTAGAGAGAGACAGACAGAGACAGAAAGAGAGGTAGAGAGAGACAGAGACAGAGACAGAAAGAGAGGTAGAGAGAGAAAGAGAGGTAGAGAGAGACAGAGACAGAGAGAGAAAGAGAGGTAGAGAGAGACAGAGACAGCGACAGAAAGAGAGGTAGAGAGAGACAGAGACAGAGAGAGAAAGAGAGGTAGAGAGAGACAGAGACAGAGACAGAAAGAGAGGTAGAGAGAGACAGAGACAGAGAGAGAAAGAGAGGTAGAGAGAGACAGAGACAGAGAGAGAAAGATAGGTAGAGAGAGACAGAGACAGAGACAGAAAGAGAGGTAGAGAGAGACAGAGACAGAGACAGAAAGAGAGGTAGAGAGAGACAGAGACAGAAAGAGAGGTAGAGAGAGACAGAGACAGAAAGAGAGGTAGAGAGAGACAGAGACAGAGAGAGAAAGAGAGGTAGAGAGAGACAGAGACAGCGACAGAAGAGAGAGGTAGAGAGAGACAGAGACAGAGAGAGAAGAGAGGTAGAGAGAGACAGAGACAGAGACAGAAAGAGAGGTAGAGAGAGACAGAGACAGAGAGAAAGAGAGGTAGAGAGAGACAGAGACAGAGAGAGAAAGAGAGGTAGAGAGAGACAGAGACAGAGACAGAGACAGAAAGAGAGGTAGAGAGAGACAGAGACAGAGAGAGAAAGAGAGGTAGAGAGAGACAGAGACAGAGAGAGAAAGAGAGGTAGAGAGAGACAGAGACAGAGACAGAAGAGGGTAGAGAGAGACAGAGACAGAGACAGAAGAGGTAGAGAGAGACAGAGACAGAAAGAGAGGTAGAGAGAGACAGAGACAGAAAGAGAGGTAGAGAGAGACAGAGACAGAGAGAGAAAGAGAGGTAGAGAGAGACAGAGACAGAGAGAGAAAGAGAGGTAGAGAGAGACAGAGACAGAGACAAAAAGAGAGGTAGAGAGAGACAGAGACAGAAAGAGAGGTAGAGAGAGACAGAGACAGAGAGAGAAGAGAGGTAGAGAGAGACAGAGACAGAGAGAGAAAGAGGTAGAGAGAGACAGAGACAGAGAGAGAAAGAGAGGTAGAGAGAGACAGAGACAGAGAGAGAAAGAGAGGTAGAGAGAGACAGAGACAGAAAGAGAGGTAGAGAGAGACAGAGACAGAGAGAGAAAGAGAGGTAGAGAGAGACAGAGACAGAAAGAGAGGTAGAGAGAGACAGAGACAGAGAGAGAGAGAGAGGTAGAGAGAGACAGAGACAGAGACAGAAAGAGAGGTAGAGAGAGACAGAGACAGAGAGACAGAGATTTATCTGGCCATGTAAATGAAGTCTATTGAACTGAGAGACAGAGAGAGGTATTATTCAGTGATCTCCATAGTCCGTTGATCCTTCAGCTTGTGTCTAAGCCCCCAACAGAGCAGAACTCTATCAGTTCAGCTGGTAGTGTCATGGAACAACAGAGCTTTGAGTCACACCACACTATAACCAATGGTGTGTGTGTTTGTGTGTTACCATATTACCAGCTGGCACATTTGGTTCCTTAGAAGTTGTGGGAACCCAGTCTGTGGCATTGTGTTGTGTCAAAGATAGATGACACAACACAACGCCACAGATGATGTCATAGATAGATGACACAACACAACGCCACAGATGATGTCATAGATAGATGACACAACACAACGCCACAGATGATGTCATAGATAGATGACACAACACAACGCCACAGATGATGTCATAGATAGATGACACAGCACAACGCCACAGATGATGTCATAGATAGATGACACAACGCCACAGATGATGTCATAGATAGATGGCACAACACAACGCCACAGATGATGACATAGATAGATGACACAACGCCACAGATGATGTCATAGATAGATGACACAGCACAACGCCACAGATGATGTCATAGATAGATGAGACAACGCCACAGATGATGTCATAGATAGATGACACAACGCCACAGATGATGTCATAGTCCTGGTGTTCATGTTGGTCCTGGTGTTCATATTGTGGTCCTGGTGTTCATATTGTGGTCCTGGTGTTCATGTTGGTCCTGGTGTTCATATTGGTCCTGGTGTTCATATTGGTCCTGGTGTTCATATTGGTCCTGGTGTTCATATTGGGTCCTGGTGTTCATATTGTGGTCCTGGTGTTCATGTTGGTCCTGGTGTTCATATTGGTCCTGGTGTTCATGTTGGTCCTGGTGTTCATATTGGTCCTGGTGTTCATGTTGGTCCTGGTGTTCATATTGGTCCTGGTGTTCATATTGGTCCTGGTGTTCATGTTGGTCCTGGTGTTCATATTGGTCCTGGTGTTCATATTGGGTCCTGGTGTTCATATTGTGGTCCTGGTGTTCATGTTGGTCCTGGTGTTCATATTGTGGTCCTGGTGTTCATATTGGGTCCTGGTGTTCATGTTGGTCCTGGTGTTCAGATTGTGGTCCTGGTGTTCATATTGGGGTGCTGGTGTTCATGTTGGTCCTGGTGTTCATGTTGGTCCTGGTGTTCATATTGTGGTCCTGGTGTTCATGTTGGTCCTGGTGTTCATGTTGGTCCTGGTGTTCATGTTGGTCCTGGTGTTCATAAGAGACACTGCCAAAGCGTTGTGTACACGTGTGTTATTCAACTAGGAACTGTTAAAAGGTTCACCGTGGTCGCTCAGCAAATCACATGTCTCTGTGCCAATCCATTGGTACAGGTAAAAGTGGACACACACACACACACACACACACACACACACACACACACACACACACACACACACACACACACACACACACACACACACACACACACACACACACACACACACACACACACACACACACACACACACACACACACAGTGACGGGGGGACTGCAGTGTAATTGTTTAATTTCAGATCGTTATCGATCTGACTGGTAATAAAATCCTCATTGATTCTCTCTCAACTTCATTAATCTGTTCCCCCTCTCCCTCCTCTCCCCTCTCAGTTTATAATGAGTAATGAAGCTCAGTTGGTAGAACAAGGTGCTATCTCAGTTCATAATGAGTAATATAGTAATGTAGTAATGTAGCTATCTCAGTTTATAATGAGTAATGTAGTAATGTAGTAATATAGCTATCTCAGTTTATAACGAGTAATGTAGTAATGTAGCTATCTCAGTTTATAATGAGTAATGTAGTAATGTAGTAATATAGCTATCTCAGTTTATAACGAGTAATGTAGTAATGTAACTATCTCAGTTTATAATGAGTAATGTAGTAATGTAGCTATCTCAGTTTATAATGAGTAATGTATCTCAGTTTATTATGAGTAATGCTTTATAATGTGAACTCTGTGTCTCTGTTTCTCTGTGTCCTGTGTCTCTGTCTCTCTGTCTCTGTGTCTCTGTGTACTGTCTCTGTGTCCTGTGTCTCTGTCTGTGTCTCTGTGTACTGTGTACTGTGTCTCTGTGTCTCTGTCTCTGTGTACTGTGTCTCTGTGTCTCTGTCTCTGTGTCTCTGTGTACTGTGTCTCTGTGTCCTGTGTCTCTGTGTACTGGGTCTCTGTGTCTGTGTCTCTGTGTCTCTGTGTACTGTGTCTCTGTGTCTCTGTGTCTCTGTGTCTCTGTGTCTCTGTCTCTGTGTCTCTGTGTACTGTGTCTCTGTGTCTCTGTCTCTGTGTCTCTGTGTACTGTGTCTCTGTGTCTCTGTGTATCTGTGTACTGTGTCTCTGTGTACTGTGTCTCTGTGTCTGTGTACTCTGTCTCTGTGTCCTGTGTCTCTGTATCTCTGTGTCTCTGTGTACTGTGTCTCTGTGTCTCTGTGTCTCTGTGTACTGTGTCTCTGTCTACTGTGTCTCTGTGTCTCTGTATCTCTGTGTCTCTGTCTACTGTGTCCTGTGTCTCTGTGTCTCTGTGTCCTGTGTCTCTGTCTGTGTCTCTGTCTACTGTGTCTCTGTCTCTGTGTCTCTGTGTACTGTGTCTCTGTATCTCTGTCTCTGTCTGTGTCTCTGTCTACTGTGTCTCTGTCTGTGTCTCTGTGTACTGTGTCTCTGTCTCTGTGTCTCTGTCTCTGTGTCCTGTGTCTCTGTGTACTGGGTCTCTGTGTCTCTGTCTCTGTGTCTCTGTCTCTGTGTCTCTGTGTACTGTGTCTCTGTGTCTGTGTCTCTGTGTCTCTGTGTACTGTGTCTCTGTGTCTCTGTGTATCTGTGTACTGTGTCTCTGTGTACTGTGTCTCTGTGTACTGTGTACTCTGTCTCTGTGTCCTGTGTCTCTGTGTCTCTGTGTACTGTGTCTCTGTATCTCTGTGTACTGTATTTCTGTGTTTTTGTGTCTCTGTGTCTCTGTATCTCTGTGTCTCTGTGTCTCTGTGTACTGTTTCTCTGTGTACTGTGGTGTGTGTCTCTTACCTCTGCGTTCGGTGGTGATAACTACAGCTTCCTCAGCTCTGCCCCATCCCTGAGAGGTCCGAGCGGTCAACTTGAACACATAGGCCTGGTCTCCGGTCAAACCGCTGACTGTAAACTGACGCGCGGTCGACCCCACCTCCACCGTAGTGAAACGCAGGGGGTCGCCGGCATCCAGACGGTACGCTATCTGATAACCTATGAGAGGGATGGAGGGGAGGGAGGGAGGGGGAAGAGGGAGGACGGCAGGGAGGAGGAGATATGGAGGGGGAGGAGAGGGATGGAGGGAGGAGAGGGAGAGGAGGAGGAGGGAGGGGGGAGGGAGGGAGGGGGAAGAGGGAGGACGGCAGGGAGGGGAGGAGAAAAGTGAGGAGGAGGTATGGAGGGGGAAGAGAGGGGTGGAGGGAGGAGAGGGAGAGGAGGAGGAGGGAGGGGGAGGGAGGGAGGGGGAAGAGGGAGGGACGGCGGGAGGAGGAGAGAGAGAAGTGAGGAGGAGATATGGAGGGGGAAGAGAGGGATGGAGGGAGGAGAGGGAGAGGAGGGAGGGAGAGGAGGGAGGGAGGGAGGGGGAAGAGGGAGGACGGCAGGGAGGAGGAGAGAGAAGTGAGGAGGAGATATGGAGGGGGAAGAGAGGGATGGAGGGAGGAGAGGGAGAGGAGGGAGGGGAGGGGGGAGGGAGGGAGGGACGGCGGGGAGGAGGAGAGAGAAGTGAGGAGGAGATATGGAGGGGGAAGAGAGGGATGGAGGGAGGAGAGGGGAGAGGAGGGAGGGAGAGGAGGGAGGGAGGGAGGGGGAAGAGGGGAGGACGGCAGGGAGGAGGAGAGAGAGAAGTGAGGAGGGAGATATGGAGGGGGAAGAGAGGGATGGAGGGAGGAGAGGGAGAGGAGGGAGGGGGAGGGGGGGGGAGGGAGGGACGGGCGGGGAGGAGGAGAGAGAAGTGAGGGAGGAGATATGGAGGGGGAAGAGAGGGATGGAGGGAGGAGAGGGAGAGGAGGGAGGGGGGGAGGGGGAGGGAGGGAGGGGGAAGAGGGAGGGACGGCAGGGAGGAGGAGAGAGAAGTGAGGAGGAGATATGGGGGGAAGAGAGGGATGGAGAGGGAGAGGGAGAGGAGGAGGAGGGAGGGGGAGGGAGGAGGGAGGGAGGGACGGCGGGGAGGAGGAGAGAGAAGTGAGGAGGAGGTATGGAGGGGAAGAGAGAGGGGTAGAGGGAGGGAGAGGGAGAGGGAGGAGGAGGAAGAGTGGGGACGGGCGGGGAGGAGGGGAGAGAGAGAGTGAGGAGGAGGTATGGGGGGAAGAGAGGGATGGAGGGAGGAGAGGGAGAGGAGGAGGAGGGAGGGGGAGGGAGGGAGGGGGAAGAGGGAGGACGGCGGGGAGGAGGAGAGAAGTGAGGAGGAGATATGGAGGGGAAGAGAGGGATGGAGGGAGGAGAGGGAGAGGGAGGGAGGAGGAGGGAGGGAAGAGAGGGGTAGAGGGAGGAGAGGGAGAGGAGGAGGAGGAGGAGGAGGGAGGGGGAAGAGAGGGGGTGGAGGGAGGAGAGGGAGAGGAGGAGGAGGGGGAGGGAGGGAGGGG
>NC_088216.1:8487074-8489574 GCF_036934945.1 Oncorhynchus masou masou | reverse complement strand
AGTGTGTTAAGACTGTGTGTCTGTGTGTGAGTGTGTGTCTGAGTGTGTTAAGACTGTGTGTCTGAGTGTGTTAAGACTGTGTGTCTGTGTGTGTTAAGACTGTGTGTCTGAGTGTGTTAAGAGTGTGTGTCTGAGTGTGTTAAGACTGTGTGTCTGAGTGTGTTAAGACTGTGTGTCTGTGTGTGAGTGTGTGTCTGAGTGTGTTAAGACTGTGTGTCTGAGTGTGAGTGTGTGTCTGAGTGTGTTAAGACTGTGTGTCTGAGTGTGTTAAGACTGTGTGTCTGAGTGTGTTAAGACTGTGTGTCTGAGTGTGTTAAGACCGTGTGTCTGAGTGTGTTAAGAATGTGTGTCTGAGTGTGTTAAGACTGTGTGTCTGTGTGTGAGTGTGTGTCTGAGTGTGTTAAGACCGTGTGTCTGAGTGTGTTAAGACTGTGTGTCTGTGTGTGTTAAGACTGTGTGTCTGTGTTTGAGTGTGTGTCTGAGTGTGTTAAGACTGTGTGTCCGAGTGTGTTAAGACTGTGTGTCTGTGTGTGAGTGTGTGTCTGAGTGTGTTAAGACTGTGTGTCTGAGTGTGTTAAGACTGTGTGTCTGAGTGTGTTAAGACTGTGTGTCTGAGTGTGTTAAGACTGTGTGTCTGTGTGTGAGTGTGTGTCTGAGTGTGTTAAGACTGTGTGTCTGAGTGTGAGTGTGTGTCTGAGTGTGTTAAGACTGTGTGTCTGAGTGTGTTAAGACTGTGTGTCTGAGTGTGTTAAGACTGTGTGTCTGAGTGTGTTAAGACTGTGTGTCTGTGTGTGTTAAGACTGTGTGTCTGAGTGTGTTAAGACTGTGTGTCTGAGTGTGTTAAGACTGTGTGTCTGAGTGTGTTAAGACTGTGTGTGTCTGAGTGTGTTAAGACTGTGTGTCTGAGTGTGTTAAGACTGTGTGTCTGTGTGTGTTAAGACTGTGTGTCTGAGTGTGTTAAGACTGTGTGTCTGAGTGTGTTAAGACTGTGTGTCTGTGTGTGTTAAGACTGTGTGTCTGAGTGTGTTAAGACTGTGTGTCTGAGTGTGTTAAGACTGTGTGTCTGTGTGTGTTAAGACTGTGTGTCTGAGTGTGTTAAGACTGTGTGTCTGTGTGTGAGTGTGTGTCTGAGTGTGTTAAGACCGTGTGTCTGAGTGTGTTAAGACTGTGTGTCTGAGTGTGTTAAGACTGTGTGTATGTGTGTGTTAAGACTGTGTGTCTGAGTGTGTTAAGACTGTGTGTCTGAGTGTGTTAAGACTGTGTGTCTGTGTGTTAAGACTGTGTGTCTGAGTGTGTTAAGACTGTGTGTCTGAGTGTGAGTGTGTGTCTGAGTGTGTTAAGACTGTGTGTCTGAGTGTGTTAAGACTGTGTGTCTGAGTGTGTTAAGACTGTGTGTCTGAGTGTGTTAAGACTGTGTGTCTGTGTGTGAGTGTGTGTCTGAGTGTGTTAAGACTGTGTGTCTGAGTGTGTTAAGACTGTGTGTCTGAGTGTGTTAAGACTGTGTGTCTGAGTGTGTTAAGACTTAGTGTGTGTCTGAGTGTGCTAAGACTGTGTGTCTGAGTGTGTTAAGACTGTGTGTCTGTGTGTGTTAAGACTGTGTGTCTGAGTGTGTTAAGACTGTGTGTCTGAGTGTGTTAAGACTGTGTGTCTGTGTGTGTTAAGACTGTGTGTCTGTGTGTGTTAAGACTGTGTGTCTGAGTGTGTTAAGACTGTGTGTCTGTGTGTGTTAAGACTGTGTGTCTGAGTGTGTTAAGACTGTGTGTCTGTGTGTGAGTGTGTGTCTGAGTGTGTTAAGACCGTGTGTCTGAGTGTGTTAAGACTGTGTGTCTGAGTGTGTTAAGACTGTGTGTCTGTGTGTGTTAAGACTGTGTGTCTGAGTGTGTTAAGACTGTGTCTCACCCATGATAATCCCGTTGGGGTCAGTAGGCGGCTGCCACACCACCCTGACAGATGTCAGACGAACCTCTGGAAACAACAGCCTCACTGGAGGACCTGGAACTATAGAGAGAGGAGGGAGGAGAGATGAGGGAGGGAGGGAGGGAGGAAGGGAGGGAGGGAGAGAGGAGGAGGGAGGAGGGGGAGAGGGAGGGAGGAGGGGGAGAGGGAGGGAGGGAGGAGGGGGGAGGGATGGAGGGAGAGAGGGAGGGAGGAGGGAGGGGGGAGGGAGGGGGGAGGGAGGGAGGGGGGAGGGATGGAGGGAGAGAGGGAGGGAGGAGGGAGGGGGGAGGGAGGGGGGAGCGAGGGTGGGAGGAGGGGCGGGAGGAGGGGGGGAGGGAGAGAGGGAGGAGGGAGGAGGGGTGAGGGAGGGAGGAGGGGGAGAGGGAGGGAGGGGGAGGAGGGGTGAGGGAGGGAGGAGGGGGGAGGGAGGGAGAGGGGAGGGGGAGGGAGGGGGAGGGGGGAGGGAGGGGGGGGGAGCGAGGGTGGGAGGAGGGGCGGGAGGAGGGGTGAGGGAGGGAGGAGGGGAGGGAGGGAGGAGAGGGGAGGGAGGAGTGGTGAGGGA
>NC_088216.1:8477074-8479574 GCF_036934945.1 Oncorhynchus masou masou | reverse complement strand
ACACACGCACACACGCACGCACACGCGCACGTGCACACAGACACAGACACACACACACACACACACACATACACACACACACACACACAGACACACACACACACGCACACACGCACACGCGCACGTGCACACAGACACAGACACACACACACACACATACACACACACACACACAGACACACACACACGCACACACACGCACACAGGCACAGACACAGACACACACACAAAAAAAAACATTAGACAGACATATTTATTTAACTCTGTGAATCTCCCTCTATCTTTACTGCTCTCTAACCCTCCTACTTTATTCATCTCTGTGTGTGTGTGTGTGTGTGTGTGTGTGTGTGTGTGTGTGTGTGTGTGTGTGTGTGTGTGTGTGTGTGTGTGTGTGTGTGTGTGTGTGTGTGTGTGTGTGTTCTAAAAGGGTAACTAATGGGGAACACTTTTCTGCATCTCTCTATTTCAGTTTCTGACAGAAGATTACATCTCTGTTCCTCTGGCAGATGGATCTTTCTCTGTTTCTCTTTCTTCAAATAAACACCTAAATACTCGAGAGGAAAAGGAGAGTCTCTAGAAAAAGACTCTATAAGGAGAGTCTCTAAAAGGAGAGAGTCTTTAGGAGAGAGTCTCTCGAAGGAGAGTCTCTAAAAGGAGAGTCTCTAGAAGGAGAGAGTCTCTAAAAGGAGAGAGTCTTTAGGAGAGAGTCTCTCGAAGGAGAGTCTCTAAAAGGAGAGTCTCTAGAAGGAGAGTCTCTAGAAGGAGAGAGTCTCTAGAAGGAGAGAGTCTCTAGAAGGAGAGTCTCTAAAATGAGAGTCTCTAGACGGTGAGAATCTCTAGGAGAGAGTCTCTAGAAGGAGAGAGTCTCTAGAAGGAGAGTCTCTAAAAGGAGAGAGTCTCAAGAAGGAGAGAGTCTCTAGAAGGAGAGTATCTAAAAGGAGAGAGTCTCTAGAAGGAGAGTATCTAAAAGGAGAGAGTCTCTAGAAGGAGAGAGTCTCTAGAAGGAGAGAGTCTCTAGAAGGAGAGAGTCTCTAGAAGGAGAGAGTCTCTAGAAGGAGAGTCTCTAAAAGGAGAGAGTCTCAAGAAGGAGAGTCTCTAGAAGGAGAGTATCTAAAAGGACAGAGTCTCTAGAAGGAGATTATCTAATAGGAGAGAGTCTCTAGAAGGAGAGTCTCTAGAAGGAGAGAGTCTCTAGAAGGAGAGTATCTAAAAGAAGAGAGTCTCTAGAAGGAGAGTATCTAAAAGGACAGAGTCTCTAGAAGGAGATTATCTAATAGGAGAGAGTCTCTAGAAGGAGAGTCTCTAGAAGGAGAGAGTCTCTAGAAGGAGAGTATCTAAAAGAAGAGAGTCTCTAGAAGGAGAGTATCTAAAAGGAGAGAGTCTCTAGAATGAGAGGGTCTCTAGAAGGAGAGTATCTAAAAGGAGAGAGTCTCTAGAAGGAGAGTCTCTTTTTTTATTGACATGACTCTTATTGACTCTTCCCGAGGCACCTGCTAAAGTAACCATCATGTGAATGTAGGTTTGTGTCACGGTATGTCTGAATGTATTCGTGTGTGTGTGTGTACCTGACTCCTTGGTGTGTGTGGTCAGTGTGTTACTCCATGGTCCGGCTCCTATGGAGTTAAAGGCTTGTATCTTCAACTGGTAGTCCGTCCATTCAGCCAGGCCCTCCAGCATCGTCTCGCTTTGCTGACCACTAACCCCTGACCCCTGTCCTCTGACCTCCGCCACCTCCTCCATCCTCTCCTCTCCCTGGCCGTCTGCCCGCCGGACACACACCCGGTAACCCACCGTCTCTGGACTACCATTATACTCAGAAACCGGTAACGGCTGGAGGGAGAGAGAGAGACAGAGACAGAGAGACAGACAGACAGGGAGAGAGAGAGACAGAGACAGGGACAGAGAGTCAGAGACATAGAGAGCGCGAGAGGGAGAGAGAGAGAGAGAGAGAGAGAGAGAGAGAGAGAGAGAGAGAGAGAGAGAGAGAGAGAAAGAGACAGAGAGGCAGATAGAGACAGAGAGAGAGAGAGAGAGAGAGAGAGAGACAGGGAGAGAGAGACAGGCAGCGAGAGAGAGAGAGAGAGAGAGAGAGACAGGGGCAGAGAGACAGGGAGCGAGAGCGAGAGAGAGAGAGAGACAGAGGAGGTAGAGAGAGAGACAGAGACAGAGAGAGACAGAGAGACAGAGAGAGACAGAGAGAGAGAGAGAGAGAGAGAGAGACAGACAGGAAGAGAGAGAGACAGAGACGGACAGAGAGACAGAGAGCGAGACCGAGAGAGAGACAGAGGAGGTAGAGAGAGAGAGACAGAGAGGCAGATAGAGAGAGAGAGACAGAGAGGCAGATAGAGAGAGAGACAGAGAGGCAGATAGAGAGAGAGGAGGAAGAGAAAACATGTCAATGCAAAGACAAAAGTTTGAGATGTGAAAACATCATAACTTAACAACGTTACTTTTTGGAGAGATGGGGTGTTTCTCAATATACGTACTGTCGCACTCCACA
>NC_088216.1:8467074-8472074 GCF_036934945.1 Oncorhynchus masou masou | reverse complement strand
ATTCACTATGATGTAAACATCTAGTTCTGTAACAGTATTCACTATGATGTAAACATCTGGTTCTGTAACAGTATTCACTATGATGTAAACATCTGGTTCTGTAACAGTATTCACTATGATGTAAACATCTGGTTCTGTAACAGTATTCACTATGATGTAAACATCTGGTTCTGTAACAGTATTCACTATGATGTAAACATCTGGTTCTGTAGCAGTATTCACTATGATGTAAACATCTGGTTCTGTAACAGTATTCACTATGATGTAAACATCTGGTTCTGTAACAGTATTCACTATGATGTAAACATCTGGTTCTGTAACAGTATTCACTATGATGTAAACATCTGGTTCTGTAACAGTATTCACTATGATGTAAACATCTGGTTCTGTAGCAGTATTCACTATGATGTAAACATCTGGTTCTGTAACAGTATTCACTATGATGTAAACATCTAGTTCTGTAACAGTATTCACTATGATGTAAACATATGGTTCTGTAACAGTATTCACTATGATGTAAACATCTGGTTCTGTAACAGTATTCACTATGATGTAAACATCTGGTTCTGTAACAGTATTTACTATGATGCAAACATCTGGTTCTGTAACAGTATTCACTATGATGTAAACATCTGGTTCTGTAACAGTATTCACTATGATGTAAACATCTGGTTCTGTAACAGTATTTACTATGATGCAAACATCTGGTTCTGTAACAGTATTCACTATGATGTAAACATCTGGTTCTGTAACAGTATTCACTATGATGTAAACATCTGGTTCTGTAACAGTATTCACTATGATGTAAACATCTGTCCATGTAACAGTATTCACTATGATGTAAACATCTGGTTCTGTAACAGTATTCAATATGATGTAAACATCTGGTTCTGTAACAGTATTAACTATGATGTAAATATCTGGTTCTGTAACAGAATTCACTATGATGTAAACATCTGGTTCTGTAACAGTATTCACTATGACGTAAACATCTGGTTCTGTAACAGTATTCACTATGACGTAAACATCTGGTTCTGTAACAGTATTAACTATGATGTAAACATCTGGTTCTGTAACAGTATTCACTATGATGTAAACATCTGGTTCTGTAACAGTATTCACTATGATGTAAACATCTGTCCATGTAACAGTATTCACTATGATGTAAAAATCTGGTTCTGTAACAGTATTCACTATGATGTAAACATCTGGTTCTGTAACAGTATTCACTATGATGTAAACATCTGGTTCTGTAACAGTATTCACTATGATGTAAACATCTGGTTCTGTAACAGTATTCACTATGACGTAAACATCTGGTTCTGTAACAGTATTAACTATGATGTAAACATCTGGTTCTGTAACAGTATTCACTATGATGTAAACATCTGGTTCTGTAACAGTATTCACTATGATGTAAACATCTGGTTCTGTAACAGTATTCACTATGACGTAAACATCTGGTTCTGTAACAGTGTTCACAATGATGTAAACATCTGTCCATGTAACAGTATTCACTATGATGTAAACATCTGGTTCTGTAGCAGTATTCACTATGATGTAAACATCTGGTTCTGTAACAGTATTCACTATGATGTAAACATCTGGTTCTGTAACAGTATTCACTATGATGTAAACATCTGGTTCTGTAACAGTATTCACTATGATGTAAACATCTGGTTCTGTAACAGTATTCACTATGATGTAAACATCTGGTTCTGTAACAGTATTCACTATGATGTAAACATCTGGTTCTGTAACAGTATTCACTATGATGTAAACATCTGGTTCTGTATCAGTATTCACTATGATGTAAACATCTGGTTCTGTAACAGTATTCACTATGATGTAAACATCTGTCCATGTAACAGTATTCACTTTGATGTAAACATCTGGTTCTGTAACAGTATTCACTATGATGTAAACATCTGGTTCTGTAGCAGTATTCACTATGATGTAAACATCTGGTTCTGTAACAGTATTCACTATGATGTAAACATCTGTCCATGTAACAGTATTCACTATGATGTAAACATCTGGTTCTGTAACAGTATTCACTATGATGTAAACATCTGGTTCTGTAACAGTATTCACTATGATGTAAACATCTGGTTCTGTAACAGTATTCACTATGATGTAAACATCTGGTTCTGTAACAGTATTCACTATGATGTAAACATCTGTCCATGTAACAGTATTCACTATGATGTAAACATCTGGTTCTGTAACAGTATTCACTATGATGTAAACATCTGGTTCTGTAACAGTATTCACTATGATGTAAACATCTGGTTCTGTAACAGTATTCACTATGATGTAAACATCTGGTTCTGTAACAGTATTCACTATGATGTAAACATCTGATTCTGTAACAGTATTCACTATGATGTAAACATCTGGTTCTGTAACAGTATTCACTATGATGTAAACATCTGGTTCTGTAACAGTATTCACTATGATGTAAACATCTGGTTCTGTAACAGTATTCACTATGATGTAAACATCTGGTTCTGTAACAGTATTCACTATGATGTAAACATCTGGTTCTGTAACAGTATTCACTATGATGTAAACATCTGGTTCTGTAACAGTATGCACTATGATGTAAACATCTGGTTCTGTAACAGTATTCACTATGATGTAAACATCTGGTTCTGTAACAGTATTCACTATGATGTAAACATCTGGTTCTGTAACAGTATTCACTATGATGTAAACATCTGGTTCTGTAACAGTATTCACTATGATGTAAACATCTGGTTCTGTAACAGTATTCACTATGATGTAAACATCTGATTCTGTAACAGTATTCACTATGATGTAAACATCTGGTTCTGTAACAGTATTCACTATGATGTAAACATCTGATTCTGTAACAGTATTCACTATGATGTAAACATCTGGTTCTGTAACAGTATTCACTATGATGTAAACATCTGGTTCTGTAACAGTATTCACTATGATGTAAACATCTGGTTCTGTAACAGTATTCACTATGATGTAAACATCTGGTTCTGTAGCAGTATTCACTATGATGTATACATCTGGTTCTGTAACAGTATTCACTATGATGTAAACATCTGGTTCTGTAACAGTATTCACTATGATGTAAACATCTGTCCATGTAACAGTATTCACTTTGTATTCACTTTGATGTAAACATCTGGTTCTGTAACAGTATTCACTATGATGTAAACATCTGGTTCTGTAGCAATATTCACTATGATGTAAACATCTGGTTCTGTAACAGTATTCACTATGATATAAACATCTGTCCATGTAACAGTATTCACTATGATGTAAACATCTGGTTCTGTAACAGTATTCACTATGATGTAAACATCTGGTTCTGTAACAGTATTCACTATGATGTAAACATCTGATTCTGTAACAGTATTCACTATGATGTAAACATCTGGTTCTGTAACAGTATTCACTATGATGTAAACATCTGGTTCTGTAACAGTATTCACTATGATGTAAACATCTGGTTCTGTAACAGTATTCACTATGATGTAAACATATGGTTCTGTAACAGTATTCACTATGATGTAAACATCTGGTTCTGTAACAGTATTCACTATGATGTAAACATCTGGTTCTGTAACAGTATGCACTATGATGTAAACATCTGGTTCTGTAACAGTATTCACTATGATGTAAACATCTGGTTCTGTAACAGTATTCACTATGATGTAAACATCTGGTTCTGTAACAGTATTCACTATGATGTAAACATCTGGTTCTGTAACAGTATTCACTATGATGTAAACATCTGGTTCTGTAACAGTATTCACTATGATGTAAACATCTGATTCTGTAACAGTATTCACTATGATGTAAACATCTGGTTCTGTAACAGTATTCACTATGATGTAAACATCTGATTCTGTAACAGTATTCACTATGATGTAAACATCTGATTCTGTAACAGTATTCACTATGATGTAAACATCTGGTTCTGTAACAGTATTCACTATGATGTAAACATCTGGTTCTGTAACAGTATTCACTATGATGTAAACATCTGGTTCTGTAACAGTATTCACTATGATGTAAACATCTGGTTCTGTAACAGTATTCACTATGATGTAAACATCTGGTTCTGTAACAGTATTCACTATTGTCAGGACCCGGTTACGAACCTGGGTCTCCGGAGTGAGAAACAGTCACTTAACCAACTGAGCCACGAATAGTCAGCAGAACCCAGAAGATGAGGCAGACACAGCAGTACTTAAGACGGTGTATTTAATAAAGTAAAAAGGAGAAGTCCTTAAATACAAAAATGGCAAATCCAAAAGGTGGTAGGAATAGCACAAAAAAGCCTCAAGAGACACTCAAAAACAAAAACAGAATTCCACAAGAGCATCCACCGGAATCGACAGGAAAACACAGAACACTAGGGCTGGGTGCTAACATACAAACACAGAGCACAGAACTGAGGGAAACTAAGGGTTTAAATACAATCAGGGGAAACGAGGTACAGGTGCAAATAATAATGGGGAACAAGGGAAAAAACATAAGGTCAAAAAGCACAATGGGGGCATCTAGTGACCAAAACCCGGAACAACCCTGGCCAAATCCTGACAACTATGATGTAAACATCTGGTTCTGTAACAGTATTCACTATGATGTAAACATCTGATTTTGTAGCAGCTCTCCTTCTCTGAGACTCGTTGGGCCCTGGATAGTTGCTTCGAAACTACAGTGAAATCCTGACCTGTCCTTCTACGATCCATTTGGAGATGACCGTCTTCCCATCGCTGCCGGGACGGAACCTTAGTGTGGCGGAGCGAGGGCTGATGTTGGAGATGACCAGGTTAGAAGGCACACCAGGAAGCTCTGAGACAAAGACACAACACCAGGTTAGAGGACACACCAGGAAGCTCTGAGACACAGACACAACACCAGGTTAGAGGACACACCAGGAAGCTCCGAGACAAAGACACAACAACAGGTTAGAGGACACACCAGGAAGCTCCGAGACAAAGACAAAGTAT
>NC_088216.1:8417074-8457074 GCF_036934945.1 Oncorhynchus masou masou | reverse complement strand
TATAGTGTAATCTCCCTCTAATCATATAGTGTAAACTCCCTCTAATAATGTTGTGTAAACTCCCTCTAATAATGTTGTGTAAACTCCCTCTATTAATCTAGTGTAAACTCCCTCTATTAACCAAGTGTAAACTCCCTCTAATAATGTTCTGTAAACTCCCTCTAATAATGTAGTGTAAACTCCCTCTATTAACCTAGTGTAAACTCCCTCTAATAATGTAGTGTAAACTCCCTCTATTAACCTAGTGTAAACTCCCTCTAATAATGTTGTGTAAACTCCCTCTAATAATGTAGTGTAAACTCCCTCTATTAACCTAGTGTAAACTCCCTCTAATAATGTAGTGTAAACTCACTCTATTAACCTAGTGTAAACTCCCTCTAATAATATAGTGTAAACTCCCTCTGTGAATATAGTGTAAACTCCCTCAGTGAATATAGTATAAACTCCCTCAGTGAATATAGTATAAACTCCCTCAGTGAATATAGTATAAACTCCCTCTAATAATATAGTGTAAACTCCCTCTATTAACCTAGTGTAAACTCCCTCTAATAATGTAGTGTAAACTCCCTCTATTAACCTAGTGTAAACTCCCTCTAATAATGTAGTGTAAACTCCCTCTATTAACCTAGTGTAAACTCCCTCTAATAATATAGTGTAAACTCCCTCTATTAACCTAGTGTAAACTCCCTCTATGAATATAGTGTAAACTCCCTCTGTGAATATAGTGTAAACTCCCTCTAATAATGTAGTGTAAACTCCCTCTGTGAATATAGTGTAAACTCCCTCTGTGAATATAGTGTAAACTCCCTCTAATAATATAGTGTAAACTCACTCTGTGAATATAGTGTAAACTCCCTCAGTGAATATAGTGTAAACTCCCTCTGTGAATATAGTGTAAACTCCCTCTGTGAATATAGTGTAAACTCCCTCTAATAATGTAGTGTAAACTCCCTCTGTGAATGTAGTGTAAACTCCCTCTATGAATATAGTGTAAACTCCCTCTAATAATATAGTGTAAACTCCCTCTGTGAATATAGTGTAAACTCCCTCTAATAATGTAGTGTAAACTCCCTCTGTGAATATAGTGTAAACTCCCTCTGTGAATGTAGTGTAAACTCCCTCAGTGAATATAGTGTAAACTCCCTCTAATAATATAGTGTAAACTCCCTCTATGAATATAGTGTAAACTCCCTCTGTCACGCCTTGGTCTTAGTATTTTTGTGTTTTAGTTTATTTGTTGGTCAGGCCAGGGTGTGACATGGGTTTCTGTTGTATTTCGTATTGGGTTTTTTGTTGGTATTGGGATTTGCGGCTGAGTAGGGGTGTTGCATAGGTTTGGCTGCCTGAGGCGGTTCTCAATCAGAGTCAGGTGATTCTCGTTGTCTCTGATTGGGAACCGTATTTAGGTAGCCTGGGTTTCACTTTGTATTTCGTGGGTGATTGTTCCTGTCTCTGTGTTAGTGTTCACCAGTCAGGCTGTAATAGGTTTCACGTTCCGTTTTGTTGTTTTGTATTTTGTAATAGTTATTTTATGTATCGCGATCCTTCATTAAAGATCATGAGTAACCACCACGCTGCATTTCGGTCCGACTCTCTTGCAAAAAACGAAGAACGCCGTTACACCCTCTGTGAATATAGTGTAAACACCCTCTATTAATTTAGTGTAAACTCCCTCTAATAATGTAGTGTAAACTCCCTCTATGAATATAGTGTAAACTCACTCAGCAGTGTATAGTGTATAGTGTATATAGTGTATAGTGTATATAGTGTATTGTGTATATAGTGTATAGTGTATATAGTGTATAGTATATATAATGTATAGTGTATATAGTGTATAGTGTATAGTGTATAGTGTATATAGTGTATAGTGTATATTGAATATAGTGTATAGTGTGTATAGTGTATAGTACCTGCCTCCCTGTAATGTGTACTCAGTAACAGCAGTACTGTACTCCCCCAGGCCTGCAGCAGTGTATAGTGTATATAGTGTATAGTGTATAGAGTATAGTGTATATAGTGTATAGAGTATATAGTGTATATAGAGTATAGTGTATAGTGATTAGTGTATATAGTGTATAGTACCTACCTCCCTGTAATGTGTACTCAGTAACAGCAGTACTGTACTCCCCCAGGCCTGCAGCAGTGTATAGTGTATAGTGTATAGTGTATATAGTGTATAGTGTATAGTGTATAGTATATATAATGTATAGTGTATATAGTGTATAGTGTATATAGTGTATAGTGTCTATAGTGTATATAGTGTATAGTATATATAATGTATAGTGTATATAGTGTATAGTGTATATAGAGTATAGTGTATATAGTGTATAGTGTATAGAGTATAGTGTATATAGAGTATAGTGTATATAGTGTATAGTATATAGTGATTAGTGTATAGTGTATATAGTGTATAGTGTATATAGTGTATAGTGTATATAGTGTATAGTGTATATAGTGTATAGTGTATATAGTGTGTATAGTGTATAGTGTATATAGTGTATAGTGTATATAGTGTATATAGTGTGTATAGTGTATAGTACCCACCTCCCTGTAATGTGTACACAGTAACAGCAGTACTATACTCCCCCAGGCCTGCAGCAGTGTATAGTGTATAGTGTATATAGTGTATAGTATATATAATGTATAGTGTATATAGTGTATAGTGTATATAGTGTATACTGTCTATAGTGTATAGTGTATATAGTGTATAGTATATATAATGTATAGTGTATATAGTGTATAGAGTATAGTGTATATAGAGTATAGTGTATATAGTGTATAGAGTGTATAGTGTATATAGAGTATAGTGTATATAGTGTATAGTGTATATAGAGTATAGTGTATATAGTGTATAGTGTATAGTGTATATAGTGTATAGTATATATAATGTATAGTGTATATAGTGTATAGAGTATAGTGTATATAGAGTATAGTGTATATAGTGTATAGTGTATATAGTGTGTATAGTATATAGTACCTACCTCCCTGTAGTGTGTACTCAGTAATAGCAGTACTGTACTCTCCCAGGCCTGCAGCAGTGTATAGTGTATAGTGTATATAGTGTGTATAGTGTATAGTGTATATAGTGTGTATAGTATATAGTGTATATAGTGTGTATAGTATATAGTACCTACCTCCCTGTAGTGTGTACTCAGAAATAGCAGTACTGTACTCTCCCAGGCCTGCAGCAGTGTATAGTGTATAGTATATATAATGTATAGTGTATATAGTGTATAGTGTATATAGTGTATAGAGTATAGTGTATAGAGTATAGTGTATATAGTGTATAGTGATTAGTGTATATAGTGTATAGTACCTACCTCCCTGTAGTGTGTACTCAGTAACAGCAGTACTGTACTCCCCCAGGCCTGCAGCAGTGTATAGTATATAGTGTATAGTGTATAGTGTATATAGTGTATTGTGTATATAGTGTATAGTGTGTATAGTGTATAGTGTATATAGTGTGTATAGTATATAGTACCTACCTCCCTGTAGTGTGTACTCAGTAATAGCAGTACTATACTCCCCCAGGCCTGCAGCAGTGTATAGTGTATATAGTGTATAGTGTATACAGTGTATAGTGTATATAGTGTATAGTGTATAGTGTATATAGTGTATAGTGTATATAGTGTATAGTGTATAGTGTATATAGTGTGTATAGTGTATAGTACCTACCTCCCTGTAGTGTGTACTCAGTAATAGCAGTACTGTACTCCCCCAGGCCTGCAGCAGTGTATAGTGTATATAGTGTATATAGTGTATAGTGTATATAGTGTGTATAGTATATAGTACCTACCTCCCTGTAGTGTGTACTCAGTAATAGCAGTACTGTACTCCCCCAGGCCTGCAGCAGTGTATAGTGTATATAGTGTATAGTGTATACAGTGTATAGTGTATAGTGTATATAGTGTATAGTGTATATAGTGTGTATAGTATATAGTACCTACCTCCCTGTAGTGTGTACTCAGTAATAGCAGTACTGTACTCCCCAGGCCTGCAGCAGTGTATAGTGTATAGTGTATATAGAGTATAGTGTATAGTGTATATAGTGTATAGTGTATATAGTGTATAGTGTATATAGTGTATAGTGTATATAGTGTATAGTGTATATAGTGTATAGTGTATATAGTGTATAGTGTATAGTGTATAGTATATAGTGTGTATAGTATATAGTACCTACCTCCCTGTAGTGTGTACTCAGTAATAGCAGTACTGTACTCCCCCAGGCCTGCAGCAGTGTATAGTGTATATAGTGTATAGTGTATAGTGTATATAGTGTATAGTGTATATAGTGTATAGTGTGTATAGTGTGTAGTGTATATAGTGTGTATAGTATATAGTACCTACCTCCCTGTAGTGTGTACTCAGTAATAGCAGTACTGTACTCTCCCAGGCCTGCAGCAGTGTATAGTGTATAGTGTATATAGTGTGTATAGTGTATAGTGTATATAGTGTGTATAGTATATAGTGTATATAGTGTGTATAGTATATAGTACCTACCTCCCTGTAGTGTGTACTCAGTAATAGCAGTACTGTACTCTCCCAGGCCTGCAGCAGTGTATAGTGTATAGTGTATAGTATATATAATGTATAGTGTATATAGTGTATAGTGTATATAGTGTATAGAGTATAGTGTATAGAGTATAGTGTATATAGTGTATAGTGATTAGTGTATATAGTGTATAGTACCTACCTCCCTGTAGTGTGTACTCAGTAACAGCAGTACTGTACTCCCCCAGGCCTGCAGCAGTGTATAGTATATAGTGTATAGTGTATAGTGTATATAGTGTATTGTGTATATAGTGTATAGTGTGTATAGTGTATAGTGTATATAGTGTGTATAGTATATAGTACCTACCTCCCTGTAGTGTGTACTCAGTAATAGCAGTACTATACTCCCCAGGCCTGCAGCAGTGTATAGTGTATATAGTGTATAGTGTATACAGTGTATAGTGTATATAGTGTATAGTGTATAGTGTATATAGTGCATAGTGTATATAGTGTATAGTGTATAGTGTATATAGTGTGTATAGTGTATAGTACCTACCTCCCTGTAGTGTGTACTCAGTAATAGCAGTACTGTACTCCCCCAGGCCTGCAGCAGTGTATAGTGTATATAGTGTATATAGTGTATAGTGTATATAGTGTGTATAGTATATAGTACCTACCTCCCTGTAGTGTGTACTCAGTAATAGCAGTACTGTACTCCCCCAGGCCTGCAGCAGTGTATAGTGTATATAGTGTATAGTGTATACAGTGTATAGTGTATAGTGTATATAGTGTATAGTGTATATAGTGTGTATAGTATATAGTACCTACCTCCCTGTAGTGTGTACTCAGTAATAGCAGTACTGTACTCCCCCAGGCCTGCAGCAGTGTATAGTGTATAGTGTATATAGAGTATAGTGTATAGTGTATATAGTGTATAGTGTATATAGTGTATAGTGTATATAGTGTATAGTGTATATAGTGTATAGTGTATATAGTGTATAGTGTATATAGTGTATAGTGTATAGTGTATAGTATATAGTGTGTATAGTATATAGTACCTACCTCCCTGTAGTGTGTACTCAGTAATAGCAGTACTGTACTCCCCCAGGCCTGCAGCAGTGTATAGTGTATATAGTGTATAGTGTATAGTGTATATAGTGTATAGTGTATATAGTGTATAGTGTGTATAGTGTGTAGTGTATATAGTGTGTATAGTATATAGTACCTACCTCCCTGTAGTGTGTACTCAGTAATAGCAGTACTGTACTCCCCTAGGCCTGCAGCAGTGTATAGTGTATAGTGTATATAGAGTATAGTGTATAGTGTGTATAGTGTATAGTGTGTATAGTGTATAGTGTATATAGTGTATAGTGTATAGTGTATAGTGTATATAGTGTGTATAGTATATAGTACCTACCTCCCTGTAGTGTGTACTCAGTAATAGCAGTACTGTACTCCCCCAGGCCTGCAGCAGTGTATAGTGTATAGTGTATATAGTGTATAGTGTGTATAGTGTATAGTGTATATAGTGTGTATAGTATATAGTACCTACCTCCTTGTAGTGTGTACTCAGTAACAGCAGTACTGTACTCCCCCAGGCCTGCAGCAGTGTATAGTGTATATAGTGTATAGTGTATATAGTGTATAGTGTATATAGTGTATAGTGTGTAGTGTATAGTGTATAAAGTGTGTATAGTATATAGTAACTACCTCCCTGTAGTGTGTACTCAGTAATAGCAGTACTGTACTCCCCCAGGCCTGCAGCAGTGTATAGTGTATAGTGTATTGTATATAGTGTATAGTGTATAGTGTATATAGTGTATAGTGTATTGTATATAGTGTATAGTGTATATAGTGTATATAGTGTGTAGTGTATATAGTGTATAGTGTGTATAGTGTATAGTGTGTATAGTATATAGTACCTACCTCCCTGTAGTGTGTACTCAGTAATAGCAGTACTGTACTCCCCCAGGCCTGCAGCAGTGTATAGTGTGTAGTGTATATAGTGTATAGTGTATAGTGTATATAGTGTATAGTGTATAGTGTATATAGTGTGTATAGTATATAGTACCTACCTCCTTGTAGTGTGTAATAGCAGTACTGTACTCCCCCAGGCCTGCAGCAGTGTATAGTGTATAGTGTATAGTGTATATAGTGTATAGTGTATATAGTGTATAGTGTATATAGTGTGTATAGTATATAGTACCTACCTCCCTGTAGTGTGTACTCAGTAATAGCAGTACTGTACTCCCCCAGGCCTGCAGCAGTGTATAGTGTATAGTATATAGTGTATAGTGTATATAGTGTATAGTGTATAGTGTGTATAGTGTATATAGTGTGTATAGTATATAGTACCTACCTCCCTGTAGTGTGTACTCAGTAATAGCAGTACTGTACTCCCCCAGGCCTGCAGCAGTGTATAGTGTATAGTATATAGTGTATAGTGTATAGTGTATAGTATATAGTGTATATAGTGTGTATAGTATATAGTACCTACCTCCCTGTAGTGTGTACTCAGTAATAGCAGTACTGTACTCCCCCAGGCCTGCAGCAGTGTATAGTGTATAGTATATAGTGTATAGTGTATAGTGTATAGTATATAGTGTATATAGTGTGTATAGTATATAGTACCTACCTCCCTGTAGTGTGTACTCAGTAATAGCAGTACTGTACTCCCCCAGGCCTGCAGCAGTGTATAGTGTATAGTGTATATAGTGTGTATAGTATATAGTACCTACCTCCCTGTAGTGTGTACTCAGTAACAGCAGTACTGTACTCCCCCAGGCCTGCAGCAGTGTATAGTGTATAGTATATAGTACCTACCTCCCTGTAGTGTGTACTCAGTAATAGCAGTACTGTACTCCCCCAGGCCTGCAGCAGTGTATAGTGTATAGTGTATATAGTGTGTAGTGTATATAGTGTATAGTGTATATAGTATATAGTGTATAGTGTATAGTGTATAGTGTATATAGTGTGTATAGTATATAGTACCTACCTCCCTGTAGTGTGTACTCAGTAATAGCAGTACTGTACTCCCCCAGGCCTGCAGCAGTGTATAGTGTGTAGTGTATATAGTGTATAGTGTATAGTGTATATAGTGTATAGTGTATAGTGTATATAGTGTGTATAGTATATAGTACCTACCTCCTTGTAGTGTGTAATAGCAGTACTGTACTCCCCCAGGCCTGCAGCAGTGTATAGTGTATAGTGTATAGTGTATATAGTGTATAGTGTATATAGTGTATAGTGTATATAGTGTGTATAGTATATAGTACCTACCTCCCTGTAGTGTGTACTCAGTAATAGCAGTACTGTACTCCCCCAGGCCTGCAGCAGTGTATAGTGTATAGTATATAGTGTATAGTGTATAGTGTATATAGTGTATAGTGTATAGTGTATAGTGTGTATAGTGTATAGTGTATATAGTGTGTATAGTGTATAGTACCTACCTCCCTGTAGTGTGTACTCAGTAATAGCAGTACTGTACTCCCCCAGGCCTGCAGCAGTGTATAGTGTATAGTGTATATAGTGTATAGTGTATAGTGTATATAGTGTATAGTGTATATAGTGTATAGTGTGTATAGTGTGTATAGTATATAGTACCTACCTCCCTGTAGTGTGTACTCAGTAATAGCAGTACTGTACTCCCCCAGGCCTGCAGCAGTGTATAGTATATAGTACCTACCTCCCTGTAGTGTGTACTCAGTAATAGCAGTACTGTACTCCCCCAGGCCTGCAGCAGTGTATAGTGTATATAGTGTATATAGTGTATAGTGTGTAGTGTATATAGTGTGTATAGTATATAGTACCTACCTCCCTGTAGTGTGTACTCAGTAATAGCAGTACTGTACTCCCCCAGGCCTGCAGCAGTGTATAGTGTATATAGTGTATATAGTGTATAGTGTGTAGTGTATATAGTGTGTATAGTATATAGTACCTACCTCCCTGTAGTGTGTACTCAGTAATAGCAGTACTGTACTCCCCCAGGCCTGCAGCAGTGTATAGTGTATATAGTGTGTATAGTATATAGTACCTACCTCCCTGTAGTGTGTACTCAGTAATAGCAGTACTGTACTCCCCCAGGCCTGCAGCAGTGTATAGTGTATATAGTGTATAGTACCTACCTCCCTGTAGTGTGTACTCAGTAATAGCAGTACTGTACTCCCCCAGGCCTGCAGCAGTGTATAGTGTATATAGTATATAGTACCTACCTCCCTGTAGTGTGTACTCAGTAACAGCAGTGCTGTACTCCCCCAGGCCTGCAGCAGTGTAGGCAGCCAGTTGTATCTGATACTGAGTCCAGATTATGAGGTCTGATAGGAGACAGTAGTTCGTCTCTGGACTAGAGATATTCTTCTCTTGGTAGTCTCCTGGTAGACCTGCCAGACGATACCTACACACTCACACACATTTACACACACACACACACACACACACACACACACACACACACACACACACACACACACACACACACACACACACACACACACACACACTCACACACACACACATTTACACACACACATTTACACACACACACACACACACACACAGTGTGTCCGGGTTACACACAGGGGGGTTGGCCTACACACACACACACACACACACACACACAGCAGTGTACATAGTTTACACACACACACACACACACACACACACACACACACACACACACACACACACACACACAGGGACACACACACACACACACACACACACCTGTACACACACACACACACCTGTACACACACACACATTTACCTGTATGTTAGTATGGCCTAGCGACGTCCTGGTTAGGGGAGGGGTTGTATGCCTATAACCTGTATGTAGGGAGGACTGTCGTCCGGGTTAGGGAGGGGGGTTGGCCTAGCGGGGTCGTCCGTATGTAGGGAGGACTTCTAGGTAGGGAGGACTGTCTGGCCTAGCGTCAGTCCGGGTTAGGGTCTAGGGTTCTATAACCTGGTAGGGAGGACCTAGCGTCGTCCGGGTTAGTATGGGGGGGTGTCTGTATGCCTAGCGTCTATCCGGGTTAGGGAGGGGTTGTACCTATAACCTGTATGTAGGGAGGACTGGGGTCTATAACCTGTCCGTATGTAGTTCTAGTATGTAGGGAGGACTGGTCTATAACCTGGCCTAGCTGTCTATAACCTGTATGTAGGGAGGACTGGGGTCTATAACCTGTATGTAGGGAGGACTGGGGTCTAGTATGTATAGGACTGGGGTCTATAACATGTATGTAGGGAGGACTGGGGTCTATAACCTGTATGTAGGGAGGACTGGGGTCTATAACCTGTATGTAGGGAGGACTGGGGTCTATAACCTGGGGTCTATAACCTGTATGTAGGGAGGACTGGGGTCTATAACCTGTATGTAGGGAGGGGTCTATAACCTGTATGTAGGGAGGACTGGGGTCTATAACCTGTAGGGAGGACTGTCTATAACCTGTATGTAGGGAGGACTGGGGTCTATAACCTGTATGTAGGGAGGAGGACTGGGGTCTATAACCTGTATGTAGGGAGGACTGGGGTCTATAACCTGTATGTAGGGAGGACTATAACCTGTATGTAGGAGGACTGGGGTCTATAACCTGTATGTCTACTGGGGTCTATAACTATAACTGTATGTAGGGAGGACTGGGGTCTATAACCTGTATGTAGGGAGGACTGGGGTCTATAACCTGTATGTAGGGAGGACTGGGGTCTATAACCTGTATGTAGGGTCTATAACCTGTAGAGGACTGGGGTCTATAACCTGTATGTAGGGAGGACTGGGGTCTATAACCTGTATGTAGGGAGGACTGGGGTCTATAACCTGTATGTAGGGAGGACTGGGGTCTATAACCTGTATGTAGGAGGACTGGGGTCTATAACCTGTATGTAGGGAGGACTGGGGTCTATAACCTGTATGTAGGGAGGACTGGGGTCTATAACCTGTATGTAGGGAGGACTGGGGTCTATAACCTGTATGTAGGGAGGACTGGGGTCTATAACCTGTATGTAGGGAGGACTGGGGTCTATAACCTGTATGTAGGGAGGACTGGGGTCTATAACCTGTATGTAGGGAGGACTGGGGTATATAACCTGTATGTAGGGAGGAGACTGGGGTCTATAACCTGTATGTAGGGAGGACTGGGGTCTATAACCTGTATGTAGGACTACTGGGGTCTATAACCTGTATGTAGGGAGGACTGGGGTCTATAACCTGTATGTAGGGAGGACTGGGGTCTATAACCTGTATGTAGTAGGACTGGGGTCTATAACCTGTAGTAGAGGACTGGGGTCTATAACTGGGGTCTATAACCTGTATGTAGGGAGGACTGGGGTCTATAACCTGTATGTAGGGAGGACTGGGGTCTATAACCTGTATGTAGGGAGGACTGGGGTCTATAACCTGTATGTAGGGAGGACTGGGTAGGGAGGACTGTCTATAACCTGTATGTAGGGAGGACTGGGGTCTATAACCTATGTACCTCTATAACCTGTATGTAGGGAGGACTGGGGTCTATAACCTGTATGTAGGGAGGACTGGGGTCTATAACCTGTATGTAGGGAGGACTGGGGTCTATAACCTGTATGTAGGGAGGACTGGGGTCTATAACCTGTATGTAGGGAGGACTGGGGTCTATAACCTGTATGTAGGGAGGACTGGGGTCTATAACCTGTATGTAGGGAGGACTGGGGTCTATAACCTGTATGTAGGGAGGACTGGGGTCTATAACCTGTATGTAGGGAGGACTGGGGTCTATAACCTGTATGTAGGGAGGGAGGACTGGGGTCTATAACCTGTATGTAGGGAGGACTGGGGTCTATAACCTGTATGTAGGAGGACTGGGGTCTATAACCTGGTAGAGGACTGGGGTCTATAACCTGTATGTAGGGAGGACTGGGGTCTATAACCTGTATGTAGGGAGGACTGGGGTCTATAACCTGGGTCTATAACCTGTATGTAGGGACTGGGGTCTATAACCTGTATGTAGGGAGGACTGGGGTCTATAACCTGTATGTAGGGAGGACTGGGGTCTATAACCTGTATGTAGGGAGGACTGGGGTCTATAACCTGTATGTAGGGACTGGACTGGGGTCTATAACCTGTATGTAGGGAGGACTGGGGTCTATAACCTGTATGTAGGAGGAGGGGTCTATAACCTGGTAGGGAGGACTGGGGTCTATAACCTGTATGTAGGGAGGACTGGGGTCTATAACCTGTATGTAGGGAGGACTGGGGTCTATAACCTGTATGTAGGGAGGACTGGGGTCTATAACCTGTATGTAGGGAGGACTGGGGTCTATAACCTGTATGTAGGGAGGACTGGGGTCTATAACCTGTATGTAGGGAGGACTGGACTGGGGTCTATAACCTGTATGTAGGGAGGACTGGGGTCTATAACCTGTATGTAGGGAGGACTGGGGTCTATAACCTGTATGTAGGGAGGACTGGGGTCTATAACCTGTATGTAGGGAGGACTGGGGTCTATAACCTGTATGTAGGGAGGACTGGGGTCTATAACCTGTATGTAGGGAGGACTGGGGTCTATAACCTGTATGTAGGTACTGGGGTCTATAACCTGTATGTAGGGAGGACTGGGGTCTATAACCTGTATGTAGGGAGGACTGGGGTCTATAACCTGTATGTATAACCTGTATGTATGTAGGAGGACTGGGGTCTATAACCTGTATGTAAAAAGTGGGGTCTATAACCTGTATGTAGGGAGGACTGGGGTCTATAACCTGTATGTAGGGAGGACTACTGGGGTCTATAACCTGTAGGCTTCTATTTGGATATGTGGGAGGGGGGCATGTGACAGGCATATGTAAATGAAACCTGTCGCTAAAACAAAGTTTAGTGTTTTTGCAGAGACATTACAGTAGTTTTACTCCAATGTTTGTTTTGTTTTTTTGATGCTTCTCACATATGGGTGGCATACCTTTCCTGATATGTGGGGTAGGGGCATGTGAGTTGGGTAAGGCATATGTAAATGAAAACCACAAGGCCTACTGTCTAACCACAAGGCCTAAAACAAAGTTTCTAGTGTTTTTGCAGAGACATTACAGTAGTTTTTACTCCAATGTTTGTTTTGGGGGAATATAACTGATTTTTCTGGGAGTTGGGGTATAACCTGTATGTAGAGGAGGACTGGGGTGAGTTGGGGGTGGGGGTAATCTACTGCATCTATCTCCAACACTCAACCTGGTTGGGAGGGAGGACCTCCTACCTGGGTAGGTGGAGGTATCCCCAAGGGAGGAGCAGTCCATTGTGCTGTAACCACAAGGTTCTGGTTGGGAGGAGGAATCTAACCACAAGGACCATTGGGTAGACTGGTTGGGTATTGGTGGAGACTCTAACCACAAGGCCTCTGAGTTGGGAATTGGTGGAAGAATCACCATGTTCTTAGGAGGAATCACTGGGAGGCCTCCTTGGGTCTCAGCATCAACCTGGTTGGGAGGACAAACACCACAGATGGGTTGTTGGGAGGAATATTGGTTGGAGGAAGGAATCTAACCACAAGGCCTCTGAGTTGGGTATTGGTAGAAGACTCTAACCACAAGGCCTCTGAGTTGGGTATTGGTGGAGGAATCTAACCACAAGGCCTCTGAGTTGGGTATTGGTGGAGGAATCTAACCACAAGGCCTCTGAGTTGGGTATTGGTAGAAGACTCTAACCACAAGGCCTCTGAGTTGGGTATTGGCCTCTGAGTTGGGTATTGGTGAAGACTCTAACCACAAGGCCTCTGAGTTGGGTATTGGTAGAAGACTCTAACCACAAGGCCTCTGAGTTGGGTATTGGTAGAAGACTCTAACCTAACAAGGCCTCTGAGTTGGGTTTTGGTAGAAGAGGCTCTAACCACAAGGCCTCTGAGTTGGGTATTGGTAGAATACTCTAACCACAAGGCCTCTGAGTTGGGTATTGGTAGGGCCTCTGAGTTGGGTATTGGTAGAAGACTCTAACCACAAGGCCTCTGAGTTGGGTATTGGGTATTGGTGAAGACTCTAACCACAAGGCCTCTGAGTTGGGTATTGGTAGAAGACTCTAACCACAAGGCCTCTGAGTTGGGTTGGTAGAAGACTCTAACCACAAGGCCTTGGGTATTGGTAGAAGACTCTAACCACAAGGCCTCTGAGTTGGGTATTGGTAAGACTCTAACCACAAGGCCTCTGAGTTGGGTATTGGTAGAAGACTCTAACCACAAGGCCTCTGAGTTGGGTATTGGTAGAAGACTCTAACCACAAGGCCTCTGAGTTGGGTATTGGTAGAAGACTCTAACCACAAGGCCTCTGAGTTGGGTACAAGACTCCTCAAGGCCTCTGAGTTGGGTATTGGTAGAAGACTCTAACCACAAGGCCTCTGAGTTAGGTATTGGTGGAAGAATCTAACCACAAGGCTTAATATAATATATATGTAATAATAATAGGTTGGTGCACAACTGGACCATTGGTAGAAGCGTCGTCTGGGATTGGCTGGGGTTCCAGTTGGGGTAGGGCAGTCACAAGGCCTCTGTTCCCCGACCCTGAACAAGAAGTTAACCCAAGGCCTCGTTCCCCGATAGGCCGTCATTGTAAATAAGAATTTGTTCTTAACTGACTTTCCTAGTTAAATAAAGGTTCAATAAAATTAAATAAAAACATATATATTTAGTTTCTCAGGATCCCACAGCCATTCCATGTGTTCGATCCAGGCTCTGAGTTAGGTATTGGTGGATTCAACTTGTCAACTAATCATCAAGCCCTTGTATCAGGTGTATCACCCTGAACAAGGGTGAGTTAGTTGAGGGCTACAACACATGGAACAGCTGGGGATCAGGTGAGTTAGTTGAGGGCTACAATTCAACTGGAACAGCTGGGGATCAGGTGAGTTAGTTGAGGGCTACAACACATGGAACAGCTGGGGATCAGGTGAGTTAGTTGAGGGCTACAACACATGGAACACAGTTGGGGATCAGGTGAGTTAGTTGAGGGCTACAACACATCAGGTGAGTTAGTTGGAACAGCTGGGGATCAGGTGAGTTAGTTGAGGGCTACAACACATGGAACAGCTGGGGATCAGGTGAGTTAGTTGAGGGCTACAACACGTGGAACAGCTGGGGATCAGGTGAGTTAGTTGAGGGCTACAACACAGCTGGATCACAGCTGGGGATCAGGTGAGTTAGTTGAGGGCTACAACACATGGAACAGCTGGGGATCAGGTGAGTTAGTTGACTACAACACATGGAACAGCTGGGGATCAGGTGAGTTAGTTCAGGTGAGGGCTACAACACATGGAACAGCTGGGGATCAGGTGAGTTAGTTGAGGGCTACAACACGTGGAACAGCTGGGGATCAGGTGAGTTAGTTGAGGGCTACAACACGTGGAACAGCTGGGGATCAGGTGAGTTAGTTGAGGGCTACAACACGTGGAACAGCTGGGGATCAGGTGAGTTAGTTGAGGGCTACAACACGTGGAACAGCTGGGGATCAGGTGAGTTAGTTGAGGGCTGGAACAGCTGGGGACAGGTGGAACACATGGAACAGCTGGGGATCAGGTGAGTTAGTTGAGGGCTACAACACAGCTGGAACAGCTGGGGATCAGGTGAGTTACTACAACACATGTGAGTTGAGTTGAGGGCTACAACACATGGAACAGCTGGGGATCAGGTGAGTTAGTTGAGGGCTACAACACATGGAACAGCTGGGGATCAGGTGAGTTAGTTGAGGGCTACAACACATGGAACAGCTGGGGATCAGGTGAGTTAGTTGAGGGCTACAACACATGGAACAGCTGGGGATCAGGTGAGTTAGTTGAGGGCTACAACACATGGAACAGCTGGGGATCAGGTGAGTTAGTTGAGGGCTACAACACATGGAACAGCTGGGGATCAGGTGAGTTAGTTGAGGGCTACAACACATGGAACAGCTGGGGATCAGGTGAGTTAGTTGAGGGCTGCAGGTGAGTTAGTTGATGTGTCTGGGGGGGTCACCGAGGACAGGTTTGAAAACCACTGGCCTAATTTCTCTCTCAACGTCACTGATTGGCCGGAAAGTCCTGCTGTCCAAAAAACGGCACCTTATTCCCGATATAGTGGACCACTTTAAACCAGCACCCACAGTATGTAGGGAATAGGATACGGTTTGGGACAAAGCACTGGTCTCCCAGTTCTGAATCAGTCTCTCATTAGAAGGGAAGGGATGAAAACTCTCCTCTACTGCACTGCAATACTAAAGATTACCCTCCCTCCCTCCCTCCCTCCCTCCCTCCCTCCCTCCCTCCCTCCCTCCCTCCCTCCCTCCCTCCCTCCCTCCCTCCCTCCCTCCCTCCCTCCCTCCTCCCTCCCTCCCTCCCTCCCTCCCTCCCTCCCTCCCTCCTCCCTCCCTCCCTCCCTCCCTCCCTCCCTCCCTCCCTCCCTCCCTCCCTCCCTCCCTCCCTCCCTCTCCATCATCCCTACCAGTGTAGTTCAGCAGTAACTTTACCAGACAACTGTTAATATGAATGAGTATGAAACTGTCTACTCTATTAAAAATAACTACCATCATATCATCATTCATCCCCTCTCTTTCTCTCTCTCTCTCTCTCTCTCTCTCTCTCTCTCTCTCTCTCAGTAGACAGGACTGCAGTGCAGTGTCTTTAATAGATACATCAGTATTAGTTAGGATGACTGCAGCTCTCCATCTCTTTCTCTATCCACCCCTCTCTCTCCATCCATCCTCTCTCTCTCTATCCATCCTCTCTCATCCCTCTCTCTCTATCCACCCCTCTCTCTCCATCCATCCTCTCTCATCCCTCTCTCTCCATCCATCCTCTCTCTCTATCCACCCTCTCTCTCCATCCATCCTCTCTCATCCCTCTCTCTCCATCCATCCTCTCTCTCTATCCACCCCTCTCTCTCCATCCATCCTCTCTCATCCCTCTCTCTCAATCCATCCTCTCTCTTTATCCATCCTCTCTCAGCCCTCTCTCTCTATCCATCCTCTCTCATCCCTCTCTCTCCATCCATCCTCTCTCTATCCATCGTCTCCGTCTATCAATCCTCTTCTCTCCATCCATCCTCTCTCATCCCTCTCTCACTATCCATCCTCCTCTCTCCATCCATCCTCTCTCATCCCTCTCTCACTATCCATCCTCCTCTCTCCATCCATCCTCTCTCTCTCTATCTGTCTCTGTCTATCCATCCTCTTCTCTCCAGCCGTTAACACACAAACACGCAGTGTTGAGCCGGTCCATTCCACTGTGTTAAGCGTCTCTCACCCTATCCACCCAGCCGGTCCATTCCACTGTGTTAAGCGTCTCTCACCCTGACCACCCAGCCGGTCCATTCCACTGTGTTAAGCGTCTCTCACCCTAACCACCCAGCCCGTCCATTCCACTGTGTTAAGCGTCTCTCACCCTAACCACCCAGCCGGTCCATTCCACTGTGTTAAGCGTCTCTCACTCTAACCACCCAGCCCGTCCATTCCACTGTGTTAAGCGTCTCTCACCCTAACCACCCAGCCAGTCCATTCCACTGTGTTAAGCGTCTCTCACCCTAACCACCCAGCCAGTCCATTCCACTGTGTTAAGCTTCTCTCACCCTATCCACCCAGCCAGTCCATTCCACTGTGTTAAGCATCTCTCACCCTAACCACCCAGCCGGTCCATTCCACTGTGTTAAGCGTCTCTCACCCTAACCACCCAGCCGGTCCATTCCACTGTGTTAAGCGTCTCACCCTAACCACCCAGCCGGTCCATTCCACTGTGTTAAGCGTCTCTCACCCTAACCACCCAGCCGGTCCCTAACCACCCAGCCGGTCCATTCCACTGTGTTAAGCGTCTCTCACCCTAACCACCCAGCCGGTCCATTCCACTGTGTTAAGCGTCTCTCACCCTAACCACCCAGCCGGTCCATTCCACTGTGTTAAGCGTCTCTCACCCTAACCACCCAGCCGGTCCATTCCACTGTGTTAAGCGTCTCTCACCCTAACCACCCAGCCGGTCCATTCCACTGTGTTAAGCGTCTCTCACCCTAACCACCCAGCCGGTCCATTCCACTGTGTTAAGCGTCTCTCACCCTAACCACCCAGCCGGTCCATTCCACTGTGTTAAGCGTCTCTCACCCTAACCACCCAGCCGGTCCATTCCACTGTGTTAAGCGTCTCTCACCCTAACCACCCAGCCGGTCCATTCCACTGTGTTAAGCGTCTCTCACCCTAACCACCCAGCCGGTCCATTCCACTGTGTTAAGCGTCTCTCACCCTAACCACCCAGCCGGTCCATTCCACTGTGTTAAGCGTCTCTCACCCTAACCACCCAGCCGGTCCATTCCACTGTGTTAAGCGTCTCTCACCCTAACCACCCAGCCGGTCCATTCCACTGTGTTACCCTATCCACCCAGCGGTCTTCTCACCCTAACCACCCAGCCGGTCCATTCCACTGTGTTAAGCGTCTACCCTATCCACCCAGCCGGTCCATTCCACTGTGTTAAGCACCTCTCACCCTAACCACCCAGCCGGTCCATTCCACTGTGTTAAGCGTCTCTCACCCTAACCACCCAGCCGGTCCATTCCACTGTGTTAAGCGTCTCTCACCCTAACCACCCAGCCGGTCCATTCCACTGTGTTAAGCGTCTCTCACCCTAACCACCCAGCCGGTCCATTCCACTGTGTTAAGCGTCTCTCACCCTAACCACCCAGCCGGTCCATTCCACTGTGTTAAGCGTCTCTCACCCTAACCACCCAGCCGGTCCATTCCACTGTGTTAAGCGTCTCTCACCCTAACCACCCAGCCGGTCCATTCCACTGTGTTAAGCGTCTCTCACCCTAACCACCCAGCCGGTCCATTCCACTGTGTTAAGCGTCTCTCACCCTAACCACCCAGCCGGTCCATTCCACTGTGTTAAGCGTCTCTCACCCTAACCACCCAGCCGGTCCATTCCACTGTGTTAAGCGTCTCTCACCCTAACCACCCAGCCGGTCCATTCCACTGTGTTAAGCTCTCACCTAACCACCCAGCCCGGTCCATTCCACTGTGTTAAGCCTAAACCACCCAGCCCGTCCATTCCACTGTGTTAAGCGTCTCTCACCCTAACCACCCAGCCGGTCCATTCCACTGTGTTAAGCGTCTCTCACCCTAACCACCCAGCCCGTCCATTCCACTGTGTTAAGCGTCTCTCACCCTAACCACCCAGCCGGTCCATTCCACTGTGTTAAGCGTCTCTCACCCTAACCACCCAGCCGGTCCATTCCACTGTGTTAAGCGTCTCTCACCCTAACCACCCAGCCCGTCCATTCCACTGTGTTAAGCGTCTCTCACCCTAACCACCCAGCCCGTCCATTCCACTGTGTTAAGCGTCTCTCACCCTAACCACCCAGCCGGTCCATTCCACTGTGTTAAGCGTCTCTCACCCTAACCACCCAGCCCGTCCATTCCACTGTGTTAAGCGTCTCTCACCCTAACCACCCAGCCCGTCCATTCCACTGTGTTAAGCGTCTCTCACCCTAACCACCCAGCCGGTCCATTCCACTGTGTTAAGCGTCTCTCACCCTAACCACCCAGCCGGTCCATTCCACTGTGTTAAGCGTCTCTCACCCTAACCACCCAGCCTCCATTCCACTGTGTTAAGCCTCTCACCCTACCACCCAGCCCGTCCATTCCACTGTGTTAAGCGTCTCTCACCCTAACCACCCAGCCGGTCCATTCCACTGTGTTAAGCGTCTCTCACCCTAACCACCCAGCCGGTCCATTCCACTGTGTTAAGCGTCTCTCACCCTAACCACCCAGCCGGTCCATTCCACTGTGTTAAGCGTCTCTCACCCTAACCACCCAGCCGGTCCATTCCACTGTGTTAAGCGTCTCTCACCCTAACCACCCAGCCGGTCCATTCCACTGTGTTAAGCGTCTCTCACCCTAACCACCCAGCCGGTCCATTCCACTGTGTTAAGCGTCTCTCACCCTAACCACCCAGCCAGTCCATTCCACTGTGTTGAGCGTCTCTCACCCTAACCACCCAGCCGGTCCATTCCACTGTGTTAAGCGTCTCTCACCCTAACCACCCAGCCGGTCCATTCCACTGTGTTAAGCGTCTCTCACCCTAACCACCCAGCCCGTCCATTCCACTGTGTTAAGCGTCTCTCACCCTAACCACCCAGCCGGTCCATTCCACTGTGTTAAGCGTCTCTCACCCTAACCACCCAGCCGGTCCATTCCACTGTGTTAAGCGTCTCTCACCCTAACCACCCAGCCGGTCCATTCCACTGTGTTAAGCGTCTCTCACCCTAACCACCCAGCCGGTCCATTCCACTGTGTTAAGCGTCTCTCACCCTAACCACCCAGCCCCGTCCATTCCACTGTGTTAAGCGTCTCTCACCCTAACCACCCAGCCGGTCCATTCCACTGTGTTAAGCGTCTCACCCTCCACCCAGCCGGTCCATTCCACTGTGTTAAGCGTCTCTCACCCAACCACCCAGCCGGTCCATTCCACTGTGTTAAGCGTCTCTCACCCTAACCACCCAGCCGGTCCATTCCACTGTGTTAAGCGTCTCTCACCCTAACCACCCAGCCGGTCCATTCCACTGTGTTAAGCGTCTCTCACCCTAACCACCCAGCCGGTCCATTCCACTGTGTTAAGCGTCTCTCACCCTAACCACCCAGCCGGTCCATTCCACTGTGTTAAGCGTCTCTCACCCTAACCACCCAGCCGGTCCATTCCACTGTGTTAAGCGTCTCTCACCCTAACCACCCAGCCGGTCCATTCCACTGTGTTAAGCGTCTCTCACCCTAACCACCCAGCCGGTCCATTCCACTGTGTTAAGCGTCTCTCACCCTAACCACCCAGCCGGTCCATTCCACTGTGTTAAGCGTCTCTCACCCTAACCACCCAGCCGGTCCATTCCACTGTGTTAAGCGTCTCTCACCCTAACCACCCAGCCGGTCCATTCCACTGTGTTAAGCGTCTCTCACCCTAACCACCCAGCCGGTCCATTCCACTGTGTTAAGCGTCTCTCACCCTAACCACCCAGCCGGTCCATTCCACTGTGTTAGCGTCTCTCACCCTAACCACCCAGCCGGTCCATTCCACTGTGTTAAGCGTCTCTCACCCTAACCACCCAGCCGGTCCATTCCACTGTGTTAAACCACCCAGCGTCTCTCACCCTAACCACCCAGCCGGTCCATTCCACTGTGTTAAGCGTCTCTCACCCTAACCACCCAGCCGGTCCATTCCACTGTGTTAAGCGTCTCTCACCCTAACCACCCAGCCGGTCCATTCCACTGTGTTAGCGTCTCTCACCCTAACCACCCAGCCGGTCCATTCCACTGTGTTAAGCGTCTCTCACCCTAACCACCCAGCCGGTCCATTCCACTGTGTTAAGCGTCTCTCACCCTAACCACCCAGCCGGTCCATTCCACTGTGTTAAGCGTCTCTCACCCTAACCACCCAGCCGGTCCATTCCACTGTGTTAAGCGTCTCTCACCCTAACCACCCAGCCGGTCCATTCCACTGTGTTAAGCGTCTCTCACCCTAACCACCCAGCCCGTCCATTCCACTGTGTTAAGCGTCTCTCACCCTAACCACCCAGCCGGTCCATTCCACTGTGTTAAGCGTCTCTCACCCTAACCACCCAGCCGGTCCATTCCACTGTGTTAAGCGTCTCTCACCCTAACCACCCAGCCGGTCCATTCCACTGTGTTAAGCGTCTCTCACCCTAACCACCCAGCCGGTCCATTCCACTGTGTTAAGCGTCTCTCACCCTAACCACCCAGCCGGTCCATTCCACTGTGTTAAGCGTCTCTCACCCTAACCACCCAGCCGGTCCATTCCACTGTGTTAAGCGTCTCTCACCCTAACCACCCAGCCGGTCCATTCCACTGTGTTAAGCGTCTCTCACCCTAACCACCCAGCCGGTCCATTCCACTGTGTTAAGCGTCTCTCACCCTAACCACCCAGCCGGTCCATTCCACTGTGTTAAGCGTCTCTCACCCTAACCACCCAGCCGGTCCATTCCACTGTGTTAAGCGTCTCTCACCCTAACCACCCAGCCGGTCCATTCCACTGTGTTAAGCGTCTCTCACCCTAACCACCCAGCCGGTCCATTCCACTGTGTTAAGCGTCTCTCACCCTAACCACCCAGCCGGTCCATTCCACTGTGTTAAGCGTCTCTCACCCTAACCACCCAGCCGGTCCATTCCACTGTGTTAAGCGTCTCTCACCCTAACCACCCAGCCGGTCCATTCCACTGTGTTAAGCGTCTCTCACCCTAACCACCCAGCCGGTCCATTCCACTGTGTTAAGCGTCTCTCACCCTAACCACCCAGCCGGTCCATTCCACTGTGTTAAGCGTCTCTCACCCTAACCACCCAGCCGGTCCATTCCACTGTGTTAAGCGTCTCTCACCCTAACCACCCAGCCGGTCCATTCCACTGTGTTAAGCGTCTCTCACCCTAACCACCCAGCCGGTCCATTCCACTGTGTTAAGCGTCTCTCACCCTAACCACCCAGCCGGTCCATTCCACTGTGTTAAGCGTCTCTCACCCCACCCAACCACCCACCCTAACCACCGGTCCATTCCACTGTGTTAAGCGTCTCTCACCCTAACCACCCAGCCGGTCCATTCCACTGTGTTAAGCGTCTCTCACCCTAACCACCCAGCCGGTCCATTCCACTGTGTTAAACCACCCAGCGTCCATTCACCCTAACCACCCAGCCCGGTCCATTCCACTGTGTTAAGCGTCTCTCACCCTAACCACCCAGCCGGTCCATTCCACTGTGTTAAGCGTCTCTCACCCTAACCACCCAGCCGGTCCATTCCACTGTGTTAAGCGTCTCTCACCCTAACCACCCAGCCGGTCCATTCCACTGTGTTAAGCGTCTCTCACCCTAACCACCCAGCCCGTCCATTCCACTGTGTTAAGCGTCTCTCACCCTAACCACCCAGCCGGTCCATTCCACTGTGTTAAGCATCTCTCACCCTAACCACCCAGCCGGTCCATTCCACTGTGTTAAGCGTCTCTCACCCTAACCACCCAGCCGGTCCATTCCACTGTGTTAAGCGTCTCTCACCCTAACCACCCAGCCCGTCCATTCCACTGTGTTAAGCGTCTCTCACCCTAACCACCCAGCGATCCATTCCACTGTGTTAAGCGTCTCTCACCCTAACCACCCAGCCGGTCCATTCCACTGTGTTAAGCGTCTCTCACCCTAACCACCCAGCCGGTCCATTCCACTGTGTTAGCGTCTCTCACCTAACCACCCAGCCGGTCCATTCCACTGTGTTAAGCGTCTCTCACCCTAACCACCCAGCCGGTCCATTCCACTGTGTTAAGCGTCTCTCACCCTAACCACCCAGCCGGTCCATTCCACTGTGTTAAGCGTCTCTCACCCTAACCACCCAGCCGGTCCATTCCACTGTGTTAAGCGTCTCTCACCCTAACCACCCAGCCGGTCCATTCCACTGTGTTAACCCTAACCACCCAGCGTCCATTCCACTGTGTTAGCACCTAACCACCCAGCCGGTCCATTCCACTGTGTTAAGCGTCTCTCACCCTAACCACCCAGTCGGTCCATTCCACTGTGTTAGCGTCTCTCACCCTAACCACCCAGCCGGTCCATTCCACTGTGTTAAGCGTCTCTCACCCTAACCACCCAGCCGGTCCATTCCACTGTGTTAAGCGTCTCTCACCCTAACCACCCAGCCGGTCCATTCCACTGTGTTAAGCGTCTCTCACCCTAACCACCCAGCCGGTCCATTCCACTGTGTTAAGCGTCTCTCACCCTAACCATCCAGCCGGTCCATTCCACTGTGTTAAGCGTCTCTCACCCTAACCACCCAGCCGGTCCATTCCACTGTGTTAAGCGTCTCTCACCCTAACCACCCAGCCGGTCCATTCCACTGTGTTAAGCGTCTCTCACCCTATCCACCCAGCCGGTCCATTCCACTGTGTTAAGCGTCTCTCACCCTGACCACCCAGCCGGTCCATTCCACTGTGTTAGGCGTCTCTCACCCTAACCACCCAGCCGGTCCATTCCACTGTGTTAAGCGTCTCTCACCCTAACCACCCAGCCGGTCCATTCCACTGTGTTAAGCATCTCTCACCCTAACCACCCAGTCGGTCCATTCCACTGTGTTAAGCGTCTCTCACCCTAACCACCCAGCCCATCCATTCCACTGTGTTAAGCGTCTCTCACCCTAACCACCCAGCCCATCCATTCCACTGTGTTAAGCGTCTCTCACCCTAACCACCCAGCCGGTCCATTCCACTGTGTTAAGCGTCTCTCACCCTAACCACCCAGCCGGTCCATTCCACTGTGTTAAGCGTCTCTCACCCTAACCACCCAGCCCGTCCATTCCACTGTGTTAAGCGTCTCCCACTCACCCTAACCACCCAGTCGGTCCATTCCACTGTGTTAAGCGTCTCTCACCCTAACCACCCAGCCCGTCCATTCCACTGTGTTAAGCGTCTCTCACCCTATCCACCCAGCCCGTCCATTCCACTGTGTTAAGCGTCTCTCACCCTAACCACCCAGCCCGTCCATTCCACTGTGTTAAGCGTCTCTCACCCTAACCACCCAGCCGGTCCATTCCACTGTGTTAAGCGTCTCTCACCCTAACCACCCAGCCGGTCCATTCCACTGTGTTAGCGTCTCTCACCCTAACCACCCAGCCGGTCCATTCCACTGTGTTAAGCGTCTCTCACCCTAACCACCCAGCCGGTCCATTCCACTGTGTTAAGCGTCTCTCACCCTAACCACCCAGCCGGTCCATTCCACTGTGTTAAGCGTCTCTCACCCTATCCACCCAGCCGGTCCATTCCACTGTGTTAAGCGTCTCTCACCCTAACCACCCAGCCGGTCCATTCCACTGTGTTAAGCGTCTCTCACCCTAACCACCCAGCCCGTCCATTCCACTGTGTTAAGCGTCTCTCACCCTAACCACCCAGCCGGTCCATTCCACTGTGTTAAGCGTCTCTCACCCTAACCACCCAGCCGGTCCATTCCACTGTGTTAAGCGTCTCTCACCCTAACCACCCAGCCGGTCCATTCCACTGTGTTAAGCGTCTCTCACCCTAACCACCCAGCCGGTCCATTCCACTGTGTTAAGCGTCTCTCACCCTAACCACCCAGCCCGTCCATTCCACTGTGTTAAGCGTCTCTCACCCTATCCACCCAGCCGGTCCATTCCACTGTGTTAAGCGTCTCTCACCCTAACCACCCAGCCCATCCATTCCACTGTGTTAAGCGTCTCTCACCCTAACCACCCAGCCGGTCCATTCCACTGTGTTAAGCGTCTCTCACCCTAACCACCCAGCCCGTCCATTCCACTGTGTTAAGCGTCTCTCACCCTAACCACCCAGCCGGTCCATTCCACTGTGTTAAGCGTCTCTCACCCTAACCACCCAGCCGGTCCATTCCACTGTGTTAAGCGTCTCTCACCCTAACCACCCAGCCGGTCCATTCCACTGTGTTAAGCGTCTCTCACCCTAACCACCCAGCCGGTCCATTCCACTGTGTTAAGCGTCTCTCACCCTAACCACCCAGCCGGTCCATTCCACTGTGTTAAGCGTCTCTCACCCTAACCACCCAGCCCGTCCATTCCACTGTGTTAAGCATCTCTCACCCTAAACACCCGGCCCGTCCATTCCACTGTGTTAAACGTCTCTCACCCTAACCACCCAGCCGGTCCATTCCACTGTGTTAAGCGTCTCTCACCCTATCCACCCAGCCCGTCCATTCCACTGTGTTAAGCATCTCTCACCCTAACCACCCAGTCGGTCCATTCCACTGTGTTAAGCGTCTCTCACCCTAACCACCCAGCCGGTCCATTCCACTGTGTTAAGCTTCTCTCACCCTAACCACCCAGCCAGTCCAATCCACTGTGTTAAACGTCTCTCACCCTATCCACCCAGCCGGTCCATTCCACTGTGTTAAGCGTCTCTCACCCTAACCACCCAGTCGGTCCATTCCACTGTGTTAAACGTCTCTCACCCTAACCACCCAGCCGGTCCATTCCACTGTGTTAAGCGTCTCTCACCCTAACCACCCAGCCGGTCCATTCCACTGTGTTAAGCGTCTCTCACCCTAACCACCCAGCCGGTCCATTCCACTGTGTTAAGGGTCTCTCACCCTAACCACCCAGCCGGTCCATTCCACTGTGTTAAGCGTCTCTCACCCTAACCACCCAGCCGGTCCATTCCACTGTGTTAAGCGTCTCTCACCCTAACCACCCAGCCGGTCCATTCCACTGTGTTAAGCGTCTCTCACCCTAACCACCCAGTCGGTCCATTCCACTGTGTTAAGCGTCTCTCACCCTAACCACCCAGCCGGTCCATTCCACTGTGTTAAGCGTCTCTCACCCTAACCATCCAGCCGGTCCATTCCACTGTGTTAAGCGTCTCTCACCCTAACCACCCAGCCGGTCCATTCCACTGTGTTAAGCGTCTCTCACCCTAACCACCCAGCGGTCCATTCCACTGTGTTAAGCGTCTCTCACCCTAACCACCCAGCCGGTCCATTCCACTGTGTTAAGCGTCTCTCACCCTAACCACCCAGCCGGTCCATTCCACTGTGTTAAGCGTCTCTCACCCTAACCACCCAGTCGGTCCATTCCACTGTGTTAAGCGTCTCTCACCCTAACCACCCAGTCGGTCCATTCCACTGTGTTAAGCGTCTCTCACCCTAACCACCCAGCCCATCCATTCCACTGTGTTAAGCGTCTCTCACCCTAACCACCCAGCCGGTCCATTCCACTGTGTTAAGCGTCTCTCACTCTAACCACCCAGCCGGTCCATTCCACTGTGTTAAGCGTCTCTCACCCTAACCACCCAGCCCGTCCATTCCACTGTGTTAAGCGTCTCTCATCCTAACCACCCAGCCGGTCCATTCCACTGTGTTAAGCGTCTCTCATCCTAACCACCCAGCCGGTCCATTCCACTGTGTTAAGCGTCTCTCACCCTAACCACCCAGCCCGTCCATTCCACTGTGTTAAGCGTCTCTCACCCTAACCACCCAGCCGGTCCATTCCACTGTGTTAAGCGTCTCTCACCCTAACCACCCAGCCGGTCCATTCCACTGTGTTAAGCGTCTCTCACCCTAACCACCCAGCCCGTCCATTCCACTGTGTTAAGCGTCTCTCACCCTATCCACCCAGCCGGTCCATTCCACTGTGTTAAGCGTCTCTCACCCTAACCACCCAGTCGGTCCATTCCACTGTGTTAAGCGTCTCTCATCCTAACCACCCAGCCAGTCCATTCCACTGTGTTAAGCGTCTCTCACCCTAACCACCCAGCCGGTCCATTCCACTGTGTTAAGCGTCTCTCACCCTAACCACCCAGCCCGTCCATTCCACTGTGTTAAGCGTCTCTCACCCTAACCACCCAGCCGGTCCATTCCACTGTGTTAAGCGTCTCTCACCCTATCCACCCAGCCGGTCCATTCCACTGTGTTAAGCGTCTCTCACCCTAACCACCCAGCCGGTCCATTCCACTGTGTTAAGCGTCTCTCACCCTAACCACCCAGCCCGTCCATTCCACTGTGTTAAGCGTCTCTCACCCTAACCACCCAGCCCGTCCATTCCACTGTGTTAAGCGTCTCTCACCCTAACCACCCAGCCCGTCCATTCCACTGTGTTAAGCGTCTCTCACCCTATCCACCCAGCCGGTCCATTCCACTGTGTTAAGCGTCTCTCACCCTATCCACCCAGCCCATCCATTCCACTGTGTTAAGCGTCTCTCACCCTATCCACCCAGCCCGTCCATTCCACTGTGTTAAGCGTCTCTCACCCTAACCATCCAGCCCGTCCATTCCACTGTGTTAAGCTTCTCTCACCCTAACCACCCAGCCCGTCCGTTCCACTGTGTTAAGCTTCTCTCACCCTAACCACCCAGCCGGTCCATTCCACTGTGTTAAGCGTCTCTCACCCTATCCACCCAGCCCATCCATTCCACTGTGTTAAGCGTCTCTCACCCTGACCACCCAGCCCGTCCATTCCACTGTGTTAAGCGTCTCTCACCCTAACCACCCAGCCGGTCCATTCCACTGTGTTAAGCTTCTCTCACCCTAACCATCCAGCCGGTCCATTCCACTGTGTTAAGCGTCTCTCACCCTAACCACCCAGCCGGTCCATTCCACTGTGTTAAGCGTCTCTCACCCTATCCACCCAGCCCATCCATTCCACTGTGTTAAGCGTCTCTCACCCTAACCACCCAGCCGGTCCATTCCACTGTGTTAAGCGTCTCTCACCCTAACCACCCAGCCGGTCCATTCCACTGTGTTAAGCGTCTCTCACCCTAACCACCCAGTTGGTCCATTCCACTGTGTTAAGCGTCTCTCACCCTAACCATCCAGCCGGTCCATTCCACTGTGTTAAGCGTCTCTCACCCTAACCACCCAGCCGGTCCATTCCACTGTGTTAAGCGTCTCTCACCCTAACCACCCAGCCGGTCCATTCCACTGTGTTAAGCGTCTCTCACCCTAACCACCCAGCCGGTCCATTCCACTGTGTTAAGCGTCTCTCACCCTAACCACCCAGCCGGTCCATTCCACTGTGTTAAGCGTCTCTCACCCTAACCACCCAGTCGGTCCATTCCACTGTGTTAAGCGTCTCTCACCCTAACCACCCAGTCGGTCCATTCCACTGTGTTAAGCGTCTCTCACCCTAACCACCCAGCCCATCCATTCCACTGTGTTAAGCGTCTCTCACCCTAACCACCCAGCCGGTCCATTCCACTGTGTTAAGCGTCTCTCACACTAACCACCCAGCCGGTCCATTCCACTGTGTTAAGCGTCTCTCACCCTAACCACCCAGCCCGTCCATTCCACTGTGTTAAGCGTCTCTCATCCTAACCACCCAGCCGGTCCATTCCACTGTGTTAAGCGTCTCTCACCCTAACCACCCAGCCGGTCCATTCCACTGTGTTAAGCGTCTCTCACCCTATCCACCCAGCCGGTCCATTCCACTGTGTTAAGCGTCTCTCACCCTAACCACCCAGCCGGTCCATTCCACTGTGTTAAGCGTCTCTCATCCTAACCACCCAGCCGGTCCATTCCACTGTGTTAAGCGTCTCTCACCCTAACCACCCAGCCCGTCCATTCCACTGTGTTAAGCGTCTCTCACCCTAACCACCCAGCCGGTCCATTCCACTGTGTTAAGCGTCTCTCACCCTAACCACCCAGCCGGTCCATTCCACTGTGTTAAGCGTCTCTCACCCTAACCACCCAGCCCGTCCATTCCACTGTGTTAAGCGTCTCACCCTATCCACCCAGCCGGTCCATTCCACTGTGTTAGCGTCTCTCACCCTAACCACCCAGTCGGTCCATTCCACTGTGTTAAGCGTCTCTCATCCTAACCACCCAGCCAGTCCATTCCACTGTGTTAAGCGTCTCTCACCCTAACCACCCAGCCGGTCCATTCCACTGTGTTAAGCGTCTCTCACCCTAACCACCCAGCCCGTCCATTCCACTGTGTTAAGCGTCTCTCACCCTAACCACCCAGCCGGTCCATTCCACTGTGTTAAGCGTCTCTCACCCTATCCACCCAGCCGGTCCATTCCACTGTGTTAAGCGTCTCTCACCCTAACCACCCAGCCGGTCCATTCCACTGTGTTAAGCGTCTCTCACCCTAACCACCCAGCCCGTCCATTCCACTGTGTTAAGCGTCTCTCACCTAACCACCCAGCCCGTCCATTCCACTGTGTTAAGCGTCTCTCACCCTAACCACCCAGCCCGTCCATTCCACTGTGTTAAGCGTCTCTCACCCTATCCACCCAGCCGGTCCATTCCACTGTGTTAAGCGTCTCTCACCCTATCCACCCAGCCCATCCATTCCACTGTGTTAAGCGTCTCTCACCCTATCCACCCAGCCCGTCCATTCCACTGTGTTAAGCGTCTCTCACCCTAACCATCCAGCCCGTCCATTCCACTGTGTTAAGCTTCTCTCACCCTAACCACCCAGCCCGTCCGTTCCACTGTGTTAAGCTTCTCTCACCCTAACCACCCAGCCGGTCCATTCCACTGTGTTAAGCGTCTCTCACCCTATCCACCCAGCCCATCCATTCCACTGTGTTAAGCGTCTCTCACCCTAACCACCCAGCCGGTCCATTCCACTGTGTTAAGCTTCTCTCACCCTAACCACCCAGCCGGTCCATTCCACTGTGTTAAGCGTCTCTCACCCTAACCACCCAGCCGGTCCATTCCACTGTGTTAAGCGTCTCTCACCTTAACCACCCAGTCGGTCCATTCCACTGTGTTAAGCGTCTCTCACCCTAACCACCCAGTCCGTCCATTCCACTGTGTTAAGCTTCTCTCACCCTAACCACCCAGCCGGTCCATTCCACTGTGTTAAGCGTCTCTCACCCTAACCACCCAGCCGGTCCATTCCACTGTGTTAAGCGTCTCTCACCTTAACCACCCAGTCGGTCCATTCCACTGTGTTAAGCGTCTCTCACCCTAACCACCCAGCCGGTCCATTCCACTGTGTTAAGCTTCTCTCACCCTAACCACCCAGCCCGTCCATTCCACTGTGTTAAGCGTCTCTCACCCTAACCACCCAGCCCGTCCGTTCCACTGTGTTAAGCGTCTCTCACCCTAACCATCCAGCCCGTCCATTCCACTGTGTTAAGCTTCTCTCACCCTAACCACCCAGCCCGTCCGTTCCACTGTGTTAAGCGTCTCTCACCCTGACCACCCAGCCAGTCCATTCCACTGTGTTAAGCGTCTCTCACCCTATCCACCCAGCCGGTCCATTCCACTGTGTTAAGCGTCTCTCACCCTAACCACCCAGCCGGTCCATTCCACTGTGTTAAGCGTCTCTCACCCTAACCATCCAGCCGGTCCATTCCACTGTGTTAAGCGTCTCTCACCCTAACCACCCAGCCGGTCATTTCCACTGTGTTAAGCGTCTCTCACCCTAACCACCCAGCCGGTCCATTCCACTGTGTTAAGCGTCTCTCACCCTAACCACCCAGCCCGTCCATTCCACTGTGTTAAGCGTCTCTCACCCTATCCACCCAGCCGGTCCATTCCACTGTGTTAAGCGTCTCTCACCCTAACCACCCAGCCGGTCCATTCCACTGTGTTAAGCGTCTCACCCTAACCACCCAGCCGGTCCATTCCACTGTGTTAAGCGTCTCTCACCCTAACCACCCAGCCGGTCCATTCCACTGTGTTAAGCGTCTCTCACCCTAACCACCCAGCCGGTCCGTTCCACTGTGTTAAGCGTCTCTCACCCTAACCACCCAGCCCGTCCATTCCACTGTGTTAAGCGTCTCTCACACTAACCACCCAGCCGGTCCATTCCACTGTGTTAAGCGTCTCTCACCCTAACCACCCAGCCGGTCCATTCCACTGTGTTAAGCGTCTCTCACCCTATCCACCCAGCCCGTCCATTCCACTGTGTTAAGCATCTCTCACCCTAACCACCCAGCCGGTCCATTCCAATGTGTTCGCGTCTCTCACCCTAACCACCCAGCCCGTCCATTCCACTGTGTTAAGCGTCTCTCACCCTAACCACCCAGCCCGTCCATTCCACTGTGTTAAGCGTCTCTCACCCTAACCACCCAGCCGGTCCATTCCACTGTGTTAAGCGTCTCTCACCCTAACCACCCAGCCGGTCCGTTCCACTGTGTTAAGCGTCTCTCACCCTAACCACCCAGCCCGTCCATTCCACTGTGTTAAGCGTCTCTCACCCTAACCATCCAGCCCGTCCGTTCCACTGTGTTAAGCTATTGTCGTTCTTTTAAGTAACGGAACGCAATCAACCTTGCTAGCTAGCCAGCTAGCCCCCGAATAGCAGCACTGTAGAAACTATTACACTCGACGGAACGACTTGATTAGTGTAGTGTCAACATCGCAGCCACTACCAGCTAGCCTACTCCAGCAGTACTGTTTCATTTCAATCATTTTAGTCAATAAGATTCTTGCTACGTAAGCTTAACTTTCTGAACATTCGAGACGTGTAGTCCACTTGTCATTCAATCTCCTTTGCATTAGCGTAGCCTCTTCTGTACCCTGTTAACTATGTGTCTATCTATCCCTGTTCTCTCCTCTCTGCACAGACCATACAAACGCTCCACACCGCGTGGCCGCGGCCACCTAATCTGGTGGTCCCAGCGCGCACGACCCACGTGGAGTTCCTGGTCTCCGGTAGCCTCTGGAACTGCCGATCTGCGGCCAACAAGGCAGAGTTCATCTCAGCCTATGCCTCCCTCCAGTCCCTCGACTTCCTGGCACTGACGGAAACATGGATCACCACAGATAACACTGCTACTCCTACTGCTCTCTCTTCGTCCGCCCACGTGTTCTCGCACACCCCGAGAGCTTCTGGTCAGCGGGGTGGTGGCACCGGGATCCTCATCTCTCCCAAGTGGTCATTCTCTCTCTCTCCCCTTACCCATCTATCTATCGCCTCCTTTGAATTCCATGCTGTCACAGTTACCAGCCCTTTCAAGCTTAACATTCTTATCATTTATCGCCCTCCAGGTTCCCTCGGAGAGTTCATCAATGAGCTTGATGCCTTGATAAGCTCCTTTCCTGAGGACGGCTCACCTCTCACAGTCCTGGGCGACTTTAACCTCCCCACGTCTACCTTTGACTCATTCCTCTCTGCCTCCTTCTTTCCACTCCTCTCCTCTTTTGACCTCACCCTCTCACCTTCCCCCCTACTCACAAGGCAGGCAATACGCTCGACCTCATCTTTACTAGATGCTGTTCTTCCACTAACCTCACTGCAACTCCCCTCCAAGTCTCCGACCACTACCTTGTATCCTTTTCCCTCTCGCTCTCATCCAACACTTCCCACACTGCCCCTACTCGGATGGTATCGCGCCGTCCCAACCTTCGCTCTCTCTCCCCCGCTACTCTTTCCTCTTCCATCCTTTCATCTCTTCCCTCTGCTCATACCTTCTCCAACCTTTCTCCTGACTCTGCCTCCTCAACCCTCCTCTCTTCCCTTTCTGCATCCTTTGACTCTCTATGTCCCCTATCCTCCAGGCCGGCTCGGTCCTCCCCTCCCGCTCCGTGGCTCGATGACTCATTGCGAGCTCACAGAACAGAGCTCCGGGCAGCCGGCGGAAATGGAGGAAAACTCGCCCCTCCCTGCGGACCTGGCATCCTTTCACTCCCTCCTCTCTACATTTTCCTCCTCTGTCTCTGCTGCTAAAGCCACTTTCTACCACTCTAAATTCCAAGCATCTGCCTCTAACCCTAGGAAGCTCTTTGCCACCTTCTCCTCCCTTCTGAATCCTCCTCCCCTCCCCCCTCCTCCCCTCTCTGCAGATGACTTCGTCAACCATTTTGAAAAGAAGGTCGACGACATCCGATCCTCGTTTGCTAAGTCAAACGACACCGCTGGTTCTGCTCACACTGCCCTACCCTGTGCTCTGACCTCTTTCTCCCCTCTCTCTCCAGATGAAATCTCGCTTCTTGTGACGGCCGGCCGCCCAACAACCTGCCCGCTCGACCCTATCCCCTCCTCTCTCCTCCAGACCATTTCCGGGGACCTTCTCCCTTACCTCACCTCGCTCATCAACTCATCCCTGACCGCCGGCTACGTCCCTTCCGTCTTCAAGAGAGCGAGAGTTGCACCCCTTCTGAAGAAACCTACACTCGATCCCTCCGATGTCAACAACTACAGACCAGTATCCCTTCTTTCTTTTCTCTCCAAAACTCTTGAACGTGCCGTCCTTGGCCAGCTCTCCCTCTATCTCTCTCAGAATGACCTTCTTGATCCAAATCAGTCAGGTTTCAAGACTAGTCATTCAACTGAGACTGCTCTTCTCTGCATCACGGAGGCGCTCCGCACTGCTAAAGCTAACTCTCTCTCCTCTGCTCTCATCCTTCTAGACCTATCGGCTGCCTTCGATACTGTGAACCATCAGATCCTCCTCTCCACCCTCTCCGAGTTGGGCATCTCCGGCGCGGCCCACGCTTGGATTGCGTCCTACCTGACAGGTCGCTCCTACCAGGTGGCGTGGCGAGAATCTGTCTCCTCGCCACGCGCTCTCACCACTGGTGTCCCCCAGGGCTCTGTTCTAGGCCCTCTCCTATTCTCGCTATACACCAAGTCACTTGGCTCTGTCATAACCTCACATGGTCTCTCCTATCATTGCTATGCAGACGACACACAATTAATCTTCTCCTTTCCCCCTTCTGATGACCAGGTGGCGAATCGCATCTCTGCATGTCTGGCAGACATATCAGTGTGGATGACGGATCACCACCTCAAGCTGAACCTCGGCAAGACGGAGCTGCTCTTCCTCCCGGGGAAGGACTGCCCGTTCCATGACCTCGCCATCACGGTTGACAACTCCATTGTGTCCTCCTCCCAGAGCGCTAAGAACCTTGGCGTGATCCTGGACAACACCCTGTCGTTCTCAACCAACATCATGGCGGTGGCCCGTTCCTGTAGGTTCATGCTCTACAACATCCGCAGAGTACGACCCTGCCTCACACAGGAAGCGGCGCAGGTCCTAATCCAGGCACTTGTCATCTCCCGTCTGGATTACTGCAACTCGCTGTTGGCTGGGCTCCCTGCCTGTGCCATTAAACCCCTACAACTCATCCAGAACGCCGCAGCCCGTCTGGTGTTCAACCTTCCCAAGTTCTCTCCCGTCACCCCGCTCCTCCGCTCTCTCCACTGGCTTCCAGTTGAAGCTCGCATCCGCTACAAGACCATGGTGCTTGCCTACGGAGCTGTGAGGGGAACGGCACCGCAGTACCTCCAGGCTCTGATCAGGCCCTACACCCAAGCAAGGGCACTGCGTTCATCCACCTCTGGCCTGCTCGCCTCCCTACCATTGAGGAAGTACAGTTCCCGCTCAGCCCAGTCAAAACTGTTCGCTGCTCTGGCCCCCAATGGTGGAACAAACTCCCTCACGACGCCAGGACAGCGGAGTCAATCACCACCTTCCGGAGACACCTGAAACCCCACCTCTTCAAGGAATACCTAGGATAGGATAAGTAATCCTTCTCACCCCCCCCTTAATGACTTAGATGCACTATTGTACAGTGGCTGTTCCACTGGATGTCAGAAGGTGAATTCACCAATTTGTAAGTCGCTCTGGATAAGAGCGTCTGCTAAATGACTTAAATGTAAATGTAAATGTTAAGCGTCTCTCACCCTAACCACCCAGCCGGTCCATTCCACTGTGTTAAGCGTCTCTCACCCTAACCATCCAGCCCGTCCGTTCCACTGTGTTAAGCGTCTCTCACCCTAACCACCCAGCCGGTCCATTCCACTGTGTTAAACGTCTCTCACCCTAACCACCCAGCCGGTCCATTCCACTGTGTTAAGCGTCTCTCACACTAACCACCCAGCCGGTCCATTCCACTGTGTTAGCGTCTCTCACCCTAACCACCCAGTTGGTCCATTCCACTGTGTTAAGCGTCTCTCACCCTAACCACCCAGTCGGTCCATTCCACTGTGTTAAGCGTCTCTCACCCTAACCACCCAGCCGGTCCATTCCACTGTGTTAAGCGTCTCTCACCCTAACCACCCAGCCGGTCCATTCCACTGTGTTAAGCGTCTCTCACCTATCCACCCAGCCGGTCCATTCCACTGTGTTAAGCGTCTCTCACCCTAACCACCCAGCCGGTCCATTCCACTGTGTTGAGCGTCTCTCACCCTAACCACCCAGCCGGTCCATTCCACTGTGTTAAGCGTCTCTCACCCTAACCACCCAGCCGGTCCATTCCACTGTGTTAAGCGTCTCTCACCCTAACCACCCAGCCCGTCCATTCCACTGTGTTAAGCGTCTCTCACACTAACCACCCAGCCGGTCCATTCCACTGTGTTAAGCGTCTCTCACCCTAACCACCCAGCCCGTCCATTCCACTGTGTTAAGCGTCTCTCACCCTAACCACCCAGCCCGTCCATTCCACTGTGTTAAGCGTCTCTCACCCTAACCACCCAGCCAGTCCATTCCACTGTGTTAAGCGTCTCTCACCCTAACCACCCAACCGGTCCATTCCACTGTGTTAAGCGTCTCTCACCCTAACCACCCAGCCGGTCCATTCCACTGTGTTAAGCGTCTCTCACCCTAACCACCCAGCCGGTCCATTCCACTGTGTTAAGCTTCTCACCTTAACCACCCAGCCGGTCCATTCCACTGTGTTAAGCGTCTCTCACCTAACCACCCAGCCGGTCCATTCCACTGTGTTAAGCGTCTCTCACCCTAACCACCCAGCCGGTCCATTCCACTGTGTTAAGCTTCTCTCACCTTAACCACCCAGCCGGTCCATTCCACTGTGTTAAGCTTCTCTCACCCTAACCACCCAGCCGGTCCATTCCACTGTGTTAAGCTTCTCTCACCTTAACCACCCAGCCGGTCCATTCCACTGTGTTAAGCGTCTCTCACCCTAACCACCCAGCCGGTCCATTCCACTGTGTTAAGCGTCTCTCACCCTAACCACCCAGCCGGTCCATTCCACTGTGTTAAGCGTCTCTCACCCTAACCACCCAGCCGGTCCATTCCACTGTGTTAAGCGTCTCTCACCCTAACCACCCAGCCGGTCCATTCCACTGTGTTAAGCGTCTCTCACCCTAACCACCCAGCCCGTCCATTCCACTGTGTTAAGCGTCTCTCACCCTAACCACAGCCATATGGTTTTAGCTTCAGGACTGTCTGGTCTTTCTATGTCTCTCTGTCACTCTGTGTCTGTTTCTCTCTTTCTATCTCTGTGTCTCTGTCTCTCTCTCTCTGTCTCTCTCTCTCTGTCTCTCTCTCTGTGTCTCTCTGTCTCTGTGTCTCTCTCTGTGTCTCTCTGTCTCTCTCTGTCTCTCTATCTCTCGCAATCCCTCTCCCTAAATCTCTCTCCCCTTCTCCATCCCTCTCCCTAAATCTCTCTCTCACTCCCTCACCATCCAACCCCTGTCCATCCCTCCCCTAAATCTATCTCTCACTGTCTCTGTCTTGGGCTCTCTCATTTCTCTCTCTCTCCCACCAGCCATTAAGCAGCTCAGTGATTCTCCATAAGCTTTTTAGACATTAGCCATAGTGTGGTAATCTGTGTGTGTGTGTGTGTGTGTGTGTGTGTGTGTGTGTGTGTGTGTGTGTGTGTGTGTGTGTGTGTGTGTGTGTGTGTGTGTGTGTGTGTGTGTGTGTGTGAGAGAGAGAGGGTGAAAGGTGTTTGTTAGAGGGGATGTGTGAGGCAGGTTGGTGATGTGTTGCTATGTGATACAGACCAGTAGCTTCTATTACATTATACACACACTCAGCTTTTTTACGTTATTTTTTTGGTGGTAAAAAAAAAAATCCTATTTACCCCTCAACCTAACCTTAACCCTCCATCTAACCTTAACCCTCAACCTAAACCTAACCTTACCCCTCAACCTAACCCTCAACCTAAACTTAACCCTCAACCTAAACCTAACCTTAACCGTCAACCTAAACCTAACCTTAACCTTAACCCTCAACCTAAACTTAACCCTCAACCTAAACCTAACCTTAACCCTCAAACCTAAACCTAAACCTCACCTTAACCCTCAACCTAAACCTAACCTTAACCCTTAAACCTAACCCCTAACCCTCAACCTAAGACATAACCCTCAACCTAAACCTAACCCCTAACACTCAACCTAACCTTAACCCTTAAACCTAACCCCTAACCTAAACCTAACCTTAACCCTTAAACCTAACCCCTAACCCTCAACCTAACCTTAACCCCTAAACCTAACCCCTAACCCCAAACCTAAACTTAACCCTCAACCTAAACCTAACCTTAACCCTCAAACCTAAACCTAACCTTAACCCTCAACCTAAACTTAACCCTTAAACCTAAACCCTCAACCTAAACCTAACCCCTAACCCTCAACCTAACCCCTAACCCTCAACCTAACCCCTAACCCTCAACATAAACCTAACCCCTAACCTTCAACCTAAACCCAACCCCTAACCTAAACCTAACCCTCAACATAAACCTAACCCCTAACCCTCAACCTAACCCCTAACCTTCAACCTTAACCCAACCCCTAACCTAAACCTAACCCTCAACCTAAAGCTAACCATCAACCTAAACCTAACCCTCAACCTAACCATTAAACCTAAACGTAAACCTAACCCTTAATCCTAAACCTAACCCCTAACCCTCAACCTAACCCCTAACTCTAACCCTCAACCTCACCCCTAACCCTCAACCTAACCCCTAACCCTCAACATAAACCTAACCCCTAACCTTCAACCTAAACCCAACCCCTAACCTAAACCTAACCCTCAACCTAAACCTAACCCCTAACCCTCAACCTAAACCTCAACCTAACCCCTAACCCTCAACCTAAACCTAACCCCTAAACCTCAACCTAACCTTAACCCTTAAACCTAACCCTTAACCCCCAACCTAAACCTAACCTAAACCCTTAAACCTAAACCCTAACCCTCAACCTAACCCCTAACCTAAACCTAACCTTAACCCTTAAACCTAACCTTAACCCTTCAACCTAAACCTACCTCTAACCCTCAACCTAAGCCCTAACCCTCAACCTAAACCTAACCCCTATCCCTCAACCTAACCCTTAAACCTAAACGTAAACCTAACCCGTAATCCTAACCCCTAACCCTCAACACCATCCACCTCCATTATACACCCTCCATTATACACCATCCACCTCCATTATACACCCTCCACCTAAACCCTGGAGGTGTATAATGGAGGTGGATGGTGTATAATGGAGGGTGTATAATGGAGGTGGATGGTGTATAATGGAGGTGGATGGTGTATAATGGAGGTGGATGGTGTATAATGGAGGTGGATGGTGTATAATGGAGGGTGTATAATGGAGGGTGTATAATGGAGGTGGATGGTGTATAATGGAGGTGGATGGTGTATAATGGAGGTGGATGGTGTATAATGGAGGTGGATGGTGTATAATGGAGGTGGATGGTGTATAATGAAGGTGGATGGTATATAATGGAGGTGGATGGTGTATAATGGAGGGTGTATAATGGAGGTGGATGGTGTATAATGGAGGTGGATGGTGTATACTGGAGGTGGATGGTGTATAATGGAGGTGGATGGTGTATAATGGAGGTGGATGGTGTATAATGGTGGTGGATGGTGTATAATGGTGGTGGATGGTGTATAATGGAGGTGGATGGTGTATAATGGAGGGTGTATAATGGAGGTGGATGGTGTATAATGGAGGTGGATGGTGTATAATGGAGGTGGATGGTGTATAATGGAGGTGGATGGTGTATAATGGAGGGTGTATAATGGAGGTGGATGGTGTATAATGGAGGTGGATGGTGTATACTGGAGGTGGATGGTGTATAATGGAGGTGGATGGTGTATAATGGAGGTGGATGGTGTATAACTCCCTCACGACGCCAGGACAGCGGAGTCAATCACCACCTTCCGGAGACACCTGAAACCCCACCTCTTCAAGGAATACCTAGGATAGGATAAGTAATCCTTCTCACCACCCCCCTTAATGATTTAGATGCACTATTGTAAAGTGGCTGTTCCACTGGATGTCAGAAGGTGAATTCACCAATTTGTAAGTCGCTCTGGATAAGAGCGTCTGCTAAATGACTTAAATGTAAATGTAATAATGGTGGTGGATGGTGTATAATGGTGGTGGATGGTGTATAATGGAGGTGGATGGTGTATAATGGAAGTGGATGGTGTATAATGGAGGGTGTATAATGGAGGTGGATGGTGTATAATGGAGGTGGATGGTGTATAATGGAGGTGGATGGTGTATAATGGAGGTGGATGGTGTATAATGGAGGTGGAGGGTGTATAATGGAGGTGGAGGGTGTATAATGGAGTGGATGGTGTATAATGGAGGGTGTATAATGGAGGTGGATGGTGTATACTGGAGGTGGATGGTGTATAATGGAGGTGGATGGTGTATAATGGAGGTGGATGGTGTATAATGGTGGTGGATGGTGTATAATGGTGGTGAATGGTGTATAATGGAGGTGGATGGTGTATAATGGAGGTGGATGGTGTATAATGGAGGTGGATGGTGTATAATGGAGGTGGATGGTGTATAATGGAGGTGGATGGTGCATAATGGAGGTGGATGGTGTATAATGGAGGTGGATGGTGTATAATGGAGGTGGATGGTGTATAATGGAGGGTGTATAATGGAGGTGGATGGTGTATAATGGAGGTGGATGGTGTATAATGGAGGTGGATGGTGTATAATGGAGGTGGATGGTGTATAATGGAGGTGGATGGTGTATAATGAAGGTGGATGGTATATAATGGAGGTGGATGGTGTATAATGGAGGGTGTATAATGGAGGTGGATGGTGTATAATGGAGGTGGATGGTGTATACTGGAGGTGGATGGTGTATAATGGAGGTGGATGGTGTATAATGGAGGTGGATGGTGTATAATGGTGGTGGATGGTGTATAATGGTGGTGGATGGTGTATAATGGAGGTGGATGGTGTATAATGGAGGGTGTATAATGGAGGTGGATGGTGTATAATGAGGTGGATGGTGTATAATGGAGGTGGATGGTGTATAATGGAGGTGGATGGTGTATAATGGAGGGTGTATAATGGAGGTGGATGGTGTATAATGGAGGTGGATGGTGTATACTGGAGGTGGATGGTGTATAATGGAGGTG
>NC_088216.1:8399574-8412074 GCF_036934945.1 Oncorhynchus masou masou | reverse complement strand
TGCCTTAGACCGCTGGGCCACTAGGGAGGCCACTATTTTCATAAATATCATCTGTGATGACTGGTTGACTGAGCATATGAAGAATAAATAGACAGAATGATAGAGAGATGGAGGAGAGAGAGAGAGAGAAGTGAGAGAGATGGAGGAGAGAGATGGAAAAGAGAGAGAGAGATTGGGGAGATGGAGGAGAGAGATGGATAAGAGAGATCTGGGTTGGTGTTTTGGTGGTACAACACACGCACGCACGCACGCACGCACGCACGCACACACACACACACACACACACTTACAGAAGCCTCAGTATCGTACTGATGAATATAAATTGCTCATTTCAGAGTAAATGGATCCCAAACAAAATACCTCTCTTTCTCTCTCCTCCCTTTACCCTCTACTCTCCCCTCTCCACCCTCCTCCTCCTCTCCTCCCTTTACCCTCTCATCTACCCCTCCCTTGATCCCTCTCTCCTCTCCTCTCCTCCCCTCCCCTCCCTCCCCCCTCCCCCTCCCTCCCCCTCTCCTCTCCTCCCCTCCCCTCCCCCTCCCCTCCCTCTCCCTCCCCCCCCCCCCCCTCCCCTCCCCTCCCCCCTCTCCTCTCCCTCTCCTCCCTCCCCTCCTCTCCCTCTCCTCTCCCTCTCCTCTCCTCTCCTCTCCCTCCCCCTCCCCCCCCTCCCCTCCCCTCCCCCTCCCCCTCCCCTCTCCCTCTCCCCCTCCCCCTCCCCTCCCCCTCCCTCCCCTCCCCTCCCCCCCCCCCTCCCCCTCCCTCTCCCCCTCCCCCCTCCCCCTCCCTCCCCCTCCCCTCCCCCTCTCCTCTCCTCTCCCTCTCCTCCCCTCCCCTCCCCTCCCCTCCCCTCCCCCTCCCTCTCCCCCCTCTCCTCTCCCTCTCCTCTCCTCCTCCTCCTCCCCTCCCCTCCCCTCTCCTCCCTCTCCTCTCCCTCTCCTCTCCTCCTCTCCTCTCCTCCTCCCTCTCCTCTCCTCCCTCTCCTCTCCCCTCTCCTCTCCTCCTCTCCTCCCTCCCCCTCTCCTCTCCTCTCCTCCCTCTCCTCTCCTCTCCTCTCCTCTCCTCTCTCCTCTCCTCTCCTCCCCTCCCTCTCCTCTCCCCCTCCTCCCTCCTCTCCTCTCCTCTCCTCTCCTCTCCTCTCCTCTCCTCTCCTCTCCTCTCCTCTCCTCTCCCTCTCTCCTCATTGTTGTGTAATATGCAGAACGGAGTGATTCTGAGCAGAAGCACTAATATCCTTAACATACTCACAATGTCTATGTGTGTGTGTGAGTGTGTGTGTGTGAGTCACGTTTATGTGTGTGTGTGTCACGTGTGTGTGTGAATCACGTGTGTGTGTGAATCACGTGTGTGAGTCACGAGTGTGTGCATGAGTGTGGTGCCACGTGTATGTGTGTGTGTGTGTATGCAACGAGTCCAGCCCTTACCTCGGTCTATAATGTGTGTCTGTGTCTGTCTATGTGTGTCTGTGTCTATGTGTGTCTGTGTCTATGTGTGTCTGTGTCTGTGTGTAAAATGTGTGTTAGTCCCACCCTTACCTCTGTGTCTCACCGCTGTATTGGCCGCGGCCCACTTGATTGGCAGCACAGAGTCTGAACTGATAGGTCCTGGCAGGGGTGAGCCCGCCCACCGACACCTGTGTCACAGCAGGCCCCACCTCCGACGTGTACACCTTCCATGGAGAGTCTTAGGAGATGTGAAGGGGTGAGAACAGGACATGAAGGTGAGAACAGGACATGAAGGGGTGAGAACAGGACATGAAGGGGTGAGAACAGGACATGAAGGGGTGAGAACAGGACATGAAGGGGTGAGAACAGGACATGAAGGGGTGAGAACAGGACATGAAGGGGTGAGAACAGGACATGAAGGGGTGAGAACAGGACATGAAGGGGTGAGAACAGGACATGAAGGGGTGAGAACAGGACATGAAGGGGTGAGAACAGGACATGAAGGGGTGAGAACAGGACATGAAGGGGTGAGAACAGGAAATGAAGGGTGAGAACAGGACATGAAGGGGTGAGAACAGGGCATGAATGGGTGAGAACAGGACATGAAGGGGGTGAGAACAGGACATGAAGGGGTGAGAACAGGAAATGAAGGGGTGAGAACAGGACATGAAGGGTGAGAACAGGACATGAAGGGGTGAGAACAGGACATGAAGGGGTGAGAACAGGACATGAAGGGGTGAGAACAGGAAATGAAGGGGTGAGAACAGGACATGAAGGGGTGAGAACAGGAAATGAAGGGTGAGAACAGGACATGAAGGGGTGAGAACAGGGCATGAAGGGGTGAGAACAGGACATGAAGGGGTGAGAACAGGACATGAAGGGGTGAGAACAGGACATGAAGGGGGTGAGAACAGGACATGAAGGGGTGAGAACAGGACATGAAGGGGTGAGAACAGGACATGAAGACAGGGCATGAAGGGGTGAGAACAGGGCATGAAGGGGTGAGAACAGGACATGAAGGGGTGAGAACAGGACATGAAGGGGTGAGAACAGGACATGAAGGGGTGAGAACAGGACATGAAGGGGTGAGAACAGGACATGAAGGGGTGAGAACAGGACATGAAGGGGTGAGAACAGGACATGAAGACGGCACGTCTATACCTTCCTCTACCTCTCTCTAGTGTATAACCTACATCTATACCCTCCTCTCCCTCTCTCTAGTGTATAACCTACATCTATATCATCTCTCCCTCTCTCTAGTGTATAACCTACATCTATATCATCTCTCCCTCTCTCTTGTGTATAACCTACATAAATACCATCCTCTCTCTAGTGTATAACCTACATCTATATAATCTCTCCCTCTCTCTAGTGTATAACCTACATCTATATCATCTCTCCCTCTCTCTAGTGTATAACCTACATCTATACCCTCCTCTACCTCTCTCTAGTGTATAACCTACATCTATACCCTCCTCTCTCCCTCTCTCTAGATTATAACCTACATCCATACCCTCCTCTCTCTAGTGTATAACCTACATCTCTACCCTCCTCTACCTCTCAAGTGTATAACCTACATCTATATCATCTCTCCTTCTCTCTAGTGTATAACCTACATCTATACCCTCCTCTACCTCTCTCTAGTGTATAACCTACATCTATACTCTCCTCTCTCCCTCTCTCTAGTGTATAACCTACATCTATACCCTCCTCTCCCTCTCTCTAGTGTATAACCTACATCTATAACCTCCTCTACCTCTCTAGTGTATAACCTATCTATACACTCCTCTACCTCTCTCTAGTGTATAACCTACATCTATATCCTCCTCTCTCTAGTGTATAACCAACATCTATACCCTCCTCTCTCTAGTGTATAACCTACATCTATACCCTCCTCTCTCTAGTGTATAACCTACATCTATACCCTCCTCTCCCTCTCTCTAGTGTATAACCTTCATCTATACCTTCCTCTACCTCTCTAGTGTATAACCTACATCTATACCCTCCTCTACCTCTCTAGTGTATAACCTACATCTATACCCTCCTCTCTCTAGTGTATAACCTACATCTATATCCTCCTCTACCTCTCTAGTGTATAACCTACATCTATACACTCCTCTACCTCTCTAGTGTATAACCTACATCTATATCCTCCTCTACCTCTCTAGTGTATAACCTACATCTATACCCTCCTCTCTCTAGTGTATAACCTACATCTATACCCTCCTCTCCCTCTCTCTAGTGTATAATCTACATCTATACCCTCCTCTACCTCTCTAGTGTATAAGCCTACAACTATATCCTCCTCTACCTCTCTAGTGTATAACCTACATCTATACCCTCGACTCTCTCTAGTGTATAACCTACATCTATATCATCTCTCCCTCTCTCTAGTGTATAAACTACATCTATACCCTCCTCTACCTCTCTCTAGTGTATAACCTACATCTATCCCCTCCTCTCCCTCTCTCTAGTGTATAACCTACATCTATATCATCTCTCCCTCTCTCTAGTGTATAACCTACATCTATATCATCTCTCCCTCTCTCTAGTGTATAACCTACATCTATATCATCTCTCCCTCTCTCTAGTGTATAACCTACATCTATATCATCTCTCCCTCTCTCTAGTGTATAACCTACATCTATATCATCTCTCCCTCTCTCTAGTGTATAAACTACATCTATACCCTCCTCTACCTCTCTCTAGTGTATAACCTACATCTATACCCTCCTCTCCCTCTCTCTAGTGTATAACCTACATCTATATCATCTCTCCCTCTCTCTAGTGTATAACCTACATCTATATCATCTCTCCCTCTCTCTAGTGTATAACCTACATCTATACCCTCCTCTCCCTCTCTCTAGTGTATAACCTACATCTATATCATCTCTCCCTCTCTCTAGTGTATAACCTACATCTATATCATCTCTCCCTCTCTCTAGTGTATAACCTACATCTATATCATCTCTCCCTCTCTCTAGTGTATAACCTACATCTATACCCTCCTCTACCTCTCTCTAGTGTATAACCTACATCTATACCCTCCTCTCCCTCTCTCTAGTGTATAACCTACATCTATATCATCTCTCCCTCTCTCTAGTGTATAACCTACATCTATATCATCTCTCCCTCTCTCTAGTGTTTAACCTACATCTATACCCTCCTCTCCCTCTCTCTAGTGTATAACCTACATCTATATCATCTCTCCCTCTCTCTAGTGTATAACCTACATCTATACCCTCCTCTCCCTCTCTCTAGTGTATAACCTACATCTATATCATCTCTCCCTCTCTCTAGTAAATAAACTACATCTATACCCTCCTCTCCCTCTCTCTAGTGTATAACCTACATCTATACCCTCCTCTCCCTCTCTCTAGTGTATAACCTACATCTATATCATCTCTCCCTCTCTCTAGTGTATAACCTACATCTATATCATCTCTCCCTCTCTCTAGTGTATAACCTACATCTATATCATCTCTCCCTCTCTCTAGTGTATAACCTACATCTATACCCTCCTCTCCCTCTCTCTAGTGTATAACCTACATCTATATCATCTCTCCCTCTCTCTAGTGTATAACCTACATCTCTACTGTGTTCTTCACAGAGACGGTCTCAGGTAATCAGTGTAGTGTGGTCCAGGTCATTCTGTCTCTCTACAAATCAATCAGACACTGAAACTGCTCCTGTTTCTCTGGGGTTCTCTCATCTCTCTCTCTCTCCACACATCCCTCTCTCTCTGTCTCTTTCTCTCTCTCTCTCTCCACATCATCCTCTCTCTCTGTCTCTCTCTCTCTCTCTCCACACATCCCTCTCTCTCTGTCTCTCTCTCTCTCTCTCTCCACACATCCCTCTCTCTCTGTCTCTCTTTCTCTCTCTCTCCACACATCCCTCTCTCTCTGTCTCTCTTTCTCTCTCTCTCCACACATCCCTCTCTCTCTGTCTCTCTTTCTCTCTCTCTCCACACATCCCTCTCTCTCTGTCTCTCTTTCTCTCTCTCCCTCTGTTTCTTCCTACCTACCTCTCTCTAGCAGACCTCCACTCTACCACTAGCAGACCTCCCCTCTACCACTAGCAGACTTCCACTCTACCACTAACAGACCTCCACTCTACCACTAACAGACCTCCACTCTACCACTAACAGACCTCCACTCTACCACTAACAGACCTCCACTCTACCACTAACAGACCTCCACTCTACCACTAACAGACCTCCACTCTACCACTAACAGACCTCCACTCTACCACTAACAGACCTCCCCTCTACCACTAGCAGACCTCCACTCTACCACTAACAGACCTCCACTCTACCACTAACAGACCTCCCTCTACCACTAGCAGACCTCCACTCTACCACTAACAGACCTCCACTCTACCACTAACAGACCTCCACTCTACCACTAGCAGACCTCCACTCTACCACTAACAGACCTCCACTCTACCACTAACAGACCTCCACTCTACCACTAACAGACCTCCCCTCTACCACTAGCAGACCTCCACTCTACCACTAACAGACCTCCACTCTACCACTAACAGACCTCCACTCTACCACTAACAGACCTCCACTCTACCACTAACAGACCTCCCCTCTACCACTAACAGACCTCCACTCTACCACTAGCAGACCTCCACTCTACCACTAACAGACCTCCACTCTACCACTAACAGACCTCCACTCTACCACTAACAGACCTCCACTCTACCACTAACAGACCTCCACTCTACCACTAACAGACCTCCACTCTACCACTAACAGACCCAGAGCAGAAACTCACTGTTCTCAGACAGCTCCAGTATGTAGTGTAGAAGAGGAGAGTTTCCATCGAAGGGTCTGACCCAGGAGAGAAGAACTGAACGGCTGTCTGAATCATTCAGAGACACAGACAGAGACCTGGGGGAGTGGGGGAGCTCACTGTGGGACAGGAGGGGGAGAGGGGGAGGGGAGAGAGGGGAGGTGGAGGGAGAGGGAGGAGAGGGAGGGAGGGGGAGAGGGGGGAGGGAGAGGGAGGAGAGGGAGGGGAGGAGGGGGAGGAGGGAGGGAGGAGGAGGAGGGAGGGGGAGGGAGAGGGGGAGAGAGGGAGAGGAGGGGAGGTGGAGGGAGAGGGGGAGGTGGGAGGGAGAGGGAGAGGAGGGAGGGAGGGAGGAGGGAGAGGGAGGAGGGAGAGAGGGGGAGGGAGAGAGAGGGAGGGGGAGGGAGAGGGGGTGGAGGGGGGAGGGGAGGAGGTGGAGGGAGAGAGGGAGGAGGGAGGGAGAGAGGGAGGGATGAGGAGAGAGGGGATGGGGAGGGAGGGAGGGAGGGAGGGAGAGGGGAGGGAGAGGGGGATGAGAGAGGAGGGTGGAGGGAGGGAGAGGAAGGGAGGGAGAGAGGGGGGAGGGAGAGAGGGATAGGGGAGAGAGGGGAGGTGGAGGGAGGTAGGGGGGAGGAGAGAGAGGGGAGGTGGAGGGAGGGGGAGGTGGAGGGGAGGGATAGAGAGGGAGGGAGAGAGGGATGAGAGGGAGGGGAGGTGGAGGGAGGGAGGGAGGGAGGGAGAGAGAGAGGGAGGGAGAGGAGGGGATGAGAGGAGGTGGGGGAGGGAGGAGAGAGGGGGGGAGAGGGGAGGGGAGGGAGGAGGGAGGGATGGTGAGAGGGGGAGGGAGAGGGGGATGAGAGGAGGTGGAGGGAGGTAGAGAGAGAGGGGGAGAGAGAGATGGGAGGAGAGAGGAGGGGGAGAGAGGGGGTAGAGAGAGGGAGGGAGAGAGGGGAGGGAGAGAGGGGGAGGGAGGAGGGGTAGAGAGAGGGAGGGAGAGAGGAGGGAGAGAGGGGGAGGGAGAGAGAGGGGAGGTGGAGGAGGGAGGGAGGGAGAGAGAGAGAGGGAGAGAGGGGATGAGAGGGAGGTGGAGGGAGGGAGAGAAGGGGGAGGGAGATATTAGGACAGAGAGGGAGATGGAGGGAGGGACAGAGAGGGAGGGAGAGAGGGAGGGAGAGAGGAGGAGGATGAGAGGACAGGGGTGGAGGGAGGTAGAGAGAGAGGGAGGAGAGAGAGAGGGAGAGAGGGAGGGAGAGAGTGAGGGGAGAGAGTGGAGGAGAGGGAGGTAGAGAGAGAGGGATGTGGAGGGAGGAGATGGAGAGAGGGGGAGGTGGGGGGAGGTAGAGAGAGAGGAGGGAGAGAGAGAGAGAGGGGATGAGAGGATGGTGGATGGAGGGAGAGAGGGGAATGGGAGAGAGTTGGATGGAGGTAGAGACAGAGGGAGGAAGAGAGAGGGAGGGAGAGGGGGGAGGGAGAGAGAGAGGGAGAGAGAGGGAGGGAGAGAGGGGGAGGGAGAGAGAGGAGGGATAGAGGGGAGGGAGAGAGAGGAGGGAGAGCTGGGGGAGGGAGAGAGAGGAGGGAGAGAGAGGGAGGGAGAGAGGGGGAGGGAGAGAGAGGAGGGAGAGAGGGGGAAAAATACAATATTACTTTCTATTATTTGATCTGAAGGCATGTGATATATTAGACAGATTTGAGGTTTGAGAGATGGAGAGAGGGACAGAGAGTTGGAGAGAGAGATGTAGAGAGAGACAGAGAGATGGAGAGAGAGATGGAGAGAGAGACAGAGAGTTGGAGAGAGAGATGTAGAGAGAGACAGAGAGTTGGAGAGAGAGATGTAGAGAGAGACAGAGAGATGTAGAGAGACAGAGCTGGAGAGAGGGACAGAGAGATGGAGAGAGGGACAGAGAGATGGAGAGAGAGATGGAGAGAGAGACAGAGAGTTGGAGAGAGAGATGTAGAGAGAGACAGAGAGATGTAGAGAGACAGAGCTGGAGAGAGGGACAGAGAGATGGAGAGAAACAGAGAGTTGGACAGAGAGATGGAGAGAGAGACAGAGTTGGACAGAGAGATGTAGAGAGAGACAGAGCTGGAGAGAGGGACAGAGAGATGGAGAGAGACAGAGAGATGTAGAGAGGGACAGAGAGATGAAGAGAGACAGAGAGTTGGACAGAGAGATGGAGAGAGAGACAGAGAGTTGGAGAGAGGGACAGAGAGATGTAGAGAGAGACAGAGAGATGTAGAGAGAGACAGAGCTGGAGAGAGGGACAGAGAGATGGAGAGAGACAGAGTTGGAGAGAGGGACAGAGAGATGGAGAGAGAGACAGAAACTTCTGTATGTGTGATGTTTACTGTTCATTTTTATTGCTTATTTCACTTTATATATTCACTTTATATATTATCTACCTTACTTGCTTTGGCAATGTTAACACATGTTTCCCATGTCAATAAAGCCCTTTCAATTGAATTGAATTGAGTTAGAGAGGGACAGAGAGATGGAGAGAGAAAGAGAGCTGGAGAGAGGGACAGAGATGGAGAGAGAGAGAAGGAGCTGGAGAGAGGGACAGAGATGGAGAGAGAGAAAGAGAGCTGGAGAGAGGGACAGAGAGATGGAGAGAGGGACAGAGAGATGGAGAGAGGGACAGAGAGATGGAGAGAGAGACAGAGAGCTGGAGAGAGGGACAGAGAGATGGAGAGAGGGACAGAGAGATGGAGAGAGGGACAAGGAGATGGAGAGAGGGACAAGGAGATGGAGATTGCGTGAACACGAAAATGGAGGGGCGAGGCCTGAGGGGATTGTATTATGACATCAGATAGAACTACTCAGACATGGGAATGTGGGATTCAGCCAGAGAGTGTGAAAGTTTGAAGTCCCAAGTTATGTATGTGTGTGTAACTCACATGACTTCGAGGCGTGCGGAGCGTGATTGGTTCCCGGCCTGTGATGTCACAGTGCAGGTATAGTCTCCTATGTCGCCTGACCAAGTCTGGCTGATGGTCAGAGAACCCGACAATATAGACACTCTGCCCCCGCTGGGCTGGAGGGGTACTGCACCACGCTGCCACTGGAAACTACGGAGATACAGAACCATGTTAACATACAGACACTCTGCCCCCGCTGGGCTGGAGGGGTACTGCACCACACTACGGAGATACAGAACCATGTTAACATACAGACACTCTGCCCCCTCTGGGCTGGAGGGGTACTGCACCACACTACAGAGATACAGAACCATGTTAACATACAGACACTCTGCCCCTGCTGGGCTGGAGGGGTACTGCACCACACTACAGAGATACAGAACCATGTTAACATACAGACACTCTGCCCCCGCTGGGCTGGAGGGGTACTGCACTACACTGCAGAGATACAGAACCATGTTAACATACATACACTCTGCCCCCGCTGGGCTGGAGGGGTACTGCACCACATTACGTAGATACAGAACCATGTTAACATACAGACACCCTCCCCTACCTGATGTTAACACACACCCTCCCCTACCTGATGTTAACACACACCCTCCCCTACCTGATGTTAACACACACCCTCCCCTACCTGATGTTAACACACACACACCTGATGTTAACATACACACACACACCCTCCCTACCTGATGTTACTGCACCCTCCCCCTACCTGATGTTACAGAACCATGTTAACACACACACACACCCTCCCCTACCTGATGTTAACACACACACACACCCTCCCCTACCTGATGTTAACACACACACACACCCTCCCCTACCTGATGTTAACACACACACACACCCTCCCCTACCTGATGTTAACACACACACACACCCCTCCCTACCTGATGTTAACACGCTCCCTACCTGATGTTAACACACACACACACCCTCCCCTACCTGATGTTAACACACACACACCCCTCCCCTACCTGATGTTGACCCTGGGGTCGTGTGTAGCGTTACAGTCCAGGGTTGCCGTGGTTCCCTTGATGACCCTCTGGTCCACCGGCGGGACGGAGATAAATGTACGAACTGCAGAGAGAGGTCAGAGGTTAAGGGGGTCATCATCATGATATTATCTCATATCATATCTCATTTTCAGTGTTTATTCCAACTCTCTTCATTCTCCTTTCATTTCTCCCAAAGGGACGGCCGAACCAACCAGAGGTCACTTCTGGGGTTTTGGACTACAAGCCAAATCTAGAGTTTCAGTTTGGACACTATTTGTGTCAGAAAAGGCTGTCAACTAGAGAACCATTAGGAGGTCAGTTAGTGAACCATTAGGAGGTCAGGTAGTGAACCATCAGTTAGTGAACCATTAGGAGGTCAGTTAGTGAACCATTAGGAGGTCAGTTAGTGAACCAGGTTTAGGAGATCAGTTAGTGAACCATTAGGAGGTCAGTTGGTGAACCATTAGGGAGGTCAGTTAGTGAACCATTAGGAGGTCAGTTAGTGAACCATTAGGAGGTCAGTTAGTGAACCATTAGGAGATCAGTTAGTGAACCATTAGGAGGAGATCAGTTAGTGAACCATTAGGAGATCAGTTAGTGAACCAGGAGATTTAGTGAACCATTAGGAGGTCAGTTAGTGAACCATTAGGAGGTCAGTTAGTGAACCATTAGGAGGTCAGTTAGTGAACCATTAGGAGAATGTACCCAGGGAGGTCAGTTAGTGAACCATTAGGAGGTCAGTTAGTGAACCATTAGGAGGTCAGTTAGTGAACCATTAGGAGGTCAGTTAGTGAACCATTAGGAGGTCAGTTAGTGAACCATTAGGAGGTCAGTTAGTGAACCATTAGGAGGTCAGTTAGTGAACCATTAGGAGGTTAGTTATGAACCATTAGATGTGATTGGGACAGGAGAGCAGACCATGATACCATTAGATGTGATTGGGACAGGAGAGCAGACTGTATACCATTAGATGTGATTGGGACAGGAGAGCAGACTGTATACCATTAGATGTGATTGGGACAGGAGAGCAGACTGTATACCATTAGATGTGATTGGGACAGGAGAGCAGACTGTATACCATTAGATGTGATTGGGACAGGAGAGCAGACTGTATACCATTAGATGTGATTGGGACAGGAGAGCAGACTGTATACCATTAGATGTGATTGGGACAGGAGAGCAGACTGTATACCATTAGATGTGATTGGGACAGGAGAGCAGACTGTATACCATTAGATGTGATTGGGACAGAGAGAATGTAGACTGATGCTGATTGGGACAGTAGAGCAGACTTAGATGTGATTGGGACAGTAGAGCAGACTGTATACCATTAGATGTGATTGGGACAGGAGAGCAGACTGTATACCATTAGACTATTATTACTATTAGAGAGGAGATGATGTTTCTAAACTTGTATCTGTCCAAACCAAACTGGACTGAACCAGAACTAAATCATCAGCTGACCACACAACCAGCCAAACATCAGCTGACCACACAACCAGCCAATCTTCAGCTGACCACACAACCAGCCAAATCATCAGCTGACCACACAAGCAGCCAATCATCAGCTGACCACACAACCAGCCAACCCCGTCTCAATAACAGAGACTGTCGATCTGGCGTAGCAGTGTTCCGGGTCATGTGATTGGACCGATGAGATGAGGGCAGTGTTCTGAGCTTGTCTGATTGGTCAATTTCTTGGAAACCATACTGAGAGTTGTGTGTGTGTGCGTCTCTTTGTGTGTGTGTGTGTTACTGTGTGTCTGCGTGTGTGGTCATGCTTCTCTTTGTGTGCATGTGTGTGTGTGCGTGTGTGTGTATGTGTGTGTGTGTGTATCTTACTCCAGCCAGCGAGAGTGGCCTTAGTGTTGATGTGTGTGTGTGTGTGTGTGTGTGTATCTTGAGTTGAGTTGAGTTTATTTTATTTTTACAGGGACAGTGCACATTAACCAACGTTTCAGTAAAAGTGCCGGTTTTAGCCAGCCGGCTAATTTTCAACCGCAGTCACTGGGCAGGTTATTATAAACAATTACAATATAGACAATAGCAATAGAACAAGCAACATAGAACAAGCAGACGTTACTCCAGACAGTGAGAGTGGCCGTAGCGTTGATGTGTGTGTGTGTGTGCGTTCATCTTTTGTGTGTGTGTGTGTGTTAATGTGTGTCTGTGTGTGTGGTCATATTCTCTTTGTGTGCATGTGTGTATCTTACTCCAGACAGTGAGAGTGGCCGTAGGTTAACTGTTGTGTGTGTGTGTGTGTGTTTGTGTGTTGTGTGTGTGTGTGTGTGTGTATCTTACTCCAGACAGTGAGAGTGGCCGGGTTAACGTTGATGTGTGTG
>NC_088216.1:8369574-8394574 GCF_036934945.1 Oncorhynchus masou masou | reverse complement strand
ACACAGCCCTATTCAGCCTTATAATGCTTTATACTGTACACACAGCCCTATTCAGCCTTATAATGCTTTATACTGTACATACAGCCCTATTCAGCCTCATAATGCTTTATACTGTACACACAGCCCTATTCAGCCTCATAATGCTTTATACTGTACATTGTCCTATTCAGCCTTATAATGCCTATACTGTACACACAGCCCTATTCAGGCTTATAATGCTTTATATACACAGCCCTATTCAGCCTTATAATGCTTTATACTGTACACACAGCCCTATTCAGCCTTATAATGCTTTATACTGTACATACAGCCCTATTCAGCCTTATAATGCTTTATACTGTACACACAGCCCTATTCAGCCTCATAATGCTTTATACTGTACATACAGCCCTATTCAGCCTCATAATGCTTTATACTGTACACACAGCCCTATTCAGCCTTATAATGCTTTATACTGTACATACAGCCCTATTCAGCCTTATAATGCTGTATACTGTACACACAGCCCTATTCAGCCTTATAATGCTTTATACTGTACATACAGCCCTATTCAGCCTTATAATGCTTTATACTGTACACACAGCCCTATTCAGCCTTATAATGCTTTATACTGTACACAGCCCTATTCAGCCTCATAATGCTTTATACTGTACATACAGCCCTATTCAGCCTCATAATGCTTTATACTGTACATACAGCCCTATTCAGCCTTATAATGCTTTATACTGTACATACAGCCCTATTCAGCCTTATAATGCTTTATACTTATACTATTCAGTTATAATGCTGCATACTGTACATACAGCCCTATTCAGCCTCATAATGCTGTATACTGTACATACAGCCCTATTCAGCCTCATAATGCTTTATACTGTACATACAGTCCTATTCAGCCTTATAATGCTTTATACTGTAAGTTTCGGCCTAGTATGGTTCTCAATCAGAAGCAGGCGTCATTAGTTGTCTCTGATTGAGAATCATACTTAGGTAGCCTGGGTTTCACTGTGTGTTTGTGGGTGATTGTTCCTGTCTCTGTGTTTGTTTTCACCAGATAGGCTGTTTCGGTTTTCTCACGTTTATTGTTTTGTTAGTTTATTCATGTATAGTGTCTTTATTAAAATACCATGAATAAACACCACGCTGCGTTTTGGTCCGCCTCTCGTTCAACTAAAGAAAACCGTTAACAGGCAGCCATTGACTCTCCCTCTCCTACTGAAAAAGAGACAGTGTCGGTTGATATATTAAACATATATTTTAAAAACACCCTGAGGATTGGTTATAAAAACGTTTGACATGTTTCTGTGGACATTACGGATACTATTTGCAATTTTCGTCTGTGATGTCGTGACCTGCTCGAGCCTATGGATTTCTGAACATAACGCGACAAACAAATGGAGGTATTTTGGATATAAAAATAATCTTTATGGAACAAAAGGAACATTTATTGTGTAACTGGGAGTCTCGTGAGTGAAAACATTTGAAGATCATCAAAGGTAAGCATTTTAATCTATTTCTTTTCTGACTTTCGTGACCAATCTACTTGGCTGCTAGCTGTTTGTAATATTTTGTCTACTGAGAGTTCTTACATAAACGCTTGTTATGCTTTCGCCGAAAAGCTGTATTGAAATCTGACCCGCCAGGAGGATTAACAACAAACTAAGCTGTGTTTTGCTATATTGCACTTGCGATTTCATGAATATTAAATATGTTTAGTAATTTAATTTGAATTTGGCGCACTGCAATTCAGCGGGTGTTGATTTTCCTCAGGTTTTCGCATGCAATATCAGTTCTGTTGTACTCACAGACAATATTTTGACAGTTTTGGAAACTTTAGAGTGTTTTCTATCATAATCTGACAATTATATGAATATTCTAGTTGCTGTGCCTGAGAAATAGGCAGTTTCAAAGAAGATGTTAAAGGCTTGAGGACCACTCCCTACCATCCCCAAACGGATGGGCTCGTAGAGAGGTTCAATCAAACGCACAAGAACATGCTGAGGAAGTGTGTGGCCGACACTGGTAAAGACTGGGATAAGAGGTTAACTTTTCTGCTTTTTGCTTACAGGGAGGTGCCTCAGGCATCGACAGGTTTCTCGCCATTCAAACGCCTCTATGGGTAGCCAGTGCAGGGACCACTGAAGTGATGGGAAGGTCCCCCAGTAGCTACCTCAGGACAGGGGATTGTCCAGTACGCCCTCCAGATGCGAGACAGTCTAGAGCGGTACCGAGAGGAAGCTAGGGTAAACCTTCAGCAAGCCGAGAAGGCCCAGAAGAGAGGTATGACCAGTACGCTTGCCTCAGAGAGTTTGAGCCAGGACAGAAAGTCCTGCTCCTCCTTCCCTCGTCGACCAGCAAGCTCCTTGGGCAGTGGCAAGGGCTGTACCTAATTGGGAGGAAGATGGGCCCGGTGACCAATGAGGCGCTGCACCCGGACAAGGGTAAGGAGAAGGAAACCTACCATGTGAACCTTCTCAAGGCCTGGGAGGAGAGAGGAACTCTCCAAAGGAAGTCCTTTCTGGTCCGCAGAGTAGAAGAAGAGGACGAGTCAAAGGCGGGGTCACAGAGGCATGGAAAGGACGAGTTGGAGAGGGGTTCACAGAGGCATGGAAAGGACGAGTCGGAGGAGGGGTCACAGAGGCATGGAGAGGACGAGTCGGAGGAGGGTCACAGAGGCATGGAAGGACGAGTCGGAGGAGGGGTCACAGAGGCATGGAGAGGACGAGTCGGAGGAGGGGTCACAGAGGCATGGAAAGGACGAGTCGGAGGGGGGGTCACAGAGGCATGGAGAGGACGAGTCGGAGGTCACACTGGCTCACCTGGAAGAAGACAAGCAAGATGAGCTGAAGCAGCTGTTTGGCTCTTAGGTCAGAGGTCAGGAAGAACCAAAAGTCCTGGAGCATGCCATCCGTTTGAAGCCAGAACCCTGTCCGCCAGCATCCTTACCATGTGCCTGAGAGGCTGGTGGATGTCGTCGAGTCGTCTTCAAGTGAATGGAGCAGCCCCCTGCTGTCATTGTCCCAAAGAAAGATGGCTCTTCGCGTCTGCATGGCCTTCCATAAGGTGAATGCCATCTCACAGTCTGATGCCTACTACCCCATGCCCAGCATCGACGACTTGCTGGAGAGAATAGGGAGAGCTCATTACATCACCACATGGGATCTCTGCAAAGTGTACTGGCAGGTTCCCCTGGACGAACAATCCAAGGCCCACACTGCCTTCCGGATGCCGATGGGCCTGTTCCAGTTCAAGGCCGTTTGGCCTTCATGAGGCCCCTGCAACTTCCCAGAGGCTGATGGTCCTCCAGGACTGTGACGATTACTGTGCTGCTTACTTGGACGACATGGTGATCTACAGCCACTCCTGGGAGGATCACATACAGCATCCTGGGGAAGATCCATGATGCAGGCCTCACGCTTAACCTCCTGAAGTGTGAGTGGGCGAAACATGAGGCAAAGTACCTGGGTTACCAGCTGGGTAAAGGTGAAGTTCGGCCTCAGGTGGACAAATTGGAATCCATCAGGAACACCCCTCAGCCCTCAACCCAGAACCAAGACACAAGTCCTTCCTAGGTCTGGCAGGGTGGTACCGGAGATTCCTTCCGCAGTTCTCGACCATTCGCTGTGGACCTCTGATCAACCTCACTTCAAAGGTGGCCAGCAACCCCGTGAAGTGGACTGAGGAGCCAGGAGAAGAGCTGAGGAAGCTTTCATGATGCTGACAAAAACTGCTACCCTGTGGCCTCATTCCCTGTTCTCCAGAGCCCTGATTTTCAGGAGAGTTACGTACAGGTGGACGCTTCGGCTGTGGGAATTGGAGCTGTACTGGCCCAAGGGGAGCCAGGAGAAGAGCTCCCCCGTGCTGTGCCTGAGTCGGAAGCTGTCCACTGGCCCAAGAGGGAAACCAGGAGAACAGAAGGAGTGCCTGTGCCTGAAGAGGAGCTGTACTGGCCCCCACAGGGGTGGGGAGCCAGGATGCAAGAGCTCCCGTGCTCTCTCTGTGCCTCTCTCTGTCTCTCTCTCTCTCTCTCAGCTCATTGAAGCTGTTGCCACAGACAGAAGGAAACCAGTGTTTTTACAATGTCAAATGGTAAAGGACAATCGATATGAACAATGGTGCGTGTTCTTCAGTGCCTGCAACACACACACATACACACTGAAGTAGATATGGGCACATCTGTGTGTAATCTGCCTCTGACCAGGTGGTATCTGGGCAGATGCAGTGTTTCTCAATAGCAAGGTGGGGCTCGTAGCTCATTGATGCTCTACACTAGTTTGCGCGCAATGTGTCACAGTACATGGGGCTCTGTAAACACACACACACAAGGTTTGGGAATCGCTTCCTTTTACTGCTCTTTTCTGGACACACACTACGTTGTACACTCGAGGATATTTTTGCACACTCACCCATTTTGTGAAGTCTTGGTTGGTGGCGGACCCCAGACCTCACAGCCATAAAGGGCACTCTATGACACAAGTATTTTTAGCCACACCCTAGAATGATTTCACTTACCCCCCAAGGTTGTAGCCTGACAGTGTCTAGATGGAATTTGTATTTGTGGTCCTGGTGACTGTTCCTGGTCCACCGCTGCTATAAGATCTAGGTGCTCATCAGTCTGGGTTCAGCAGTGAGCCGGGTACGGAGGCTCTGATCCCTGTCTAACACACACACAGTTGTTTGTGTGTACATGGATTTTATGATGTCAATGTTTTACCCCCAACACCACTTTCCATCAGTTTGGCATTCAGTGGAGAAATTGAGAGAGAGAGAAATCAACAAAGACAGGAGACAGAGAGACAGGGAGAGAGACAGGGACAGAGGGACTGGGAGACAGAGAAAGAAGAGACATTTGAGTAGTTTTCATTGAGAAGTGAGAGAGAGACAGGGAGACAGAGAGACAGGGAGACAGAGAGACAGGGATTTTTGTGGATTGGGGTGACAGAGAGACAGGGAGACAGAGAGACAGGGAGACAGAGAGAGACAGGGAGACAGAGAGATAGGAGAGGAATTTGATGGCAGTCTTTCATCTGAGACGATACCAGCAACAGCCACAGGACCTTTTGGGTCCGGTCCAGTGTTTTATTTTGTCCATCTCATTAATTTATCTGGACTGAAGTAGTCTTTAATAGTTGATTCTCCAAACACACTGTACACAGACAACATGTATATGTTTTTGCTCTTTATTCTTTGAAGACGGGAGAAGTGGTTTACCCAGAAACATTAGAGAATAATTCTTAGTGTTGTTGTTTGTTTAGTGTTTTCCAATTTTCCTCAGCTATGGATTCTTCAATTACATTGAGCTGATTTCTGACATGCTGTTCACTGTAAATGAATTCAATTCATAGACTTTATTGGCAGGTTTCCGGGTCTCTATGTTTTTGTCCAATATATAAAGTTAAACAATAAAAATTTAGTTCTGTCATTGTTGTTAATTTTCCATCATAGATATATGGTCAAATATACTGTTAAGATTTTCACTGGTTGCCCTTCAGCGGGGATTGGACTAATATGGGAAATTTGTGTTTTCCTAATTGTTTGTGGATCTGTTTCTATTCATCTATAGCATACATTCTTAAAGTGCAGCTCAGTTTCCTTTTTGTGCTTTGAAACTCCAAACACACTCAGCACTCTGGGTTGAGGTCAGATAAAGTAGTCTACAGTACTACTGACTAATTATCTTTTTGTTTTCTACACTAATTGTGCTCTTGACTATGTACATCCTGAACAGAGCTGCCGTGGGTTATCTTGTCACCTGGGGGGCTGTGCTTCCCTCCAGGGTGGTGGACATTTAGGTCACAACGTAGAGAGAGACTGTCTGTCATTAAAAGTCTGGCATGACACACCAGGAGGACAATGGGCTCTGATAATTTCAACAGCCAAATGTAGAATGGTTCCTGTTTATGATTAATTTGATGGCATAGTTATGCCCTTCTTGCCTTGTCACAGATCGTTCCCAGCTTTCACACCTGTGTGTTTGGTGGATGGGACTATAGTTTTCTGTAACCTAGGGCATCCTAGATGGAATTTGTATTTGTGGTCCTCTGAGGGTTTCTTGGAACACCATGCTTTTGGTCTTACTGAGATTTCTGTGGTGAAGTCTTTCTGCTCTTCAGGCCAAAAGATCAGATGACCTCAGGCCCTCCTTGGTTTCCCAGAAGATGAAATAGCAAACAGCAGACTTTTGTTCCATAAAGTGTCTGTTGTTGGTGCTGCAGACTTTGGCCTCGGCCAGTTCGTTGTGTGAGCAGAGCCTGCTGGGCATCTGCATCCTGCTTGGCTTGGGCGAGTGTGAAGAAATGTGGGGGTTTTTTGACTGTTTAACCGCTCTTGTTGTTTTGTGTACATGGATTTTATGATGCTTCCATGTTTAGGCCCTCTTTTCCATGGGGTGGGCAGGAGTGGCATACCCTCTGATCTGAGGGCTAAATCAACAAAGTGGGCATGATTGACGTGGGTTTTGGTTTGTTTGGTTGGGGTAGGGTGTGGATGTGTCTGGGTGTACGGTAGTTTGGATGTAATTCCAATTTGGGTCCTCTTGCCTGCAGGTCTTGTGGTCTGGGTGAGGTGTCTATTGATCTGTTGTTCCTGTGTGAAGTTTTCCCAAGGGATACTTTGAGACGATGTCCTTTAGTTATTGGGGTCAAATTTGTCTCTGCCATTTTTGTGGATTGGACCTGGTCATCTTGGTTCAAGTCCAGGGTTGGGGAAGTGGGCTTTGAGTTTTAGGCGATAGAGAGAATAACACCACAGGCCTTTTTGGGTTTGAGGAGTTTTTATTTTCAGACTCTTTCCTGCTGGGCCCTCAGGTCTTTAATAGTTGATTCTAAGATGTAGAGTGGCTGTTTTTGCTCTTTAAGATAGAGAGTTTAGAAGAGTTTAGTGTTTTCTAATATTTCCCAGAAGTTTAGAGAATAGGGAGATGGAGAATAAATATGCACTAGCTTTCTTAGAATTTTTTGATGTCAAAATTCTGAGACCTCTCTACTGGGATTTTCTCTGCGCTATCCAACCTCTCCCCATCAGCAATCATTGAAGCATCAAAAGCTATTGAGTAACACATCAAAAAAATCTGTTGATCTTCATCAATCATCTTGTGTGTGTTTACCATACCACACACACACACACAATGATTGACACACACACACAAATATGGGGATTCTAGTGGGGACACACACAGGGATTTTTTCTGTGGAAATTTCCTTTTGAATTTCTGCACCCACACACACACACACAATCTTTTCTTAGACATCACACACACACAAAGGCACACCACACAAAGTGTCCAATGTTGTTGGTTGGTTTGACCTCAGGCCAGTAAGTGTGAGCACATTGTTGGGCACACACACTCTCACTTGACACACAGTTGACAGCGGGGGTGATCAGGAGTGGCAGGCGTGGGCTGTGTCTGGTTGAGTGCTTTATATGTGGAGGTGTGTGAACCTGGTCATAGTGTTCAAGTGTGGTTTTGTGTTTTGATTTGAAGTGGGGGTCTTTTCGTTGGTAGCAGGTAGAATCCACTTGTGCGTTGGGGAAAAAAGAAGCCTTTTCAATCACTCCCTTATCTGTGGCCACTCTTTCCTGCTCTCATCTTTTGCCTGTAATTATGTGCTGAAAAATGTCATCAGAAGGTGTGTCTGTGTGTGTGTGTGGGTGTGTCAGGGTGGCTGACAGGGGGTGCTCTAGCGGGTGAGAGACGGCTGGGCTTGGGGTTCCTCACCTCTCCCTCAGTCATGTCAAATTTTTGTTGGGTTGAGTAACACATCAAAAAAGTGTTCTGCTGGCTTCTTTGTGGGGGTGGCCATCTCTGTGATTCTGTTTCTCCTGGTCTGGTTAGGTGTGCTGTTGTGTGCTGTGCTGTTGTGTGAGTCTGTGCTGTGTGTGTGTGTGTGTGTTTGGCTCCACCTGATTATTAACTCTGGAAACCAACTCATTTCATCTGCGACTGAAAACATTTGTTCTGATCTGAGAAATTAACCATGGAGAATGTGTCGTAACAGAACCATGGAGAATGTGTTCGTAACAGAACCATGGAGAATGTGTTGTAACAGAACCATGGAGAATGTGTTTATAACAGAACCATGGAGAATGTGTTACCCCCCTAACAGAACCATGGAGAATGTGTTGTAACAGAACCATGGAGAATGTGTTGTAACAGAACCATGGAGAATGTGTCATAACAGAACCATGGAGAATGTGTTAGAATTCAGTCCTTAACAGAACCATGGAGAATGTGTTGTAACAGAACCATGGAGAATGTGTTGTAACAGAACCATGGAGAATGTGTTATAACAGAACCATGGAGAATGTGTTATAACAGAACCATGGAGAATGTGTTGATAACAGAACCATGGAGAATGTATTATAACAGAACCATGGAGAATGTGATCTGTAACAGAACCATGGAGAATGTGTTGTAACAGAACCATGGAGAATGTGTAATAACAGAACCATGGAGAATGTGTTGTAACAGAACCATGCAGAATGTGTTGTAACAGAACCATGGAGAATGTGTTGTAACAGAACCATGGAGAATGTGTCATAACAGAACCATGGAGAATGTGTTGTAACAGAACCATGGAGAATGTGTTGTAACAGAACCATGGAGAATGTGTTATAACAGAACCATGCAGAATGTGTTGTAACAGAACCATGGAGAATGTGTTGTAACAGAACCATGGAGAATGTGTTGTAACAGAACCATGGAGAATGTGTCATAACAGAACCATGGAGAATGTGTTGTAACAGAACCATGCAGAATGTGTTGTAACAGAACCATGGAGAATGTGTTGTAACAGAACCATGCAGAATGTGTTGTAACAGAACCATGGAGAATGTGTCGTAACAGAACCATGGAGAATGTGTTATAACAGAACCATGGAGAATGTGTTATAACAGAACCATGGAGAATGTGTCAGAACCATGGAACAGAACCATGGAGAATGTGTCATAACAGAACCATGGAGAATGTGTCGTAACAGAACCATGGAGAATGTGTTGTAACAGAACCATGGAGAATGTGTCGTAACAGAACCATGGAGAATGTGTTATAACAGAACCATGGAAAATGTGTCGTAACAGAACCATGGAGAATGTGTCGTAACAGAACCATGGAGAATGTGTCGTAACAGAACCATGGAGAATGTGTTGTAACAGAACCATGGAGAATGTGTTGTAACAGAACCATGGAGAATGTGTTGTAACAGAACCATGGAGAATGTGTTATAACAGAACCATGGAGAATGTGTCGTAACAGAACCATGGAGAATGTATTATAACAGAACCATGGAGAATGTGTTGTAACAGAACCATGGAGAATGTGTTGTAACAGAACCATGGAGAATGTGTAATAACAGAACCATGGAGAATGTGTTGTAACAGAACCATGCAGAATGTGTTGTAACAGAACCATGGAGAATGTGTTGTAACAGAACCATGGAGAATGTGTTATAACAGAACCATGGAGAATGTGTCTGGATTACTGCAACTCGCTGTTGGCTGGGCTCCCTGCCTGTGCCATTAAACCCCTACAACTCATCCAGAACGCCGCAGCCCGTCTGGTGTTCAACCTTCCCAAGTTCTCTCACGTCACCCCGCTCCTCCGCTCTCTCCACTGGCTTCCAGTTGAAGCTCGCATCCGCTACAAGACCATGGTGCTTGCCTACGGAGCTGTGAGGAACGCACCGAGTACCTCCAGGCTCTGATCAGGCCCTACACCCAAGCAAGGGCACTGCGTTCATCCACCTCTGGCCTGCTCGCCTCCTTACCACTGAGGAAGTACAGTTCCCGCTCAGCCCAGTCAAAACTGTTCGCTGCTCTGGCCCCCAATGGTGGAACAAACTCCCTCACGATGCCAGGACAGCGGAGTCAATCACCACCTTCCGGAGACACCTGAAACCCCACCTCTTCAAGGAATACCTAGGATAGGATAAGTAATCCTTCTCACCCCCCTCCCCCTCCCCTTAATGATTTAGATGCACTATTGTAAAGTGGCTGTTCCACTGGATGTCAGAAGGTGAATTCACCAATTTGTAAGTCGCTCTGGATAAGAGCGTCTGCTAAATGACTTAAATGTAAATGTAAATGTTATAACAGAACCATGGAGAATGTGTTGTAACAGAACCATGGAGAATGTGTTATAACAGAACCATGCAGAATGTGTTATAACAGAACCATGGAGAATGTGTTATAACAGAACCATGCAGAATGTGTTGTAACAGAACCATGGAGAATGTGTTGTAACAGAACCATGGAGAATGTGTTGTAACAGAACCATGGAGAATGTGTGTGTGTTAGTGTTTATGTGTATGTAATAGGACCTCTATACCAGGCGGTGTCAGAGGAAAGCTAGAAACATCTCCAAAGACTCCAGCCACCCTGGTCATAGACTGTGAGGTGTGTCGTTCCCAGTACAGTGAGGTGTGTCGTACCCAGTACAGTGAGGTGTGTCGTACCCAGTACAGTGAGGTGTGTTTTGTTCCCAGTACAGTGAGGTGTGTCGTACCCAGTACAGTGAGGTGTGTTTTGTTCCCAGTACAGTGAGGTGTGTCGTACCCAGTACAGTGAGGTGTGTTACCCAGTACAGTGAGGTGTGTTTTGTTCCCAGTACAGTGAGGTGTGTCGTACCCAGTACAGTGAGGTGTGTCGTACCCAGTACAGTGAGGTGTGTTTTGTTCCCAGTACAGTGAGGTGTGTCGTACCCAGTACGGTGAGGTGTGTCATACCCAGTACAGTGAGGTGTGTCATACCCAGTACGGTGAGGTGTGTCGTACCCAGTACAGTGAGGTGTGTTTTGTTCCCAGTACAGTGAGGTGTGTCGTACCCAGTACAGTGAGGTGTGTCGTGCCCAGTACAGTGAGGTGTGTTTTGATCCCAGTACAGTGAGGTGTGTTTTGTTCCCAGTACAATGAGGTGTGTTTTGTTCCCAGTACAGTGAGGTGTGTTTTGTTCCCAGTACAGTGAGGTGTGTCGTACCCAGTACAGTGAGGTGTGTCGTACCCAGTACAGTGAGGTGTGTCATACCCAGTACAGTGAGGTGTGTTTTGTTCCCAGTACAGTGAGGTGTATCGTACCCAGTACAGTGAGGTGTGTCGTACCCAGTACAGTGAGGTGTGTCGTACCCAGTACAGTGAGGTGTGTTTTGTTCCCAGTACAGTGAGGTGTGTCGTACCCAGTACAGTGAGGTGTGTTTTGTTCCCAGTACAGTGAGGTGTGTTTTGATCCCAGTACAGTGAGGTGTGTTTTGTTCCCAGTACAGTGAGGTGTGTTTTGTTCCCAGTACAGTGAGGTGTGTCGTACCCAGTACAGTGAGGTGTGTTTTGTTCCCAGTACAGTGAGGTGTGTTTTGTTCCCAGTACAGTGATGTGTGTCGTACCCAGTACAGTGAGGTGTGTTTTGTTCCCAGTACAGTGAGGTGTGTGTCGTTCCCAGTACAGTGAGGTGTGTCGTACCCAGTACAGTGAGGTGTGTTTTGTTCCCAGTACAGTGAGGTGTGTCGTACCCAGTACAGTGAGGTGTGTCGTACCCAGTACAGTGAGGTGTGTTTTGTTCCCAGTACAGTGAGGTGTGTTTTGTTCCCAGTACAGTGAGGTGTGTCGTACCCAGTACAGTGAGGTGTGTCGTACCCAGTACAGTGAGGTGTGTCGTACCCAGTACAGTGAGGTGTGTCGTACCCAGTACAGTGAGGTGTGTCGTACCCAGTACAGTGAGGTGTGTTTTGTTCCCAGTACAGTGAGGTGTGGCGTACCCAGTACAGTGAGGTGTGTCGTACCCAGTACAGAGAGGTGTGTTTTGTTCCCAGTACAGTGAGGTGTGTCGTACTCAGTACAGTGAGGTGTGTCGTACCCAGTACAGTGAGGTGTGTCGTACCCAGTACAGTGAGGTGTGTCGTACCCAGTACAGAGAGGTTTGTTTTGATCCCAGTACAGTGAGGTGTGTCGTACCCAGTACAGAGAGGTGTGTTTTGATCCCAGTACAGTGAGGTGTGTCGTACCCAGTACAGTGAGGTGTGTTTTGTTCCCAGTACAGTGAGGTGTGTCGTACCCAGTACAGTGAGATGGGCCCGGGCCTCGGTGGGTCTGGTGGTGGAGTTGAGAAGCGACGCCTCACACACGTACACGCCCCCGTCTGAGAGGGAGGGGCTAGAGAGGGTCAGGCGACGCCCGAACACGCCCACTCCACTGGCCAGCCGACGCCCATTACGTTTCCATGACAACACCAGCCTCTCCACCGGCCTGGGGAGAAAACAACAAATTAACCAAATTAAATCTATCAATAACTCATCTAGCCAATCAATCAACCAATTACACAATCAATCAATCAAATGATCAACCAATTAAACAATCAATCAATCAAATTATAAATCTATTTAACAATCATTCAATCAAATGATCAATCTATTTATCAATCAATCAGTAAATCAATGAATGACAGTGGAACGACTTCCAGTCTTCATAGAGGTCCATGCGGTCACACAGCTACTGTACTGTCCACTAGAGGGGGGTATTGGCACCAGGAGACAAAACAACATCAAGACAACGCTTCTGCTGTTTACACCATCTAAAACACTGTGGAGGGGTGTGTGAGACTGTGTGTGTGTGTGTGTGTGTGTGTGTGTGTGTGTGTGTGTGTGTGTGTGTGTGTGTGTGTGTGTGTGTGTGTGTGTGTGTGTGTGTGTGGGTGTGTGTGGGTGTGAGACTGTGTGTGTGTGTGTGTGTGTGTGAAAGTGTTAGACAGAGGTGCTGAGGCAGGGTGGAAGACAAACTCACTGCTCTAATCAACACAGTCTAAACTTGTCTTGGAGGAGGGATAGAGAGAGAGAGGGGAGGGGAAGGAGGATAGGAGGGAGGGAGGAGGGGAGGGAAGGAGGATATGAGGGAGAGGAGAGGGGGAGGGGAAGGAGGATAGGAGGTTGAGGGAGAGAGAGAGGGGGGAGGGGATGGAGGATAGGAGGGGAGGGAGAGAGAGAGCGGGAGGGGATGGAGGATAGGAAGGAGAGAGAGAGGGGAAGGAGAGAGCAAGAGGGAGGGGAAGGAAGAGAGAGAGGGGGAGGGAAAGGAGGATATGAGGGAGGGGAGGGAGAGAGAGGGGAGGGAAAGGAGGATATGAGGGAGGGAGGGAGAGAGAGGGGAGGGAAAGGAGGATATGAGGGGAGGAGGGGAGGGAAAGGAGGATATGAGGGGAGGAGGGGAGGGAGAGAGAAGGGAGGGAAAGGAGGATATGAGGGGAGGAGGGGAGGGAGAGAGAGAGAGAGCAGGAGAGAGATTAGGAGTGCTAAAGAGAGAGTTGAGGGCAACTCTTCCTGTCATTTGAGTTTTAAAGCCTCACTGAGTGAGGCCAGGTCTGTTGTGTGTGTGTGTTACCTGGCGTTAGCAATACACTCAAGTGTAGCTTCCCTCCCTGCCACGACAGACATATTCTTCGGACCAATCACAATCACCGGAGCCACGGGCTCAACCAGAGCATCAGGGTCTGAGAGAGAGAGAAAAAGGGACGAGAGGGAGAGAAAGGGGGGAGGAGGGAGAGAACGAGGGGAGAGAGGGGGAGAGAATGAGGGGGAGAGGGGGAGAGAATGAGGGGAGAGAGGGGGAGAGGAGAGGGGGAGAGGGAGGAGGGAGAGAGAGGAGAGAGAGAGAGAGAGAGACAGAGAAATTAGGGAGAGAGAGAACGAGAGGGGGTGAGAGAGGGGAGATCATTTCATTTTCACATGTACCTCCACATGTACACAATACTACACACACACCCTCCACATGTACACAATACACACACGCACCCTCCACATGTACACAATACTACACACACACCCTCCACATGTACACAATACTACACACACACCCTCCACATGTACACAATACTACACACACACCCTCCACATGTACACAATACTACACACACACCCTCCACATGTACACAATACTACACACACACCCTCCACATGTACACAGTACTACACACACACCCTCCACATGTACACAATACTACACACACACCCTCCACATGTACACAATACTACACACACACCCTCCACATGTACACAATACTACACACACACCCTCCACATGTACACAATAATACACATACACCCTCCACATGTACACAATACTACACACACACCCTCCACATGTACACAATACTACACACACACCCTCCACATGTACTCAATACTACACACACACCCTCCACATGTACACAATACTACACACACCCTCCACATGTACACAACACACATCCAATCCAATTTAAACAATCAACTTTGGAGAGGTTGGTTGCTTTTGAGCGTGTGTGTATCCTGCCGTGTGTGTTTGTGTGTGTATTGCTGTGGGAGCATAAGGACTCCCTGTGGAGATTATACAATGAAACTCCTCAAAATCAAATCATTCTATTAGATTAAATACCAGGAAAATAGAACACACTGTGGGAGGGAGCGAGGAGAGGGGGAGGTGAGAGGGAGAGGGGAGTGGAGAGAGAGAGGGGGAGGGGAGGGGAAAGAGGGAGAGGGGGGGAGGGAGAGAGAGGGAGGAGAGAGGGAGAGGGGGAGAGGGAGAGGGGAGGAGAGAGGGAGAGGGAGAGGGAGAGAGAGAGGGGAGGGAGCGAGGGAGAGGGTATGGAGAGAGAGGGGGAGGGAGAGAGAGATGGGGGAGGGAGAAAGATATGGGGGAGTGGTAAGGAGGGAGGGTGGGTAGGTGGGAATGTGGGAGAGAGGGAGGGTTGATGCATAAAAGAATGAGGCCTGAATACTGAAGACCTTCATTGGTTCCCTGAGCTAATGTCTATAAGGCTATAAACCAACAGGCTAACACAGTCCAGTATCAGACAGGAAACACAGTCCAGTATCAGACAGGAAACACAGTCCAGTATCAGACAGGAAACAGAGTCCAGTATCAGACAGGAAACACAGTCCAGTATTAGACAGGAAACACAGTCCAGTATTAGACAGGAAACACAGTCCAGTATTAGACAGGAAACACAGTCCAGTATCAGACAGGAAACACAGTCCAGTATCAGACAGGAAACACAGTCCAGTATCAGACAGGAAACACAGTCCAGTATCAGACAGGAAACACAGTCCAGTATTAGACAGGAAACAGAGTCCAGTATCAGACAGGAAACACAGTCCAGTATCAGACAGGAAACACAGTCCAGTATCAGACAGGAAACAGAGTCCAGTATCAGACAGGAAACACAGTCCAGTATCAGACAGGAAACACAGTCCAGTATCATCATGGTCTGACCCTAAAACAGGGGAACACAGAGTCATCCTAAATTACAACTAGGGGAAGATTAAATAAACAGGATTGGTACGGTTTGAGAGTGAGAGAGGGGGAGATGTGGGAGAGAGAGAGAGCGAGAGAGAGAGACAGAGAGAGAGACACACAGAGAGAGAGACACAGAGAGAGAGAGAGGGGGAGAGAGAGAGAGAGAGAGGGAGATGAGGGAGATAGTGAGAGGAGATGAGGGGGAGATAGAGAGAGAGGGGGAGATAGAGAGAGAGACTGAGACACAGAGAGACTGACAGACACAGAGAGAGAGAGAGAGAGAGAGAGAGAGAGAGAGAGAGAGAGAGATAGCGGGAGATAGAGAGAGAGGAGATAGGGGAGAGAGAGAGAGAGAGAGAGAGAGAGAGGGAGAGAGAGAGAGGGGAGATAGGGGAAGAGGGAGAGAGAGAGAGAGAGGGAGAGAGAGAGAGGGGAGATAGGGGAGAGGGAGAGAGAGAGAGAGAGAGAGAGAGAGAGAGGGAGAGAGAGAGAGGGAGGATTGACAGAGCTGGCAGGTAGTTCTATCTCAGATTAGACGGTAATCTCTATCCAAAAGGATTTTCTCAGATTACAACTTGTTGTTTGTCCTATTAAATGGACCCTGGACAGGACATCAGGGTGTGTAATCCCTCCAGCTCAACATGTATGTGTGTGTGTATGTTAATCCAATCAGACACGTCCCTGTAGGGTCCTAGAGAGTAGGGAGACATGGCTCAGGGTGTGTGATGTTAGCAGAATGTGTATTAATAGAGTTGTCATGTACATATCATCCGTTTGACACTCACATAACACACAGAGAGACACAGAGAATACCTGACCCACATTTAAGGAAAGAGCTTTGACTAATGTACAGATAACACACAGAGAGACACAGAGGATACCTGACCCACATTTAAGGAAAGAGCTTTGACTAATGTACAGATAACACACAGAGAGACACAGAGGATACCTGACCCACATTTAAGGAAAGAGCTTTGACTAATGTACAGATAACACACAGAGAGACACAGACAATACCTGACCCACATTTAAGGAAAGAGCTTTGACTAATGTACAGATAACACACAGAGAGACACAGAGGATACCTGACCCACATTTAAGGAAAGAGCTTTGACTAATGTACAGACTCAGTGAGCAATAGCTTTGCTGTTGAGAAAGGCCGCCGTAGGCAGACATGGCTCTCAAGAGATGACAGGCTATGTGCTCACTGCCCACAAAATGAGGTAGAAACTGAGCTGCACTTCCTAACCTCCTGCCAAATGCATGACCATATTAGAGACACATATTTCCCCTTAGACTACACAGACCCACAAAGCATTCGAAAAACAAATCCAATTTTGATAAACTCCCATATCAACTGGGTGAAATACCATAGTGTGCATCACAGCAGTGAGATTTGTGACCTGTTGCCACAAGAAAAGGTCAACCAGTGAAGAACAAACACCATTGTAAACACAACCCATATTTATGCTTATTTATTTTCCCTTGACTTTAACTATTTGTACATTGTTACAACACTGTATATATATATATATATATATATATATATATATATATATATATATATATATATATATATATATATATATATATGACATTTGTAATGTCTTCATTGTTTTGAAACTTCTGTATGTGTAATGTTTACTGTTAATTTTGATTTAATTTTAATTTAATTTTTAATTTTATTTATTTGGAAAATATTCAGACACCTTGACTTTTTCCTTATTCTAAAATGTTTTTCCGTCATCACAATAACCCATAATGACAAAGAGGTTCTAAAATGTATTTAATAATTTATTTTTCTCGTCAATCTACACACAATACCCCATAATGACAAAGAGGTTCTAAAATGTATTTAATAATTTATTTTTCTCGTCAATCTACACACAATACCCCATAATGACAAAGAGGTTCTAAAATGTATTTAATAATTTATTTTTCTCGTCAATCTACACACAATACCCCATAATGACAAAGAGGTTCTAAAATGTATTTAATAATTTATTTTTTCTCGTCAATCTACACACAATACCCCATAATGACAAAGAGGTTCTAAAATGTATTTAATAATTTATTTTTCTCGTCAATCTACACACAATACCACATAATGACAAAGTGAACAGGTTTTTTTATACATTTTTGAAAATGTATTAAAAATAAAAACACAGAAATACCTAATTTACAAAAGTTTTCAGACCCTTTGCTATGACACTCAAAATTGAGCTCAGGTGCATCCTGTTTCCGTTGATCATCCTTGAGATGTTTCTACAACTTGATTGGAGTCCACCTGTGGCAGATTTAATTGATTGGACATTACTTGGGAAGGCACACACCTGTCTATATAAGGTCCCACAGCTGACAGTGCATTTCAAAGCAAAAATAAAGCCATGGGGTTGAAGGAATTGTCCATAGAGCTCCGAGACAGGATTGTGTCGAGGCACAGATCTGGGGAAGGGTACAAAAACATTTCTGTTGCATTGAAGGTCCCCAAGAACCCAGTGGCCTCCATCATTCTCAAATGGAAGAAGTTTGGAATCACCAAGACTCTTCCAAGAGCTGGCCACCTGGCCAAACTGAGCAGCCCTATGGTCACACTGACAGAGCTCCAGAGTTCCTCTGTGGAGATGGGAGAAACTTTCAGAACGACAACCACCTCACTACTCACTACTCCACCAATCAGGCCTTTATGGTAGAGTGGACAGATGGAAGCCACTCCTCAGGAAAGGGCACATGACAGCCCACATAACAGCCAACACTCTCAGACCATGAGAAACAAGATTTTCTGGTCAAATGAAACCAAGATTGAACTCTTTGGCCTGAATGCCAAGCGTCACGTCTGGAGGAAACCTGACACCATCCCTACGGCCAAGCATGGTGGTGGCAGCATCATGCTGTGGGGATGCTTTTCACAGCGGCAGAGACTGGGAGACTAGTCAGGATCGAAGGAAATATGAACGGAGCAAAGTACAGAGAGATCCTTGATGGAAACCTGCTCCAGAGCACTTAAGACCTCAGACTGGAGCGAATGTTCACCTTCCAACAGAACAATGACCCTAAGCACACAGCCAAGACAATGAAGGAGGGGCTTCAGGACAAGTCTCTGAATGTCCTTAAGTGGCCGAGCCAGAGCCCGGACTTGAACCCGATCAAACATCTCTAAAGAGACCTGAAGATAGCTGTGCAGCAACGCTCACCATCCAATCTGACAGAGGTTGAGAGGATCTGCAGAAAAGAATGGGAGGAACTCCCCAAATACAGGTGTGTCAAGCTTGTAGTGACATATCCAAGAAGACTCAATGCTGTAATCACTGCCAAAGGTGCTTCAACAAAGTACTGAGTAAAGAGTCTGAATACTTATGTAAATGTGTTTGAACACTGAGTTAGAGAGGAGAACACTGATTTATAGAAGAGAACACTGAGTTGTAGAAGAGAACACTGAGTTAGAGAGGAGAACACTGACTTATAGAGGAGAACACTTAGAGGAGAACACTGAGTTATAGAGGAGAACACTTAGAGGAGAACACTGAGTTATAGAAGAGAACACTGAGTTAGAGAGGAGAACACTGAGTTATAGAGGAGAACACTTAGAGGAGAACACTGAGTTATAGAAGAGAACACTGAGTTAGAGAGGAGAACACTGAGTTATAGAGGAGAACACTTAGAGGAGAACACTGAGTTAGAGAGGAGAACACTGAGTTAGAGAGGAGAACACTGAGTTAAAGAGGAGAACACTGTGTTATAGAGGAGAACACTGAGTTAAAGAGGAGAATATTGAGAGGAGAACACTGAGGTAGAAAGGAGAACACTGAGTTAAAGAGGAGAATATTGAGAGGAGAACACTGAGTTAGAGAGGAGAACACTGAGTTAAAGAGGAGAATACTGAGTTAGAGAGGAGAACACTGAGGTAGAAAGGAGAACACTGAGCGGAGAACACTGAGAGGAGAACACTGAGGTAGAGAGGAGAACACTGAGGTAGAGAGGAGAACACTGAGAGGAGAACACTGAGAGGAGAACACTGAGGTAGAGAGGAGAACACTGAGAGGAGAACACTGAGAGGAGAACACTGAGGTAGAGAGGAGAACACTGAGGTAGAGAGGAGAACACTGAGAGGAGAACACTGAGGTGGAGAACACTGAGGTAGAGAGGAGAACACTGAGAGGAGAACACTGAGGTGGAGAGGAGAACACTGAGGTAGAGAGGAGAACACTGAGAGGAGAACACTGAGTTAGAGAGGAGAACACTGAGAGGAGAACACTGAGGTGGAGAGGAGAACACTGAGGTAGAGAGGAGAACACTGAGGTAGAGAGGAGAACACTGAGAGGAGAACACTGAGGTGGAGAACACTGAGGTAGAGAGGAGAACACTGAGAGGAGAACACTGAGGTGGAGAGGAGAACACTGAGGTAGAGAGGAGAACACTGAGAGGAGAACACTGAGTTAGAGAGGAGAACACTGAGAGGAGAACCCTGAGAGGAGAACACTGAGGTAGAGGAGAACACTGAGAGGAGAACACTGAGAGGAGAACACTGAGGTGGAGAGGAGAACACTGAGGTAGAGAGGAGAACACTGAGAGGAGAACACTGAGGTGGAGAACACTGAGGTAGAGAGGAGAACACTGAGAGGAGAACACTGAGGTGGAGAGGAGAACACTGAGGTAGAGAGGAGAACACTGAGAGGAGAACACTGAGAGGAGAACACTGAGGTAGAGAGGAGAACACTGAGAGGAGAACACTGAGAGGAGAACACTGAGGTGGAGAGGAGAACACTGAGGTAGAGAGGAGAACACTGAGAGGAGAACACTGAGGTGGAGAACACTGAGGTAGAGAGGAGAACACTGAGAGGAGAACACTGAGTTAGAGAGGAGAACACTGAGAGGAGAACCCTGAGAGGAGAACACTGAGGTAGAGAGGAGAACACTGAGAGGAGAACACTGAGGTGGAGAACACTGAGGTAGAGAGGAGAACACTGAGAGGAGAACACTGAGGTGGAGAGGAGAACACTGAGGTAGAGAGGAGAACACTGAGAGGAGAACACTGAGAGGAGAACACTGAGGTAGAGAGGAGAACACTGAGAGGAGAACACTGAGAGGAGAACACTGAGGTGGAGAGGAGAACACTGAGGTAGAGAGGAGAACACTGAGAGGAGAACACTGAGGTGGAGAACACTGAGGTAGAGAGGAGAACACTGAGAGGAGAACACTGAGGTGGAGAGGAGAACACTGAGGTAGAGAGGAGAACACTGAGAGGAGAACACTGAGTTAGAGAGGAGAACACTGAGAGGAGAACCCTGAGAGGAGAACACTGAGAGGAGAACACTGAGGTAGAGAGGAGAACACTGAGAGGAGAACACTGAGAGGAGAACACTGAGGTGGAAAGGAGAACACTGAGAGGAGAACAATGAGGTAGAGAGGAGAACACTGAGAGGAGAACATTGAGGTAGAAAGGAGAACACTTTGAGGAGAACACTGAGGTAGAGAGGAGAACACTGAGAGGAGAACACTGAGGTGGAGAGGAGAACACTGAGAGGAGAACACTGAGAGGAGAACCCTGAGAGGAGAACACTTAGGTAGAGAGGAGAACACTGAGAGGAGAACACAGAGAGGAGAACACAGAGAGGAGAACACTGAGGTGGAAAGGAGAACACTGAGAGGAGAACAATGAATGTGTGAGGTGAACCATTAGAAAAGGGGAAGAGCAACTTTTGCTGAGCAAGACAGAAAGGAGGGAGGGGGACACTTAACATATCTTCATGACACAAGTCTATGGCCTTCAGTTGGGAGAGAGAGAGAAAGAGAGAGGAGGGAGAGAGAGCAACGGAACGAGGCATTGATGGATAGTGAGATAAAAGAGAGAGAGCTGGTTGTCTCACCCTGAGAGACACGGTTCCTCCCTGACAGAAGCAGAGAGGGAGGGGGATTGGAGGATGAAGGGGGAGGGAATCTTTATTTCAGCTTGTCTAGAGAGAGAGAGAGAGAGGGAGGGTGAGCGAGAGACAGAGAGAAAGATAGAGAGCGAGCGAGAGACAGACCGAGAGGGAGGGACACAGAGACAGAGAGAGAGGGAGGGAGAGAGACAGACAGAGAAAGAGAGATAGAGAGAGAGAGAGACAAAGAGAGAGAGAGTGAGAGACAGAGACAAAGAGACAGAGAGAGAGAGGGAGTGAGACACAGAGACAGAGAGAGAGAGACAGAGAGAGAGAGAGGGAGTGAGACACAGAGACAGAGAGAGAGAGAGAGAGAGAGGAGGGAGAGACAATGAGAGAGAGAGAGAGAGAGAAAGACAGAGAGATAGAGAGGGAGGGAGAGAGAGACAGAGAAACTCAGCACACAAGGGGACAAACACCTCTCTGCAGGTGACAGCATTCACTCCCACATATGCCCCCCTAGGCACAACTATGACAACATAACCAACAAAAATGGGTCACAAGTCCTGCAGCTCTGTCGCACGCTGGGTATGTACATAGTCAATGGTAGGCTTCGAGGGGACTCCTATGGTAGGTACACCTATAGCTCATCTCTTGGCAGTAGTACTGTAGACTACTTTATCACTGACCTCAACCCAGAGTCTCTCAGAGCGTTCACAGTCATCCCACTGACACCCCTATCAGACCACAGCAACAGCAACTTCAGACCACAGCACAGCAATCTACTTGAACAGAGCAATACTCAATCATGAGGCATCAAAGCCAAAGGAACTGAGTAACATTTAGACATGCTATAGATGGAAGGAATGTAGCTTGGAAACCTACCAAAAACCAATTAGTTAACAACAAATTTTAGACAATTTCCTGGGTAAAACGTTCCACTGTATTAGTGAAGGTGTAAACTTGGCAGTAGAAAATCTTAACAGTATATTAGTATATCAAATCTAAAAATCTCAAATAGAAAACCAAAGAAAATTAACAACAATGACAAATGGTTTGATGAAGAATGCAAAAATCTAAGAAAGAAATTGAGGAACCTGTCCAACCAAAAACATAGAGACCCGGAAAACCTGAGTCTACGCCTTCACTATGGTGAATCACTAAAACAATACAGAAATACACTACGGAAAAGAAGGAACAGCACGTCAGAAATCAGCTCAATGTAATTGAAGAATCCAAAGACTCTAACCACGTCTGGGAAAATTGGAAAATGCTAAACAAACAACAACACGAAGAATTATCTATCCAAAGGGAAGAGGGAAACGAGGCGGTCTTCTGGTCAGACTCCGGAGACGGGCACATCGTGCACCACTGCCTAGCATTCTTCTCGCCAATGTCCAGTCTCTTGACAACAAGGTTGATGAAATCCGAGCAAGGGTAGCATTCCAGAGGGACATCAGAGACTGTAAAATTCTTTGCTTCACGGAAACATGGCTCACTGGAGAGACGCTATCCGAAGCGGTGCAGCCAGCGGGTTTCTCCACGCATCGCGCTGACAGAAACAAACACCTTTCTGGTAAGAAGAGGGGTGGGGGCGTATGCCTTATGGCTAACGAGACGTGGTGTGATCACAGAAACATACAGGAACTCAAATCTTTCTGTTCACCTGATTTAGAATTCCTCACAATCAAATGTCGACCGCATTATCTACCAAGAGAATTATCTTCGATTATAATCACAGCCGTATATATTCCACCCCAAGCAGACACATCGATGGCTCTGAACGAACTTTATTTGACTCTTTGCAAACTGGAATCCATACATCCTGAGGCTGCATTCATTGTTGCTGGGGATTTTAACAAGGCTAATCAGAAAACAAGACTCCCTAAATTGTATCAGCATATCGATTGCGCACCCAGGGCTGGCAAAACCTTGGATCATTGTTATTCTAACTTCCGCGACGCATATAAGGCCCTGCCCCGCCCTCCTTTCGGAAAAGCTGACCACGACTCCATTTTGTTGATCCCTGCCTACAGAGAGAAACTAAAACAAGAAGCTCCCACGCTGAGGTCTGTCCAACGCTGGTCCGAACAAGCTGATTCCACACTCCAAGACTGCTTCCATCACGTGGACTGGGATATGTTTCGTATTGCGTCAGACAACAACATTGACAAATACGCTGATTCGGTGTGCGAGTTCATTAGAACGTGCGTTGAAGATGTCGACTACCGACTAAACGACTACCGCCCCGTAGCACTCACTTCCGTCATCATGAAGTGCTTTGAGAAACTAGTCAAGGACCATATCACCTCCACCCTACCTGACACCCTAGACCCACTCCAATTTGCTTACCGCCCAAATAGGTCCACAGACGACGCAATCTCAACCACACTGCACACTGCCCTAACCCATCTGGACAAGAGGAATACCTATGTGAGAATGCTGTTCATCGACTACAGCTCGGCATTAAACACCATAGTACCCTCCAAGCTCGTCATCAAGCTCGAGACCCTGGGTCTCGACCCCGCCCTGTGCAACTGGGTACTGGACTTCCTGACGGGCCGCCCCCAGGTGGTGAGGGTAGGCAACAACATCTCCACCCCGCTGATCCTCAACACTGGGGCCCCACAAGGGTGCGTTCTGAGCCCTCTCCTGTACTCCCTGTTCACCCACGACTGCGTGGCCACACACGCCTCCAACTCAATCATCAAGTTTGCGGACGACACAACAGTGGTAGGCTTGATTACCAACAACGACGAGGCGGTCTACAGGGAGGAGGTGAGGGCCCTCGGAGTGTGGTGTCGGAAAATAACCTCACACTCAACGTCAACAAAACTAAGGAGATGATTGTGGACTTCAGGAAACAGCAGAGGGAACACCCCCCTATCCACATCGATGGAACAGTAGTGGAGAGGGTAGTAAGTTTTAAGTTCCTCGGCATACACATCACAGACAAACTGAATTGGTCCACCCACACAGACAGCATCGTGAAGAAGGCGCAGCAGCGTCCTCAGGAGGCTGAAGAAATTCGGCTTGTCACCAAAAGCACTCACAAACTTCTACAGATGCACAATCGAGAGCATCCTGGTGGGCTGTATCACCACCTGGTACGGCAACTGCTCCGCCCACAACCGTAAGGCTCTCCAGAGGGTAGTGAGGTCTGCACAACGCATCACCGGGGGCAAACTACCCTCTGGTCATGTTGTGTAACTCTACTGACTGTACTAATATACTATCTAGCTATACTGACTGTAGTAATATACTAACTAACTCTACTGACTGTACTAATATACTAACTAACTCTACTGACTGTACTAATATACTAACTAACTCTACTGACTATACTGACTATATTAATATACTAACTAACTCTACTGACTATACTAATATACTAACTAACTCTACTGACTGTACTAATATACTAACTAACTCTACTGACTATACTGACTATACTAATATACTAACTAACTCTACTGACTATACTAATATACTAACTAACTCTACTGACTATACTAATATACTAACTAACTCTACTCACTCTACTGACTATACTAATATACTAACTAACTCTACTGACTATACTAATATACTAACTAACTCTACTGACTATACTGACTATACTAATATACTAACTAACTCTACTGACTATACTAATATACTAACTAACTCTACTGACTATACTAATATACTAACTAACTCTACTGACTATACTAATATACTAACTAACTCTACTGACTATACTAATATACTAACTAACTCTACTCACTCTACTGACTACACTAATATACTAACTAACTCTACTGACTATACTGACTATACTAATATACTAACTAACTCTACTGACTATACTAATATACTAACTAACTCTACTGACTGTACTAATATACTAAC
>NC_088216.1:8362074-8367074 GCF_036934945.1 Oncorhynchus masou masou | reverse complement strand
AGAGAAGAGAGAGAGTGAACTAGTGCAGAACTAACTAGCATGTAATGAATACATCTATGGAGATGAGAGATCCCAGTAAAACCCCTCAACTATAAAAATAACAACACCAATATGAAAGAAAATGACTCTAGCCTATCACCTATCAGAGTCAGGAATCAACAATCAACACAAGCAACTACTGAGTCAAATCCAGTAGTATTGAAGAGGAGACAGTGAGATCTGGGTACTGTCCTTGTCCATCAGATTGTCAACAACAAAAGATTTGAACTGTTTCAACTGTCTGTTCCGGTTACTGTTGTTGTTTGTGGAAAACGCAGCAGAACTACTGCAGAACTACAGCAGAACTACAGCAAGACCTACAGCAGAATTACAGCAGAACTACAGCAGAACTACAGCAGAACAACAGCAGAACTACAGCAGACAAAACCTACAGCAGAACTACAGCAGAACTACAGCAGACCTACTCTGGTCTGGTCATGTTGTGTTAATAGACAGTGTAACTACTCTGGTCATGTTGTGTTAATAGACAGTGTAACTACTCTGGTCTGGTCATGTTGTGTTAGTAGACAGTGTCACTACTCTGGTCATGTTGTGTTAGTAGACAGTGTCACTACTCTGGTCATGTTGTGTTAATAGACAGTGTAACTACTCTGGTCTGGTCATGTTGTGTTAGTAGACAGTGTCACTACTCTGGTCATGTTGTGTTAATAGACAGTGTAACTACTCTGGTCATGTTGTGTTAATAGACAGTGTAACTACTCTGGTCATGTTGTGTTAATAGACAGTGTAACTACTCTGGTCATGTTGTGTTAATAGACAGTGTCACTACTCTGGTCATGTTGTGTTAATAGACAGTGTCACTACTCTGGTCATGTTGTGTCAATAGACAGTGTAACTACTCTGGTCATGTTGTGTTAATAGACAGTGTAACTACTCTGGTCATGTTGTGTTAGTAGACAGTGTCACTACTCGGGTCATGTTGTGTTAGTAGACAGTGTAACTACTCTGGTCATGTTGTGTTAGTAGACAGTGTAACTACTCTGGTCATGTTGTGTTAATAGACAGTGTCACTACTCTGGTCATGTTGTGTTAATAGACAGTGTCACTACTCTGGTCTGGTCATGTTGTGTTAATAGACAGTGTCACTACTCTGGTCATGTTGTGTTAGTAGACAGTGTAACTACTCTGGTCATGTTGTGTTAGTAGACAGTGTAACTACTCTGGTCATGTTGTGTTAGTAGACAGTGTAACTACTCTGGTCATGTTGTGTTAGTAGACAGTGTCACTACTCTGGTCATGTTGTGTTAATAGACAGTGTAACTACTCTAGTCATGTTGTGTTAGTAGACAGTGTCACTACTCTGGTCATGTTGTGTTAATAGACAGTGTAACTACTCTGGTCATGTTGTGTTAATAGACAGTGTAACTACTCTGGTCTGGTCATGTTGTGTTAATAGACAGTGTATCTACTCTGGTCTGGTCATGTTGTGTTAATAGACAGTGTAACTACTCTGGTCATGTTGTGTTAATAGACAGTGTATCTACTCTGGTCTGGTCATGTTGTGTTAATAGACAGTGTAACTACTCTGGTCATGTTGTGTTAATAGACAGTGTCACTACTCTGGTCATGTTGTGTTAATAGACAGTGTAACTACTCTGGTCATGTTGTGTTAGTAGACAGTGTAACTACTCTGGTCATGTTGTGTTAATAGACAGTGTCACTACTCTGGTCTGGTCATGTTGTGTTAATAGACAGTGTAACTACTCTGGTCATGTTGTGTTAATAGACAGTGTCACTACTCTGGTCATGTTGTGTTAATAGACAGTGTAACTACTCTGGTCTGGTCATGTTGTGTTAATAGACAGTGTAACTACTCTGGTCATGTTGTGTTAATAGACAGTGTCACTACTCTGGTCATGTTGTGTTAATAGACAGTGTAACTACTCTGGTCATGTTGTGTTAGTAGACAGTGTAACTACTCTGGTCATGTTGTGTTAATAGACAGTGTCACTACTCTGGTCTGGTCATGTTGTGTTAATAGACAGTGTAACTACTCTGGTCATGTTGTGTTAATAGACAGTGTCACTACTCTGGTCATGTTGTGTTAATAGACAGTGTAACTACTCTGGTCTGGTCATGTTGTGTTAGTAGACAGTGTAACTACTCTGGTCATGTTGTGTTAATAGACAGTGTAACTACTCTGGTCATGTTGTGTTAATAGACAGTGTAACTACTCTGGTCATGTTGTGTTAATAGACAGTGTAACTACTCTGGTCATGTTGTGTTAGTAGACAGTGTAACTACTCTGGTCATGTTGTGTTAATAGACAGTGTAACTACTCTGGTCATGTTGTGTTAATAGACAGTGTAACTACTCTGGTCATGTTGTGTTAATAGACAGTGTAACTACTCTGGTCATGTTGTGTTAATAGACAGTGTAACTACTCTGGTCATGTTGTGTTAATAGACAGTGTAACTACTCTGGTCATGTTGTGTTAGTAGACAGTGTAACTACTCTGGTCATGTTGTGTTAATAGACAGTGTAACTACTCTGGTCATGTTGTGTTAGTAGACAGTGTAACTACTCTGGTCATGTTGTGTTAATAGACAGTGTAACTACTCTGGTCTAGTCATGTGTTACATCAGGTGCAGTTTCACCACCCTGTGAAGTTCATAACTTATTTCATCTGTAGCCTAATAAACTACATGGGTTCCCAAGTCATAGTGGGAGGACCACACAACATATCATCACGTGACTCCAAGTTAACTAAGATCTGATGGTTATTATATAAATACTTGAAGGAGTTTCCACTCATCATGTGACTTCAACTTAACTAAGATGCGGTGGTTATTATATAAATAGTGTTATTATATAAATAGTGTTGTTATATTATATAAATATTGTTATTATATAATTAGTGTTATTATATTATATAAATAGTGTTATATATTATATAAATAGTGTTATTATATTATATAAATAGTGTTATTATATTATATAAATAGTGTTATTATATAAATCGTGTTATTATATTATATAAATAGTGTTATTATATTATATAAATAGTGTTATTATATTATATAAATAGTGTTATTATATTATATAAATAGTGTTATTATATTATATAAATAGTGTTATTATATAAATCGTGTTATTATATTATATAAATCGTGTTATTATATTATATAAATAGTGTTATTATATTATATAAATAGTGTTATTATATAAATCGTGTTATTATATTATATAAATTGTGTTATTATATTATATAAATAGTGTTATTATATTATATAAATAGTGTTATTATATTATATAAATAGTGTTATTATATAAATAGGGTTATTGTATTATATAAATAGTGTTATTATATTATAGAAATAGTGTTATTATATAAATAGTGTTATTATATTATAGAAATAGTGTTATTATATTATATAAATAGTGTTATTATATTATATAAATAGTGTTATTATATAAATAGTGTTATTATATTATATAAATAGTGTTATTATATTATATAAATAGTGTTATTGTATTATATAAATAGTGTTAATATATTATATAAATAGTGTTATTATATAAATAGTGTTATTATATTATATAAATAGTGTTATTATATTATATAAATAGTGTTATTATATTATATAAATAGTGTTATTATATTATATAAATAGTGTTATTATATTATATAAATAGTGTTATTATATAAATAGTGTTATTATATTATATAAATAGTGTTATTATATTATATAAATAGTGTTATTATATTATATAAATAGTGTTATTATATTATATAAATATTGTTATTATATAAATAGTGTTATTATATAAATAGTGTTATTATATTATATAAATAGTGTTATTATATTATATAAATATTGTTATTATATAAATAGTGTTATTATATAAATAGTGTTATTATATTATATAAATAGTGTTATTATATAAATATTGTTATTATATTATATAAATAGGGAGGAGGTTAGAGAGAGGGAGGGAAGGTGGGAGGGAGGGAGAGAGAGTAAGAGAGAGGGAGGGAAGGAGGAGGGAGGGAGTTAGAGAGGGGAGGGGTTGAGGGAGAGAGTAGGAGGGAGGGAAGGAGGGAGGGAGTTAGAGAGAGGGGAGGGAAGGAGGGGAGGAGAAGGGATGGAGTTAGAGAGAGGGAGGGAGTTAGAGAGAGGGAGGGAAGGAGGGATGGGAGGAGGGAGCGGAAGAGATAGTGAGGGAAGGAAGGGAGGAGAGAGGGAAGGAGGGAAGGGAGGAGAGAGGGAGGGAAGGAGGGAGTTAGAGAGAGTTGGTGTAGTTCTGTTTGGATCACAAGACAGGGGTTCCAGTTGGTTAGAGGTCAGAGGTCAGAGTGGGGTTACAGGATGGAGAGTCACCCTAAAACACACGACTGAGGACACAACCAGTCAGGGGTCAGGGGTCAGCTGTGATGTCACCAGAGTGAGACGTGCTGGACGTACTAAACACAACCTTGACTAACCTTCTCCAAACCCAACACACACACACACGGAGGGGACAAAGTGACTGTGTTGTTGGTAGTATCCTCCAGGCAGCAGATACATGAATACACATTACAGTCCAGGAAACACACAATGGGCTGTAGGTTTGGTCTGCTGTAGTTCTGCTGTAGGTCTGCTGTAGGTCTGCTGTCGTTCTGCTGTAGGTCTGCTGTAGTTCTGCTGTAGTTCTGCTGTAGTTCTGCTGTAGTTCTGCTGTCGTTCTGCTGTAGGTCTGCTGTAGGTTTGGTCTGCTGTAGTTCTGCTGTAGGTCTGCTGTCGTTCTGCTGTAGTTCTGCTGTAGGTCTGCTGTAGTTCTGCTGTAGGTCTGCTGTAGTTCTGCTGTAGTTCTGCTGTAGGTCTGCTGTAGTTCTGCTGTAGGTCTGCTGTAGTTCTGCTGTAGTTCTGCTGTAGTTCTGCTGTAGGTCTGCTGTAGGTCTGCTGTAGTTCTGCTGTAGTTCTGCTGTAGTTCTGCTGTAGGTCTGCTGTAGTTCTGCT
>NC_088216.1:8339574-8357074 GCF_036934945.1 Oncorhynchus masou masou | reverse complement strand
AGTGTGTATATCTGACAGTGTGTGTATCTGACAGTGTCTATCTGCAGTGTGTATATCTGTAGTGTGTATATCTGCAGTGTATATATCTGACAGTGTGTATATCTGCAGTGTGTATATCTGTCAGTATGTATATATGCAGTGTGTATATCTGCAGTGTGTATATTTGCAGTGTGTATATCTGCAGTGTGTATATCTGACAGTGTGTATATCTGCAGTGTGTATATCTGACAGTGTGTATATCTGCAGTGTGTATATCTGCAGTGTGTATATCTGACAGTGTGTATATCTGACAGTGTGTATATCTGACAGTGTGTATATCTGCAGTGTGTATATCTGCAGTGTGTATATCTGTAGTGTGTATATCTGACAGTGTGTATATCTGACAGTGTGTATATCTGCAGTGTGTATATCTGGCAGTGTGTATATCTGACAGTGTGTATATCTGCAGTGTGTATATCTGACAGTGTGTATATCTGACAGTGTGTATATCTGCAGTGTGTATATCTGCAGTGTGTATATCTGGCAGTGTGTATATCTGACAGTGTGTGTATCTGCAGTGTGTATATCTGCAGTGTGTGTATATCTGCAGTGTGTATATCTGGCAGTGTGTATATCTGACAGTGTGTGTATCTGCAGTGTGTATATCTGCAGTGTGTATATCTGCAGTGTGTATATCTGACAGTGTGTATATCTGACAGTGTGTATATCTGACAGTGTGTATATCTGCAGTGTGTATATCTGCAGTGTGTATATCTGACAGTGTGTGTATCTGACAGTGTGTATATCTGCAGTGTGTATATCTGCAGTGTGTATATCTGACAGTGTGTATATCTGACAGTGTGTATATCTAGTAGTAGTAGTAGTAGTAGTAGTAGTAGAAGTTCTAGGGTTGGGTAACAGGTTAAGGGTTAGGGTAGTGTGTCCCTGCCATGTGTGTGTGTGTGCGTGCGTGCGTGCGTGCGTGTGTCTGCCGTGTGTGTGTGTTCTCGCTGGTATAGATTCAGTGATGAAGGCTGTGTGGTTGATTTGTATGTTCTGGCTGTGATAGATTCAGTGGTGAAGGTGATGAAGGTGATGGATCAAAAGAGGAGAGGTTGAGGGAGAGAACAGAAGAGGAGAGGTTGAGGAAAGAGGGCAAGAGGAGAGGTTGAGGGAGGGAGAAGAGGTTGAGTGAGAAAAGAGGAGAAGAGGAGAGGTTGAGGGAAGAGGTTGAGGGAGAGAACAGGAGAAGAGGAGAGGTTGAGGGAGGGAGAAGATAGAAGAGAAGAGGTTGAGGGAGGGGGAAGATGTTGAGGGAGCGAGAAGAGAGAAGAGGTTGAGGGAGGGGGAAGATGTTGAGGGAGGGAGAAGAGAGAAGAGCAGGGTGTGTGCGTATTTTTGCGACCCTATAAGAATTGCTGAAGGAGCATTGAGGACCACAAGCTCATTATAACTATGGTGTCAATGTAACACACTGAGGCTAATAGTGTGTGTGTGTGTGTGTGTGTGTGTGTGTGTGTGTGTGTGTGTGTGTGTGTGTGTGTGTGTGTGTGTGTGTGTGTGTGTGTGTGTGTGTGTGTGTGTGTGTGTGTGTGTGTGTGTGTGTGTGTGTGTGTGTGTGTGTGTGTGTGTGTGTGTCTGTGTGTGTGTCTGTGTGTTGTTATTGGAAAGTCAGATCCAGAATCTGCGGTGAACCATTACCTGGAATAATCAATAGATGGAATGACAGGGTGCTAACTGGGGGTTAAAGAGAAGTGGGACACACACACACACACTCTCTCTCACACACACACACACACACACACACACACACACACACACACACACACACACACACACACACACACACACACACACACGTGTGTGTCTCTCTCTCTCTCTCTGTCTCTCTTTCTGTCTTTCTCTCTGTCTCTCTCTCACATCTCTCTCTGTCTCTCTCTCTCTCCTTCTGTCTCTCTCTCTGTCTCTCTCTCTCTCTGTCTTTCTCTCTCTCTCTCTGTCTTTCTCTCTCTCTCTGTCTTTCTCTCTCTGTGTCTTTCTCTCTGTCTCTCTCTCTCACACATCTCTCTCTCTCTGTCTCTCTCTCACACATCTCTCTCTCTGTCTCTCTCGCTGTATCTTCTTCTCCTTCCTCTCTTTAAACCTTCAGATGTTTTATTAGAGTGTGTGGTAGGTGTGTGTGGTAGTGTAGTGTGTGGTAGTGTGGTAGTGGTGTGTGGTATTGATGTGTGGTAGTGATGTCTGGTAGTGTGGTGTGCGGTAGTGGTGTGTAGTGGTGTGTGGTATTGATGTGTGGTAGTGGTGTGTGGTAGTGATGTCTGGTAGTGTGGTGTGTGGTAGTGTGGTAGTGGTGTGCGGTAGTGGTGTGTAGTGGTGTGTAGTATTGGTGTGTGGTATTGGTGTGTGGTAGTGTGGTAGTGTGTGTGTGGTAGTGGTGTGTGGTATTGGTGTGTGGTAGTGTGGTGTGTGGTAGTGGTGTGTGATAGTGGTGTGTGGTAGGGTGGTAGTGGTGTGTGTTAGTGGTGTGTGGTAGCGGTGTGTGGTAGTGGTGTGTGGTAGTGGTGTGTGTGGTAGTGGTGTGTGGTAGTGGTGTGTTGTAGTGGTGTGTGGTAGTGATGTGTTGCAGTGGTGTGTGGCAGTGGTGTGTGGCAGTGGTGTGTTGTAGAGTGTGTTGTAGTGGTGTGTGGTAGTGGTGTGTTGTAGTGGTGTGTGGTAGTGTGGTAGTGGTAGTGGTGTGTGGTAGTGGTGTGTGGTAGCGGTGTGTGGTAGCGTTGTGTGGTAGTGGTGTGTGTGGTAGTGGTGTGTGGTAGTGGTGTGTGTGGTAGTGGTATGTGGTAGTGTGGTGTGTGGTAGTGGTTGGTTGTGATGTGTGGTAGTGTGGTAGTGTGGTGTGTGTTAGTGTGGTAGTGGTGTGTGGTAGGGGTGTGTGATGTGTGGTAGGGGTGTGTGGTAGTGGTGTGTTGTAGTGGTGTGTGGTAGTGTGGTGTGTGGTAGTGGTTGGTTGTGATGTGTGGTAGTGGTGTGTGGTAGTGGTGTGTGGTAGTGTGGCAGTGGTCTGTGTGGTAGTGGTGTGTTGTAGGGTGGTAGTGGTGTGTGGTAGTGTGGTAGTGGTGTGTGGTAGTGTGGTAGTGGTGTGTGTGGTAGTGGTGTGTTGTAGGGTGGTAGTGGTGTGTGGTAGTGTGGTAGTGGTGTGTGGTAATGTGGTGTGGTAGTGGTGTGTGGTAGTGTGGTGTGGTTGTGTTGTGTGGTAGTGGTAGTGATGTTCATTTCACAGAGTTACACATGGAATAAACAAACACACAGTCAATAACACAATATACAGTGTGTGCAAATAAGGTAAGATAAGGGAAAGGCAATAAATAGGCCATAGTGGCAAAATAATTACAATTTAGCAAATAAACACTGTAGTGATAGATGTGCAGAAGATGAATGTGCAAGTAGAGATACTGGGGTGCAAAGGAGCAACAAAAAATAACACTTTGGGGATGAGATAGTTGGATGGGCAGATGCTCTGACAGCTGGTGCTTAAGTTAAAGTTAGTGAGGGAGATGAGTCTCCAGCTTCAGTGATTTTTGTAATTCGTTCCAGTCATTGGCAGCAGAGAACTGGAAGGAAAGGCGGCCAAAGGAGAAATTGGCTTTTGGGGTGACAAGTGAAATATACCTGCTGGAGCGCGTGCTACGGGTGGGTGTTGCTATGGTGACCAGTGAGCTGAGATAAGCCAGGGTTTTACCTAGCAGAGACTTACAGAGCCAGTGGGTTTGGTGACGAATATGAAGCGAGGGCCAGCCAACGAGAGCATACAGGTGGTGGGTAGTGTATGGGGCTTTGGTGACAAAATGGATGGAACTGTGATAGACTGCATCTAATTTGCTGAGTCGAGTGTTGGAGGCTATTTTGTAAATGACATCGCCGAAGTCGAGGATCGGTAAGATGGTCAGTTTTACGAGGGTATGTTTGGCAGCATGAGTGAAGGATGCTTTGTTGCAAAATAAGAAGCCAATTCTAGATTTAATTTTGGATTTGAGACGCTTAATGTGAGTCTAGAAGGAGAGTTTACAGTCTAACCAGAACCTAGGTATTTGTAGATGTCCACATATTCTAAGTCAGAACCGTCCAGAGTAGTGATACTGGACAGGCGGGCAGGTGCTGGCAGCGATTGGTTGAAAATCATGAATTTAGTTTTACTTGTATTTAAGAGCAGTTGGTGGCCACGGGAGGAGTGTTGTATAGCATTGAAGCTTGCCTGGAGGGTTGTTAACACAGTGTCCAAAGAAGGGCCAGCAGTATACAAAATGGTGTTGTCTGCGTAAAGGTGGATCAGGGAATCACCCGCAGCAAGAGTGATATCAATGACGCGACATGTCACGTCATTGATATCACTCTTGCTGCGGGTGATTTCCTGATCCACCTTTACGCAGACGACACCATTTTGTATACTGCTGGCCCTTCTTTGGACACTGTGTAAATGTATAAATGTTGATATATACAGAGAAACGAGTCGGCGCAAAAATTGAACCCTGTGGCACCCCTATAGAGACTGCCAGAGGTCCAGACAACAGGCCCTCTGATTTGACACACAGAACTCTGTCTGAGAAGTAGTTGGTGAACCAGACGAGGACAATCATTTGAGAAACCAAGGCTGTTGAGTCTGCCGATAAGAATGTGGTGATTGGTCGAAAGCCTTGGCCAGGTCTATGAGTGCAGCTGCACAGTATTGTCTCTTATCGATGGCGGTTAAGATACCGTTTAGGACCTTGAGCGTGGCTGAGGTGCACCCAGTTCGGAAACCAGATTGCATAGTAGCTAAGGTACGGTGGGATTCCAAATGGTCAGTGATCTGTTTATTAACTTCCTGGGACTAGGGGGCAGTATTTTGATGTTTGGATGAAAAACATGCCCAAATGAAACTGCCTATTTCTCAGGCCCAGAATATGCATAAAATTGGCAGATAGAAATAGGATAGAAAACACTCTAAAGTTTCCAAAACGGTCAAAATATTGTCTGTGAGTATAACAAAAACCTGAGGAAAATCCAACCAGGAAGTGCCTCTTCTTTTGAAACCTTTCTGTTTCATTGCAAATCTATCCTCCATTTAAAAAAATATCAACCATATTCCTTTCCCTATAGCTTCCACAAGGTGTGAACAGTCTTTAGACATAGTTTCAGGCTTCTATTCTGAAAAATGAGCGAGAATGATAACATCGCGTCAGTGAATAGCTGTGTGTCCCCAGAGTTTTGCGCGAGCAGCTTGGAGCAGATGTTTTCTCTCTATTGAAAAAGCTACCGTCTGGTTGAAATATTATTGATTATTTATTGTAAAAACAACCTGAGGATTGATTATAAAAAACGTTTGACATGTTTCTACGAACTTTACGGATACTATTTGGAATTTTCGTCTGCCCGTCGTGACATGCACGAGCCTGTGGATTAGTAAACAAAACTCGCCAACCAAATTGAGGTTTTTGGATATAAAAACCATCTTTATCGTACAAAAGGAACATTTATTGTGTAACTGGGAGTCTCGTGAGTGCAAAACTCTGAAGATCATCAAAGGTAAGCGATTCATTTTATTGCTTTTCTGACTTTCGTGACCAATCTATTTGTAATGTTTTGTCTTCTGAGAGAGATGTCCTTACATAAACGCTTGGTTTGCTTTAGCTGTAAAGCTTTTTTGAAATCTGACACGCCAGGTGGATTAACAAGACGCTTAGCTGTGTTTTGGTTAATTGCACTTGTGATTTCATGAAAATTAAATATTTGTAGTAATTTAATTTGAAATTGGCGCTCTGCAATTCAGTGGATGGGTAGCCAAGAAGTTTTTAACTTGGCTTTCGAAGACTTTAGAAAGGCAGGGTAGTATAGATAGAGGTCTGTAGCAGTTTGGGTCTAGAGTGTCTCCACCTTTGAAGAGGGGGATGACCGTGGCAGCTTTCCAATCTTTGGGGATCTCAGACAATACGAAAGAGAGGGTGAACAGGCTAGTAATAGGGGTAGCAAGAATTTCGGCGGATAATTTTAGAAAGAGAGGGTCCAGATTGTCTAGTCCTGCTGATTTGTAGGTGTCAGATTTTGCAGCTTTTTCAGAACATCAGCTGACAGGATTGGGGAGAAGGAGAAATGGGGGAGGCTTGGGCGAGTTGTTGTGGGGGGTGCAGTGCTATTGACCAGGGTAGGGGTGGCCTGGTGGAAAGCATGGCCAGCAGTAGAAAAATGCTTATTGAAATTAAAAGTAGAAGCTCTAATTGTTTGGGCACAGAGCTGGATAGTGTGACAGAACTCTGCAGGCTATCTCTGCAGTAGATTGCAACTCCGCCCCCTTTGGAAGTTCTATCTTGTCAGAAAATGTTGTAGTTGGGGATGGAAATGTCATGATCTTTGGTGGCCTTCCTGAGCCAAGATTCAGACACGATTGGACATCCGGGACGGCAGAGTGTGCCGTGAATAAAACAAACTTAACAAATCAAAGTTTATTTGTCACGTGCGCCGAATGCAACAGGTGTAGTAGACCTTACAGTGAAATGCTGACTACAACACTGACAGACAGACAGACAGACAGACAAACAGACAGAGACACACACACAACACACACACACACACACACACACACACACACACACACACACACACACACACACACACACACACACACACACACACACACAGGATTGTCCTTATTTTACAGAGATTTTTCTGCTCCTTTATTGCATCATGATCTAAGCTCTCTAACAAGGAAAAGCATGGACACACACACACACACACACACACACACACACACACACACACACACACACACACACACACACACACACACACACACACACCAACATCTAACAGCCACAGTCCGTGAGTCGGTCAGTCCTCCTTCCATCTTTCTGTTCACCAGGGTTTCAATTATAGAACTACACAGAGACTCGTTACAGAGAGAAAAGAGAGAGAGAGATTGAAAATACTGTTCTACGTCCTCCTAAATAATATAAAGTGAAACAAGGCAACACACACGCCTCTAATCAGGATCATAGCTGGAATGAATGAAACCAGTGATTCATTTGTCATCTGAGCCTGTGTCCTCCAGAGGACCAAGTACAGTTGAAGTCGTACGTTTACAGGGGCTGTTCCTCCTGCAGGCAGAGGAGGGTCGTTAGTGATTGGCGTCACCTGGGCTCAGGGCTTCACTAATCTCTCTTGTCTCTCTCTCTGCTCCTCCAGGTATGATCCTGTTTGTTTGTTCATGTGTAGTTTTACTTAGTCTTCACTCAGTCATATTCACACACACAGATTCACGCATCCCTGCACTTTACATACAGCTCACATTATGATACTGTCACACCTCATTCCTTTTTCTTTGTTTAAAGTTAATCGTTTACAATAAAGAACCTTTTTGATTGGCTGTTGTTCTCATTTTTGTGTATGTGGTGGGTGGGAGGAAGACTGATGTCATCGACACCCCGGGGCTCTATGACACAACAATCATTCTGTTCACTGGTGGAGACCATAACTTCCGGTTCCGGGTTGGAGCGAGCGGTCGCATCTACACTTCGGTCCGCAGGTAGTATAACTTTTCATTACATTTCATTATAGTACAACGGTTTGATTTGTCTAATCTTAGCAATTTCTTCTTAGCTAGCTACATAGCCGTCTTTGTATCAAAGATAATTGCGTAATTATCGTATTTCGTCGTCCTAACGTAGTCTACACTGCTTTCTGCCCAGCAGCTAGCTAACGTCCACTAGCACAGCAGCTAGCTAACGTCCACTAGCACTGTAGAAACTATGACACTCAACGACTCGATTAGTGTAGTGTTAGCTAGCTACATAGTTGTCTTTGCTGTCTTCGTATCCAAGGTAATTGTGTAGTTTAGAGTGTGTAGACTTAGAGTGATTATCTTAATTTACCAAGGTTAGCTAGCCAGCTATTTGTCGTCCTTAACGTAGGAGTCACTGCTAGCTAGCTAGCCAACAGCTAGCCAACGTCTTCCGAATTGAACTTCAACAACCCGGTCAACATTCCGCCTCGCTCCACAGGTAGTATCACATTTTCATTTCACTTCATTACAGTACAACGGTTTTGTTTTGTTTGATCGTAGCTAGCTAGCTACATAGCCGTCTTTGTATCTAAGACAATTGTGTAGTCTGGAGCGATTTTCTAGGTTAGCTAGCCAGCTATTGTCTTTCTTTTAACGTAACGTTACGTAATCAACACTGCTAGCTAGCCAGCTAGCCCCCGAATAGCAGCACTGTAGAAACTATTACACTCGACGGAACGACTTGATTAGTGTAGTGTCAACAACGTAGCCACTGCCAGCTAGCCTACTCCAGCAGTACTGTATCATTTCAATCATTTTAGTCAATAAGATTCTTGCAACGTAAGTTTAACGTTCTGAACATTCGATAAGTGTAGTCCACTTGTCATTCCAATCTCCTTTGCATTAGCGTAGCCCCTTCTGTAGCCTGTCAACTATGTGTCTATCTATCCCTGTTCTCTCCTCTCTGCACAGACCATACAAACGCTCCACACCGCGTGGCCGCGGCCACCCTAATCTGGTGGTCCCAGCGCGCACGACCCACGTGGAGTTCCAGGTCTCCGGTAGCCTCTGGAACTGCCGATCTGCGGCCAACAAGGCAGAGTTCATCTCAGCCTATGCCTCCCTCCAGTCCCTCGACTTCTTGGCACTGACGGAAACATGGATCACCACAGACAACACTGCTACTCCTACTGCTCTCTCTTTGTCCGCCCACGTGTTCTCGCACACCCCGAGAGCTTCTGGTCAGCGGGGTGGTGGCACCGGGATCCTCATCTCTCCCAAGTGGTCATTCTCTCTTTCTCCCCTTACCCATCTGTCTATCGCCTCCTTTGAATTCCATGCTGTCACAGTTACCAGCCCTTTCAAGCTTAACATCCTTATCATTTATCGCCCTCCAGGTTCCTCGGAGAGTTCATCAATGAGCTTGATGCCTTGATAAGCTCCTTTCCTGAGGACGGCTCACCTCTCACAGTCCTGGGCGACTTTAACCTCCCCACGTCTACCTTTGACTCATTCCTCTCTGCCTCCTTCTTTCCACTCCTCTCCTCTTTTGACCTCACCCTCTCACCTTCCCCCCTACTCACAAGGCAGGCAATACGCTCGACCTCATCTTTACTAGATGCTGTTCTTCCACTAACCTCATTGCAACTCCCCTCCAAGTCTCCGACCACTACCTTGTATCCTTTTCCCCCTCGCTCTCATCCAACACTTCCCACACTGCCCCTACTCGGATGGTATCGCGCCGTCCCAACCTCCGCTCTCTCTCCCGCTACTCTCTCCTCTTCCATCATATCATCTCTTCCCTCTGCTCATACCTTCTCCAACCTATCTCCTGATTCTGCCTCCTCAACCCTCCTCTCTTCCCTTTCTGCATCCTTTGACTCTCTATGTCCCCTATCCTCCAGGCCGGCTCGGTCCTCCCCTCCCGCTCCGTGGCTCGACGACTCATTGCGAGCTCACAGAACAGTGCTCCGGGCAGCCGAGCGGAAATGGAGGAAAACTCGCCTCCCTGCGGACCTGGCATCCTTTCACTCCCCCCTCTCTACATTTTCCTCCTCTGTCTCTGCTGCTAAAGCCACTTTCTTCCACTCTAAATTCCAAGCATCTGCCTCTAACCCTAGGAAGCTCTTTGCCACCTTCTCCTCCCTCCTGAATCCTCCTCCCCCTCCCCCCTCCTCCCTCTCTGCAGATGACTTCGTCAACCATTTTGAAAAGAAGGTCGACGACATCCGATCCTCGTTTGCTAAGTCAAACGACACCGCTGGTTCTGCTCACACTGCCCTACCCTGTGCTCTGACCTCTTTCTCCCCTCTCTCTCCAGATGAAATCTTGCTTCTTGTGACGGCCGGCGGCCCAACAACCTGCCCGCTCGACCCTATCCCCTCCTCTCTTCTCCAGACCATTTCCGGAGACCTTCTCCCTTACCTCACCTCGCTCATCAACTCATCCCTGACCGCTGGCTACGTCCCTTCCGTCTTCAAGAGAGCGAGAGTTGCACCCCTTCTGAAAAAACCTACACTCGATCCCTCCGATGTCAACAACTACAGACCAGTATCCCTTCTTTCTTTTCTCTCCAAAACTCTTGAACGTGCCGTCCTTGGCCAGCTCTCCCGCTATCTCTCTCAGAATGACCTTCTTGATCCAAATCAGTCAGGTTTCAAGACTAGTCATTCAACTGAGACTGCTCTTCTCTGTATCACGGAGGCGCTCCGCACTGCTAAAGCTAACTCTCTCTCCTCTGCTCTCATCCTTCTAGACCTATCGGCTGCCTTCGACACTGTGAACCATCAGATTCTCCTCTCCACCCTCTCCGAGTTGGGCATCTCCGGTGCGGCCCACGCTTGGATTGCGTCCTACCTGACAGGTCGCTCCTACCAGGTGGCGTGGCGAGAATCCGTCTCCTCGCCACGCGCTCTCACCACTGGTGTCCCCCAGGGCTCTGTTCTAGGCCCTCTCCTATTCTCGCTATACACCAAGTCACTTGGCTCTGTCATAACCTCACATGGTCTCTCCTATCATTGCTATGCAGACGACACACAATTATTCTTCTCCTTTCCCCCTTCTGATGACCAGGTGGCGAATAGCATCTCTGCATGTCTGGCAGACATATCAGTGTGGATGACGGATCACCACCTCAAGCTGAACCTCGGCAAGACGGAGCTGCTCTTCCTCCCGGGGAAGGACTGCCCGTTCCATGATCTCGCCATCACGGTTGACAACTCCATTGTTTCCTCCCAGAGCGCTAAGAACCTTGGCGTGATCCTGGACAACACCCTGTCGTTCTCAACTAACATCAAGGCGGTGGCCCGTTCCTGTAGGTTCATGCTCTACAACATCCGCAGAGTACGACCCTGCCTCACACAGGAAGCAGCGCAGGTCCTAATCCAGGCACTTGTCATCTCCCGTCTGGATTACTGCAACTCGCTGTTGGCTGGGCTCCCTGCCTGTGCCATTAAACCCCTACAACTCATCCAGAACGCCGCAGCCCGTCTGGTGTTCAACCTTCCCAAGTTCTCTCACGTCACCCCGCTCCTCCGCTCTCTCCACTGGCTTCCAGTTGAAGCTCGCATCCGCTACAAGACCATGGTGCTTGCCTACGGAGCTGTGAGGGGAACGGCACCGCAGTACCTCCAGGCTCTGATCAGGCCCTACACCCAAACAAGGGCACTGCGTTCATCCACCTCTGGCCTGCTCGCCTCCCTACCACTGAGGAAGTACAGTTCCCGCCAGCCCAGTCAAAACTGTTCGCTGCTCTGGCCCCCAATGGTGGAACAAACTCCCTCACGACGCCAGGACAGCGGAGTCAATCACCACCTTCCGGAGACACCTGAAACCCCACCTCTTCAAGGAATACCTAGGATAGGATAAAGCAATCCTTCTCACCCCCCTTAAATGATTTAGATGCACTATTGTAAAGTGGCTGTTCCACTGATGTCAGAAGGTGAATTCACCAATTTGTAAGTCGCTCTGGATAAGAGCGTCTGCTAAATGACTTAAATGTAAATGTAATGTAAATGTAGGACAAATCAATGGAGGACTTTCTGAATCGTTTACAATAAAGAACCTTTTTGATTGGCTGTTGTTCTCCTTTTAGCCACCGGCCTGTGACAACGTACAGTTAGTAAGTTTACATAGACCTTAGTTAGTTAGTTAGTAAGTTTACATACACCTTGGTTAGTTAGTTAGTTAGTTAGTTAGTTAGTTAGTTAGTTAGTTAGTTAGTTAGTAAGTTTACATAGACCTTAGTTAGTTAGTTAGTAAGTTTACATAGACCTTAGTTAGTTAGTTAGTTAGTAAGTTTACATAGACCTTAGTTAGTTAGTTAGTTAGTTAGTTAGTTAGTTAGTTAGTAAGTTTACATAGACCTTAGTTAGTTAGTTAGTAAGTTTACATAGACCTTAGTTAGTTAGTTAGTTAGTTAGTTAGTTAGTTAGTTAGTTAGTAAGTTTACATAGACCTTAGTTAGTTAGTTAGTAAGTTTACATAGACCTTAGTTAGTTAGTAAGTTTACATAGACCTTAGTTAGTTAGTTAGTTAGTTTGCATAGACCTTAGTTAGTTAGTAAGTTTACATAGACCTTAGTTAGTTAGTTAGTTAGTTTACATAGACCTTAGTTAGTTAGTTAGTAAGTTTACATACACCTTAGTTAGTTAGTTAGTAAGTTTACATAGACCTTAGTTAGTTAGTTAGTTAGTTAGTAAGTTTACATAGACCTTAGTTAGTTAGTTAGTTAGTTTACATAGACCTTAGTTAGTTAGTTAGTAAGTTTACATAGACCTTAGTTAGTTAGTAAGTTTACATAGACCTTAGTTAGTTAGTTAGTAAGTTTACATGGACCTTCGTTAGTTAGTAAGTTTACATAGACCTTCGTTAGTTAGTAAGTTTACATAGACCTTAGTTAGTTAGTTAGTTAGTAAGTTTACGTAGACCTTAGTTAGTTAGTTAGTTAGTTAGTTAGTTAGTTAGTTAGTTAGTTAGTTAGTTAGTTTACATAGACCTTAGTTAGTTAGTTAAAGTATACCATCATTCTGTTCACTGGAGGAGACCAGCTGGAGGACAAATCAATGGAGGACTTTCTGAATTCCCTGTTTGTCCCTGGTCAGTTAGGATCACCACTTTATTTTAAGAATGTGAAATGTCAGAATAATAGTATTTCTTTCAGCTTCTATTTCTTTCATCACATTCCCAGTGGGTCAGAAGTTAACATACACTCAATTAGTATTTGGTAGCATTGCCTTTAAATTGTTTAACTTGGGTCAAACGTTTCGGACAGCCCCTTCCACAAGCTTCCCACAATAAGTTAGGTGAATGTTGGCCCATTCCTCCTGACAGAGCTGGTGTAACTGAGTCAGGTTTGTAGGACTCCTTGAAAAAAAAAAAAAGCTTGCACACGCTTTTTCAGTTCTGCCCGCATTAAATCTTTATGTTTCATGTTCTGATCTCAACTACATTGTTTATCGTAGGAAATATTCTACACTCTCCTCATTTTAACACCCTCTGTCTCCCCCCTTCACTCTTGCGGTGAAGGGGGGAGACAGAGAGAGAGAGAGATGGGGAGAGAGAGAGAGATGGGGAGAGAGAGAGAGATGGGGAGAGAGAGAGAGAGAGAGAGATGGGGAGAGAGAGAGAGATGGGGAGAGAGAGAGATGGGGAGAGAGAGAGAGATGGGGAGAGAGAGAGATGGGGAGAGAGAGAGAGAGAGAGAGAGAGATGGGGAGAGAGAGAGAGATGGGGAGAGAGAGAGAGAGAGAGAGAGAGAGAGAGAGAGAGAGAGAGATGGGGAGAGAGAGAGAGATGGGGAGAGAGAGAGAGAGAGAGAGAGAGAGAGAGAGAGAGAAAGAGATGGGGAGAGAGAGAGATGGGGAGAGAGAGAGAGAGAGAGAGAGATGGGGGAGAGAGAGAGAGAGAGAGAAAGAGATGGGGAGAGAGAGATGGGGAGAGAGAGAGAGATGGGGAGAGAGAGAGAGAGAGAGAGAGAGAGAGAGAGAGAGAGAGAGAGAGAAGAGAGAGAGATGGGAGGGGAGAGAGAGATGGGGAGAGACAAAGAGATGGGGAGAGAGAGAGAGAGAGAGAGAGAGAGAGAGAGAGAGAGAGAGAGAAAGAGAGAGATGGGGAGAGAGAGAGATGGGGAGAGACAGAGAGATGGGGAGAGAGAGAGACATATTTCCCTCAGATTACACAGATCCACAAAGAATTCGAAAACAAATCCAATTTTGAAAAACTCCCATATCTACTGGGTGAAATTCCACAGTGTGCCATCAGAGCAGCAAGATTTGTGACCTGTTGCCACGAGAAAAGGGCAACCAGTGAGGAACAAACACCATTGTAAATACAACCCATATCTATGCTTATTTATTTTATCTTGTGTCCTTTACCATTTGTACCTTGTAAAAACACTGTATATATATATATATATATATATATATATATATATATATATATATATATATATATATATATATATGACATTTGTAATGTCTTTATTGTTTTGAAACTTCTGTATGTGTGATGTCTACTGTTAATTTTTTATTGTTTACCTTACTTGCTTTGGCAATGTTAACACATGTTTCCCATGCCAATAAAGCCCCTTGAATTGAATTGAAATTGAGAGAGAGAGAGAGAGATGGGGAGAGAGAGAGAGATGGGGAGAGACAGAGAGATGGGGAGAGAGAGAGAGAGAGAGAGATGGGGAGAGAGAGAAGATGAAAAAAGAGAAGAGTCCCCTCAGCCAGCTGGTTCTGAGGCTCAGTTCACAAACCCAAACCAACCCCATAGAGCCTCAGGACAGCACTCAGAAAATCTGGCCCAACCAAATCATCACAAAACAAAAATAAAAATATATCACCTATAGGAAAGACACAACAAAAAAATCAAAGTAATCTTCAATGCTATTTGGCTCTAAACAGACAGTTTAGACACAGTCTAAACAGTACATGGTGTCCGACTATCTGACCACAGTGACTGATTGAAAACTGAGGAAAACTTTGACTAGGTACAGACTCAGTGAGCACAGTCTGGCTATAGAGACCGGTCATCACAGACAAACCTGGCTGCCCAGAGAGGACAGGCTGTGCTCACTCTGCTCCAGGGGAGAGGTAGAAACAGAGCTGCATTTCCTATTACACTGTGACAAATCCTAAAAGAATATTTCTTTCTTTCCCAAAATTATAATTCAATACAAAGAATTTGAAACTACAAAAGATGAAGAAAAAAATCTAATATTTATTGGGTGAAAAGCCAAAATGTGCAGTTTTGACAGCCAAATATGTGTCCTCCTGCCACAACCTGAGGGACAGCCAGTGAAAAGTGCAAAGTCATGTCGATAATATTTCCCATCTTGTTTTGTTTTGTCTTTAATAACAGGTCTACACTGGTCTACGACCATGACATGTGTCTTCTCAGTCAGGTTGACACTGGTCTACGACCATGACATGTGTCTTCTCAGTCAGGTTGACACTGGTCTACTACCAGGACATGTGTCTTCTCAGTCATGTTGACACTGGTCTACTACCAGGACATGTGTCTTCTCAGTCATGTTGACACTGGTCTACTACCAGGTCATGTGTCTTCTCAGTCATGTTGACACTGGTCTACTACCAGGTCATGTGTCTTCTCAGTCATGTTGACACTGGTCTACTACCAGGTCATGTGTCTTCTCAGTCATGTTGACACTGGTCTACTACCAGGTCATGTGTCTTCTCAGTCATGTTGACACTGGTCTACTACCAGGTCATGTGTCTTCTCAGTCATGTTGACACTGGTCCACTACCAGGTCATGTGTCTTCTCAGTCATGTTGACACTGGTCTACTACCAGGTCATGTGTCTTCTCAGTCATGTTGACACTGGTCTACTACCATGACATGTGTCTTCTCAGTCATGTTGACACTGGTCTACTACCAGGTCATGTGTCTTCTCAGTCATGTTGACACTGGTCTACTACCAGGTCATGTGTCTTCTCAGTCATGTTGACACTGGTCTACTACCATGACATGTGTCTTCTCAGTCATGTTGACACTGGTCCACTACCAGGTCATGTGTCTTCTCAGTCATGTTGACACTGGTCTACTACCAGTTCATGTGTCTTCTCAGTCAGGTTGACACTGGTCTACTACCAGGTCATGTGTCTTCTCAGTCAGGTTGACACTGGCCGACTACCAGTTCATGTGTCTTCTCAGTCATGTTGACACTGGTCTACTACCAGGACATGTGTCTTCTCAGTCAGGTTGACACTGGCCGACTACCACTGCTTTAATGTATTGTTGTTCTCATTAAAATGGTTGTTGTAGTTGTTGTTAATGGTAATCCCATGTCCACTCTAGGTCCCACCATTTATATATATATATATACACATTGACAATGTAAGTAATAATGAACTTGTCAATTTAATTGAATTGAGAGAGAGAGAGAGAGAGAGAGAGAGAGAGAGAGGGGGGTAGAGAGAGACAGAGAGAGAAAGACAGAGGGGGAGAGAGAGAGAGAGAGAGGGAGAGAGAGAAACATAGAGAGAGAGGGGGGTAGAGAGAGAAGCAGAGAGACAGACAGGCAGAGGGAGAGAGAGAGAGAGAGGGGGGGTAGAGAGAGAAACAGAGATGGAGGGGGTAGAGAGAGAAACAGAGAGATGGACAAGCAGAGGGAGAGAGAGAGAGAGAAACAGAGAGATGGACAGGCAGAGGGAGAGAGAGAGAGAGAGAGAGAGAGAGGAGATTTAAAACCGAGGAGTTTTGACAGACAGCTATGAACTTCAGGCTTCGTCTTTGAAATGGAACTGACATTTTCACTACTTATCAGATATGAAACAAACAGACAATCAGAATATCAGTCAAAAATATCCAATTCCTAGTTTATGCTACAAAATCAACTCTCTATAATTTTATTTTAAATGTGTTATATTTGTCTCAACATTCCATGACGTACACTAAGGCATTGCTGGCAGAAGAGATGGATGCAGTTCAATGCAATTTCAACGACCAACTTGCTGAAAAAAATTTTTTTTTTTTTAGAAGGGTTTTATCTAATGTTCCTTGGGTTAGATTTGATCTCATCTTGCTCTGGCTGGCATTAGTTGTGGATCTTGTTGCTGTTGATGTGCATTACTGAGGGAAAGAGAGCCTGGCTTTTCATGCTTGTTTGATCAACAGGACGGTAAAGTTCTGTCAGAGGACTACCGGTGGTGTTTCCATAGTTACAGAAATCCTTTGGATTTTGTGGCTTTTGGCTGTTGCCTGTAAACACACAGTCCAGTTCATAGTGAATGATGACAGGCCCTACTGCCTGTAAACACACAGTCCAGTTCATAGTGAATGATGACAGGCCCTACTGCCTGTAAACACACAGTCCAGTTCATAGTGAATGATGACAGGCCCTACTGCCTGTAAACACACAGTCCGGTTCATAGTGAATGATGACAGGCCCTACTGCCTGTAAACACACAGTCCAGTTCATAGTGAATGATGACAGGCCCTACTGCCTGTAAACACACAGTCCAGTTCATAGTGAATGATGACAGGCCCTACTGCCTGTAAACACACAGTCCAGTTCATAGTGAATGATGACAGGCCCTACTGCCTGTAAACACACACAGTCCAGTTCATAGTGAATGATGACAGGCCCTACTGCCTGTAAACACACAGTCCAGTTCATAGTGAATGATGACAGGCCCTACTGCCTGTAAACACACAGTCCAGTTCATAGTGAATGATGACAGGCCCTACTGCCTGTAAACACACAGTCCAGTTCATAGTGAATGATGACAGGCCCTACTGCCTGTAAACACACAGTCCAGTTCATAGTGAATGATGACAGGCCCTACTGCCTGTAAACACACAGTCCAGTTCATAGTGAATGATGACAGGCCCTACTGCCTGTAAACACACAGTCCAGTTCATAGTGAATGATGACAGGCCCTACTGCCTGTAAACACACAGTCCAGTTCATAGTGAATGATGACAGGCCCTACTGCCTGTAAACACACAGTCCAGTTCATAGTGAATGATGAC
>NC_088216.1:8299574-8337074 GCF_036934945.1 Oncorhynchus masou masou | reverse complement strand
GGACAGTATAGTGGAGGTATAGAGGACAGTATAGTGGAGGTATAGAGGACAGTATAGTGGAGGTATAGAGGACAGTGTAGTGGAGGTATAGAGGACAGTATAGTGGAGGTATAGAGGACAGTATAGGTGGAGGTATAGAGGACAGTATAGTGGAGGTATAGAGGACAGTATAGTGGAGGTATAGAGGACAGTATAGTGGAGGTATTGTCTACCTGTGTATATACAGATTGTATACATAAGGACAGTATAGTGTATAGTGGAGGTATAGAGGACAGTATAGTGGAGGTATAGAGTCCAGTATAGTGGAGGTATAGAGGACAGTATAGAGGACAGTATAGTGGGTGGAGGTATAGAGGACAGTATAGGTGGAGGTATAGAGGACAGTATAGGTGGAGGTATAGAGGACAGTATAGTGGAGGTATAGTGAGGTGGAGGTAGAGGACAGTATAGTGGAGGTATAGAGGACAGTGTAGTGGAGGTATAGAGGACAGTGTAGTGGAGGTATAGAGGACAGTATAGGTGGAGGTATAGAGGACAGTATAGTGAGGTATAGAGGACAGTCCAGTAGTGGAGGTATAGAGGACAGTGTAGTGGAGGTATAGAGGACAGTATAGGTGGAGGTATAGAGGACAGTATAGTGGAGGTATAGAGGACAGTATAGTGGAGGTATAGAGTCCAGTAGTGGAGGTATAGAGGACAGTATAGTGGAGGTATAGAGGACAGTATAGTGGAGGTATAGAGGACAGTATAGTGGAGGTATAGAGGACAGTATAGTGGAGGTATAGAGGACAGTATAGTGGAGGTATAGTGGAGGTATAGTGGAGGCAGAGACAGTATAGTGGAGGTATAGAGGACAGTATAGTGGAGGTATAGAGGACAGTATAGTGGAGGTATAGAGGACAGTATAGTGGAGGTATAGAGGACAGTATAGTGGAGGATAGAGGACAGTATAGTGGAGGTATTGAGGACAGTGTAGTGGAGGTATAGAGGACAGTATAGTGGAGGTATAGAGGACAGTATAGTGGAGGTATAGAGGACAGTATAGTGGAGGTATAGAGGACAGTATAGTGGAGGTATAGAGGACAGTATAGGTGGACAGTATAGGGTATAGAGGACAGTATAGTGGAGGTATAGAGGACAGTATAGTGGAGGTATAGAGGACAGTGGTGGAGGTATAGAGGACAGTATAGTGGAGGTATAGAGGACAGTGTAGTGGAGGTATAGAGGACAGTATAGTGGAGGTATAGAGGACAGTATAGTGGAGGCATAGAGGACAGTGTAGTGGAGGTATAGAGGACAGTATAGTGGAGGTATAGAGGACAGTATAGTGGAGGTATAGAGGACAGTATAGTGGAGGTATAGAGGACAGTGTAGTGGAGGTATAGAGGACAGTATAGTGGAGGTATAGAGGACAGTATAGTGGAGGTATAGAGGACAGTATAGTGGAGGTATAGAGGACAGTATAGTGGAGGTATAGAGGACAGTGTAGTGGAGGTATAGAGGACAGTATAGTGGAGGTATAGAGGACAGTATAGTGGAGGTATAGAGGACAGTATAGTGGAGGTATAGAGGACAGTATAGTGGAGGTATAGAGGACAGTATAGTGGAGGTATAGAGGACAGTATAGTGGAGGTATAGAGGACAGTATAGTGGAGGTATAGAGGACAGTATAGTGGAGGTATAGAGGACAGTATGGAGTGGAGGACAGTATAGTGGAGGTATAGAGGACAGTATAGTGGAGGTATAGAGGACAGTATAGTGGAGGTATAGAGGACAGTATAGTGGAGGTATAGAGGACAGTATAGTGGAGGTATAGAGGACAGTATAGTGGAGGTATAGAGGACAGTATAGTGGAGGTATAGAGGACAGTATAGTGGAGGTATAGAGGACAGTATAGTGTATAGTGGAGGTATAGAGGACAGTACAGTAGAGGTATAGAGTGTATATACAGTATAGTGGAGGTATAGAGGACAGTATAGTGGAGGTATAGAGTCCAGTATAGTGGAGGTATAGAGGACAGTATAGTGGAGGTATAGAGGACAGTATAGTGGGGGTATAGAGGACAGTATAGTGGAGGTATAGAGTCCAGTGTAGTGGAGGTATAGAGGACAGTATAGTGGAGGTATAGAGGACAGTATAGTGGAGGTATAGAGGACAGTGTAGTGGAGGTATAGAGGACAGTATAGTGGAGGTACAGAGGACAGTATAGTGGAGGTATAGAGGACAGTATAGTGGAGGTATAGAGGACAGTATAGTGGAGGTATAGAGGACAGTATAGTGGAGGTATAGAGGCCAGTATAGTGGAGGTATAGAGGACAGTATAGTGGAGGTATAGAGGACAGTATAGTGGAGGTATAGAGGACAGTATAGTGGAGGTATAGAGGACAGTATAGTGGAGGTATAGAGGACAGTGTAGTGGAGGTATAGAGGACAGTATAGTGGAGGTACAGAGGACAGTATAGTGGAGTGGGAGGTAGGTAGAGGACAGTATAGTGGAGGTATAGAGGACAGTATAGTGGAGGTATAGAGGACAGTATAGTGGAGGTATAGAGGACAGTATAGTGGAGGTATAGAGGCCAGTATAGTGGAGGTATAGAGGACAGTATAGTGGAGGTATAGAGGACAGTATAGTGGAGGTATAGAGGACAGTATAGTGGAGGTATAGAGGACAGTATAGTGGAGGTATAGAGGACAGTATAGTGGAGGTATAGAGGACAGTATAGTGGAGGTATAGAGGACAGTATAGTGGAGGTATAGAGGACAGTAGGGAGGTATAGAGGACAGTATAGTGGAGGTATAGAGGCCAGTATAGTGGAGGTATAGAGGCCAGTATAGTGGAGGTATAGAGGACAGTATAGTGGAGGTATAGAGGACAGTATAGTGGAGGTATAGAGGACAGTATAGTGGAGGTATAGAGGACAGTATAGTGGAGGTATAGAGGACAGTATAGTGGAGGTATAGAGGACAGTATAGTGGAGGTATAGAGGACAGTATAGTGGAGGTATAGAGGACAGTATAGTGGAGGTATAGAGGACAGTATAGTGGAGGTATAGAGGACAGTATAGTGGAGGTATAGAGGACAGTATAGTGTATAGTGGAGGTATAGAGGACAGTACAGTAGAGGTATAGTCTACCTGTGTATATACAGTATAGTGAGGTACAGAGGACAGTATAGTGGAGGTATAGAGTCCAGTATAGTGGAGGTATAGAGGACAGTATAGTGGAGGTATAGAGGACAGTATAGTGGGGGTATAGAGGACAGTATAGTGGAGGTATAGAGGACAGTAGAGTGGAGGTATAGAGGCCAGTATAGTAGAGGTATAGAGGACAGTATAGTGGAGGTATAGAGGACAGTGTAGTGGAGGTATAGAGGACAGTATAGTGGAGGTACAGAGGACAGTATAGTGGAGGTATAGAGGACAGTATAGTGGAGGTATAGAGGACAGTATAGTGGAGGTATAGAGGACAGTATAGTGGAGGTATAGAGGCCAGTATAGTGGAGGTATAGAGGCCAGTATAGTGGAGGTATAGAGGACAGTATAGTGTATAGTGGAGGTATAGAGGACAGTATAGTGTATAGTGGAGGTATAGAGGACAGTATAGTAGAGGTATTGTCTACCTGTGTATATACAGATTGTATACATGAGGACAGTATAGTGGAGGTATAGAGGACAGTATAGTGGAGGTATAGAGGACAGTATAGTGGAGGTATAGAGGACAGTACAGTAGAGGTATAGATGCCAGTATAGTGGAGGTATAGAGGACAGTATAGTGGAGGTATAGAGGACAGTATAGTGGAGGTATAGAGGACAGTATAGTGGAGGTATAGAGGACAGTATAGTGGAGGTATAGAGGACAGTATAGCGGAGGTATAGAGGACAGTATAGCGGAGGTATAGAGGACAGTATAGTGGAGGTATAGAGGACAGTACAGTAGAGGTATTGTCTACCTGTGTATATACAGATTGTATACATAAGGACAGTATAGTGTATAGTGGAGGTATAGAGGACAGTATAGTGGAGGTATAGAGTCCAGTATAGTGGAGGTATAGAGGACAGTATAGTGGAGGTATAGAGTCCAGTATAGTGGAGGTATAGAGGACAGTATAGGTGGAGGTATAGAGGACAGTATAGTGGAGGTATAGAGGACAGTATAGTGGAGGTATAGAGGACAGTATAGTGGAGGTACAGAGGACAGTATAGTGGAGGTATAGAGTCCAGTGTAGTGGAGGTATAGAGGACAGTATAGTGGAGGTATAGAGGACAGTATAGTGGAGGTATAGAGGCCAGTATAGTGGAGGTATAGAGGACAGTATAGGTGGAGGTATAGAGGACAGTATAGTGGAGGTATAGAGGACAGTGTAGTGGAGGTATAGAGGACAGTGTAGTGGAGGTATAGAGGACAGTATAGTGGAGGTATAGAGGACAGTATAGTGGAGGTATAGAGGACAGTATAGCGGAGGTATAGAGGACAGTATAGCGGAGGTATAGAGGACAGTATAGTGGAGGTATAGAGGACAGTACAGTAGAGGTATTGTCTACCTGTGTATATACAGATTGTATACATAAGGACAGTATAGTGTATAGTGGAGGTATAGAGGACAGTATAGTGGAGGTATAGAGTCCAGTATAGTGGAGGTATAGAGGACAGTATAGTGGAGGTATAGAGGACAGTATAGTGGAGGTATAGAGGACAGTATAGTGGAGGTACAGAGGACAGTATAGTGGAGGTATAGAGTCCAGTGTAGTGGAGGTATAGAGGACAGTATAGTGGAGGTATAGAGGACAGTATAGTGGAGGTATAGAGGCCAGTATAGGTGGAGGTATAGAGGACAGTATAGTGGAGGTATAGAGGACAGTGTAGTGGAGGTATAGAGGACAGTGTAGTGGAGGTATAGAGGACAGTATAGTGGAGGTATAGAGGACAGTATAGTGGAGGTATAGAGGACAGTGTAGTGGAGGTATAGAGGACAGTATAGTGGAGGTATAGAGGACAGTATAGGTGGAGGTATAGAGGACAGTATAGTGGAGGTATAGAGGACAGTATAGTGGAGGTATAGAGGACAGTATAGTGGAGGTATAGAGGACAGTATAGTGGAGGTACAGAGGACAGTATAGTGGAGGTATAGAGGACAGTATAGTGGAGGTATAGAGGACAGTATAGTGGAGGTATAGAGGACAGTATAGTGGAGGTATAGAGGACAGTATAATGGAGGTATAGAGGACAGTATAGTGTATAGTGGAGGTATAGAGGACAGTACAGTAGAGGTATAGTCTACCTGTGTATATACAGTATAGTGGAGGTACAGAGGACAGTATAGTGGAGGTATAGAGTCCAGTATAGTGGAGGTATAGAGGACAGTATAGTGGAGGTATAGAGGACAGTATAGTGGGGGTATAGAGGACAGTATAGTGGAGGTATAGAGGACAGTAGAGTGGAGGTATAGAGGCCAGTATAGTAGAGGTATAGAGGACAGTATAGTGGAGGTATAGAGGACAGTGTAGTGGAGGTATAGAGGACAGTATAGTGGAGGTACAGAGGACAGTATAGTGGAGGTATAGAGGACAGTATAGTGGAGGTATAGAGGACAGTATAGTGGAGGTATAGAGGACAGTATAGTGGAGGTATAGAGGCCAGTATAGTGGAGGTATAGAGGCCAGTATAGTGGAGGTATAGAGGACAGTATAGTGTATAGTGGAGGTATAGAGGACAGTATAGTGTATAGTGGAGGTATAGAGGACAGTATAGTAGAGGTATTGTCTACCTGTGTATATACAGATTGTATACATGAGGACAGTATAGTGGAGGTATAGAGGACAGTATAGTGGAGGTATAGAGGACAGTATAGTGGAGGTATAGAGGACAGTACAGTAGAGGTATAGATGCCAGTATAGTGGAGGTATAGAGGACAGTATAGTGGAGGTATAGAGGACAGTATAGTGGAGGTATAGAGGACAGTATAGTGGAGGTATAGAGGACAGTATAGTGGAGGTATAGAGGACAGTATAGCGGAGGTATAGAGGACAGTATAGCGGAGGTATAGAGGACAGTATAGTGGAGGTATAGAGGACAGTACAGTAGAGGTATTGTCTACCTGTGTATATACAGATTGTATACATAAGGACAGTATAGTGTATAGTGGAGGTATAGAGGACAGTATAGTGGAGGTATAGAGGACAGTATAGTGGAAGTATAGAGGACAGTATAGTGGAAGTATAGAGGACAGTACAGTAGAGGTATAGTCTACCTGTGTATATACAGTATAGTAGAGGTATAGTCTACCTGTGTATATACAGTACAGTAGAGGTATAGTCTACCTGTGTATATACAGTATAGTGGAGGTATAGAGGACAGTACAGTAGAGGTATAGTCTACCTGTGTATATACAGATTGTATGCATGACTTTTCTTACCAGCCATGCTGAGGTAGACAGAGGGAGAGGTGTGGTTCTGTCCGGTCAGCCCGTTGACTGCCTGTACGTAGTACCGACCCGCGTCAGCCGTCCTGGCCGACAAGACAACCAGCTGATTATCCAACGACATGGCTCTGAAGGAGAGAGATAAAACCAGACAGGGATTTCAGTTTCTCCATAATATCATTTCAGCACATGGAGAACGTCCACACAACGTCCACACACCGTCCGATCAACGTACGCACAACGTAGCACAACGTACACACAACGTACACACAACATACACACAACGTCCACACAACATCCAAACAACGTCCACACACCGTCTGAACAACGTCCGCACAACGTACGCACACCGTCTGAACAACGTCCGCACAACGTCCGCACAACGTCCGCACAATGTCCGCACAACGTCCACACAACGTCCACACAACGTCCACACAACGTCCACACAACGTCCACACAACATCCAAACAACGTCCACACACCGTCTGAACAACGTCCGCTGCAACGCATACACACAAACGTCACACAACATCCAAACAACGTCCACACAACGTCCACACACCGTCCGATCAACGACGCAACGTGCACAACGTACACACAACGTACACACAACATACACACAACGTCCACACAACATCCAAACAACGTCCACACACCGTCTGAACAACGTCCGCACAACGTACGCACACCGCTGAACAACGTCCGCACAACGTCCCCACAACGTCCGCACAATGTCCGCACAACGTCCACACAACGTCCACACAACGTCCACACAACGTCCACACAACGTCCACACAACATCCAAACAACGTCCACACACCGTCTGAACAACGTCCGCACAACGTACACACAACGTCCACACAACATCCAAACAACGTCCACACAACGTCCACACAACGTATACACAACATCCACACAACGTCCAGCCAAAACAAGCTGATGAATGAGTCCCTTTCCTCTCATCTGGTCTCTGCATGTTGTTGACATCCAACCTCTGATGCTCATTCTCTGACACACCAGGAACTATCAATACACACACACACACACACACACACACAGATTGTGTATTCTATATTCTGTATATTGAGACAGAGATTGTGTACTCTATATTCTGTATATTGAGACAGAGAGGTTGTGTACTCTATATTCTGTATATTGAGACAGAGATTGTGTACTCTATATTCTGTATATTGAGACAGAGAGATTGTGTACTCTATATTGAATAGTAAAACAGAGAGGTTGTGTACTCTATATTCTGTATATTGAGACAGAGAGATTGTGTACTCTATATTCTGTATATTGACACAGAGAGATTGTGTACTCTGTCTACTAACATCATGGCGGTGGCCCGTTCCTGTAGGTTCATGCTCTACAACATCCGCAGAGTACGACCCTGCCTCACACAGGAAGCGGCGCAGGTCCTAATCCAGGCACTTGTCATCTCCCGTCTGGATTACTGCAACTCGCTGTTGGCTGGGCTCCCTGCCTGTGCCATTAAACCCCTACAACTCATCCAGAACGCCGCAGCCCGTCTGGTGTTCAACCTTCCCAAGTTCTCTCACGTCACCCCGCTCCTCCGCTCTCTCCACTGGCTTCCAGTTGAAGCTCGCATCCGCTACAAGACCATGGTGCTTGCCTACGGAGCTGTGAGGGGAACGGCACCGCAGTACCTCCAGGCTCTGATCAGGCCCTACACCCAAACAAGGGCACTGCGTTCATCCACCTCTGGCCTGCTCGCCTCCCTACCACTGAGGAAGTACAGTTCCCACTCAGCCCAGTCAAAACTGTTCGCTGCTCTGGCCCCCCAATGGTGGAACAAACTCCCTCACGACGCCAGGACAGCGGAGTCAATCACCACCTTCCGGAGACACCTGAAACCCCACCTCTTCAAGGAATACCTAGGATAGGATAAAGTAATCCTTCTCACCCCCCTTAAATGATTTAGATGCACTATTGTAAAGTGGCTGTTCCACTGGATGTCAGAAGGTGAATTCACCAATTTGTAAGTCGCTCTGGATAAGAGCGTCTGCTAAATGACTTAAATGTAAATGTAATGTGTACTCTATATTCTGTATATTGAGACAGAGAGATTGTGTACTCTATATTCTGTATATTGACAGAGAGAGGTTGTGTACTCTATATTGAATATTGAGACAGAGAGATTGTGTACTCTATATTGAATAGTGAAACAGAGAGATTGTGTACTCTATATTGAATAGTGAGACAGAGAGGTTGTGTACTCTATATTGAATAGTGAGACAGAGAGATTGTGTACTCTATATTGAATAGTGAGACAGAGAGATTGTGTACTCTATATTGAATAGTGAGACAGAGAGGTTGTGTACTCTATATTGAATAGTGAGACAGAGAGGTTGTGTACTCTATATTCTGTATATTGACACAGAGAGATTGTGTACTATATATTCTGTATATTGAGACAGAGAGATTGTGTACTCTATATTGAATAGTGAGACAGAGAGGTTGTGTACTCTATATTGAATAGTGAGACAGAGAGATTGTGTACTCTATATTGAATAGTGAGACAGAGAGGTTGTGTACTCTATATTGAATAGTGAAACAGAGAGATTGTGTACTCTATATTCTGTATATTGAGACAGATAGATTGTATACTGTATATTCTGTATATTGAATAGTGAGACAGATAGATTTATACTGTATATTCTGTATATTGAGACAGAGAGAATGTGTACTGTATATTCTGTATATTGAGACAGAGAGATTGTGTACTCTATATTGAATAGTGAGACAGAGAGATTGTGTACTCTATATTCTGTATATTGACACAGAGAGATTGTGTACTCTATATTGAATAGTGAGACAGAGAGGTTGTGTACTCTATATTGAATAGTGAGACAGAGAGGTTGTGTACTCTATATTGAATAGTGAGACAGAGAGATTGTGTACTCTATATTGAATAGTGAGACAGAGAGAGATTGTGTACTCTATATTGAATAGTGAGACAGAGAGATTGTGTACTCTATATTGAATAGTGAGACAGATAGATTGTATACTGTATATTCTGTATATTGAGACAGAGAGATTGTGTACTCTATATTGAATAGTGAGACAGAGAGATTGTGTACTCTATATTGAATAGTGAGACAGAGAGATTGTGTACTCTATATTGAATAGTGAGACAGAGAGGTTGTGTACTCTATATTCTGTATATTGAGACAGAGAGATTGTGTACTCTATATTGAATAGTGAGACAGAGAGATTGTGTACTCTATATTGAATAGTGAGACAGAGAGATTGTGTACTCTATATTGAATAGTGAGACAGAGAGATTGTGTACTCTATATTGAATAGTGAGACAGAGAGGTTGTGTACTCTATATTCTGTATATTGACACAGAGAGATTGTGTACTCTATATTCTGTATATTGAGACAGAGAGATTGTGTACTCTATATTGAATAGTGAGACAGAGAGGTTGTGTACTCTATATTGAATAGTGAGACAGAGAGGTTGTGTACTCTATATTCTGTATATTGACACAGAGAGATTGTGTACTATATATTCTGTATATTGAGACAGAGAGATTGTGTACTCTATATTGAATAGTGAGACAGAGAGGTTGTGTACTCTATATTGAATAGTGAGACAGAGAGATTGTGTACTCTATATTGAATAGTGAGACAGAGAGGTTGTGTACTCTATATTGAATAGTGAGACAGAGAGATTGTGTACTCTATATTCTGTATATTGACACAGAGAGATTGTGTACTATATATTCTGTATATTGAGACAGAGAGATTGTGTACTCTATATTGAATAGTGAGACAGAGAGGTTGTGTACTCTATATTCTGTATATTGACACAGAGAGATTGTGTACTCTATATTGAATAGTGAGACAGAGAGGTTGTGTACTCTATATTGAATAGTGAGACAGAGAGGTTGTGTACTCTATATTGAATAGTGAGACAGAGAGATTGTGTACTCTATATTGAATAGTGAGACAGAGAGATTGTGTACTCTATATTGAATAGTGAGACAGAGAGGTTGTGTACTCTATATTCTGTATATTGACACAGAGAGATTGTGTACTCTATATTGAACAGTGAGACAGAGAGGTTGTGTACTCTATATTGAATAGTGAGACAGAGAGGTTGTGTACTCTATATTGAATAGTGAGACAGAGAGATTGTGTACTCTATATTGAATAGTGAGACAGAGAGATTGTGTACTCTATATTGAATAGTGAGACAGAGAGGTTGTGTACTCTATATTCTGTATATTGACACAGAGAGATTGTGTACTCTATATTGAACAGTGAGACAGAGAGGTTGTGTACTCTATATTCTGTATATTGAGACAGATAGATTGTATACTGTATATTCTGTATATTGAGACAGAGAGATTGTGTACTCTATATTGAATAGTGAGACAGAGAGATTGTGTACTCTATATTCTGTATATTGAGACAGATAGATTGTATACTGTATATTCTGTATATTGAGACAGAGAGGTTGTGTACTCTATATTGAACAGTGAGACAGAGAGGTTGTGTACTCTATATTCTGTATATTGAATAGTGAGACAGAGAGATTGTGTACTCTATATTCTGAATATTGAGACAGATAGATTGTATACTGTATATTCTGTATATTGAGACAGAGAGATTGTGTACTCTATATTGAATAGTGAGACAGAGAGATTGTGTACTCTATATTGAATAGTGAGACAGAGAGATTGTGTACTCTATATTCTGTATATTGAATATGGAAGAGATTAGTGTGGTTTCTACCTACAAGGATATGTCCACAAGGATATGTGTGTGTGTGTGTGTGCGTGCGTGCGTGCGTGCGTGTGTGTGTGTGTGTGTGTGTGCGTGCGTGTGTCCGTGTGTGTGTCAGTAAGGAAGCAGTTTAGACAAACCGGGGCTGAATATTGAGCATCCTTGAGAAGTTTATATTGACATGGGCCACATTATCGATCATAGTCCGCTGTTAGAAAAACTTGTTTTGGCTTTACACCCCCTGCTATATTGTGGATAGAGCTACCTGTCTAACAGAACACAGAGAGTGTTCTAGAATGGAAGCCTATCCCCAGGGCAGCTGTCTAGGCACCTTGTTTTTTTTCAATCTTTACTAATGACATGCTCCTGGCTTTGAGTAAAGCCAGTGTGTCTATGCATGCGGATGACTAAACACTGTACACGTCAGCTACTACAGCGACTGAAATGACTGCAACACTTAACAAAGATCAGCAGTTCGTTTCAGAATGGGCGGCAAGGAATAAGTTCATCTTAAATATTTAAAAAAAGAAAAGCATTGTGTTTGGGACAAAACATTCACCAAACCTTAAACCTCAACTAAATCTTGTACTTAATAATGTGGAAATTGAGCAAGTTGACATGACTAAACTGCTTGGAGTAACCCTGGATTGTAAAATGTCATGGTCAAAACACATACAACAACAGCTAAGATGGGGAGAAGTCTGTGATAAAGCACTGCTCTGCCTTCTTGACAACACTATCAACAAGGCAGGTCCTACAGGGCCTAGTTTCTACCTTCTTGACAACACTATCAACAAGGCAGGTCCTACAGACCCTAGTTTCTACCTTCTTAACAACACTATCAACAAGGCAGGTCCTACAGGCCTTAGTTTCTACCTTCTTAACAACACTATCAACAAGGCAGGTCCTAGTTTCTACCTTCTTAACATCACTATCAACAAGGCAGGTCCTACAGGCCCTGGTTTCTACCTTCTTAACAACACTATCAACAAGGCAGGTCCTAGTTTCTACCTTCTTAACATCACTAGCAACAAGGCAGGTCCTACAGGCCCTGGTTTCTACCTTCTTAACAACACTATCAACAAGGCAGGTCCTACAGGCCCTAGTTTCTACCTTCTTAACAACACTATCAACAAGGCAGGTCCTACAGGCCTTAGTTTCTACCTTCTTAACAACACTATCAACAAGGCAGGTCCTAGTTTCTACCTTCTTAACATCACTATCAACAAGGCAGGTCCTACAGGCCCTGGTTTCTACCTTCTTAACAACACTATCAACAAGGCAGGTCCTAGTTTCTACCTTCTTAACATCACTAGCAACAAGGCAGGTCCTACAGGCCCTGGTTTCTACCTTCTTAACAACACTATCAACAAGGCAGGTCCTACAGGCCCTAGTTTCTACCTTCTTAACAACACTATAAACAAGGCAGGTCCTACAGGCCCTAGTTTCTACCTTCTTAACAACACTATCAACAAGGCAGGTCCTACAGGCCCTAGTTTCTACCTTCTTAACAACACTATAAACAAGGCAGGTCCTAGTGTCTACCTTCTTAACAACACTATAAACAAGGCAGGTCCTACAGGCCCTAGTTTCTACCTTCTTAACCTCTTTGAACTCTAGGGGCGCAATTTCATTTTTGGATGAAAAACGTTCCCGTTTTAAACAAGATATTTTGTCACAAAAAGATGCTCGACTATGCATATAATTGCTACTGTTCGAAAGAAAACACTCTGACGTGTCCAGAAATACAAATATCTTCTCTGTGCGTGCCCTTTAACGTGAGCTTCAGGCAAAACCAAGATGACATGGCATCCAGGAAATGACAAGGATTTTTGAGGCTCTGTTTGTCATGATCTCCTTATATGGCTGTGAACGCAAGAGGAATGAGTCTGCCCTTTCTGTCGTTTCCCCAAGGTGTCTGCAGCATTGTGACGTATTTGTAGGCAGATCATTGGAAGATTGACCATAAGAGACCACATTTACCACGTGTCCGCCCGGTGTCCTGCGCGAAATTGGTGCGCAAAGTCACCTGCCAGTATTTTTCCAAACAATACACAGAGTAAAGCAAGCTTCCACGAACTGCATGTCAATGAAGAGATATGTGAAAAAACACCTTGAGGACTGATTCCAAACAACGTTTGCCATGTTTCGGCCGATATTATGTAGTTAATCCGGAAAAAGTTTTACGTTGTAGGTGACTGCATTTTCGGTTCGTTTCAGTAGCCAGGCGCAATGTAGAAAACGGAACGATTTCTCCTACACACAGAAGCTTTCAGGAAACACTGCGCATTTGGTGTGTAACTGAGAGTCTCCTCATTGAAAACATCAGAAGCTCTTCAAAGGTAAATGATTTTATTTATTTGGTTATCTGGTTTTTGTGAAAATGTTGCGTGCTACATGTTATTCAAAATGCATTGCTAGCTTTGCATACTCTTACACAAATTAGTCCATTTCTATGGTTCAAAAGCATATTTTGAAAATCTGAGATGACAGTGTTGTTAAGAAAAGGCTAAGCTTGAGAGCAGATGCATTATTTTCATTTTATTTGCGATTTTCAGAAATCGTTAACGTTACATTATGCTAATGAGCTTCAGGCTATAACTGTATACAGGGTTTTTTCATAGCCAAACGTGAACAAAACGGAGTGATTTGTCCTACACAAATAATATTTTTTTGAAAAACTGCACATTTGCTATGTAACTGAGACTCTCCTCATTGAAAACATCCGAAGCTCTTCAAAGTTAATGATTTTATTTATTTGGTTATCTGGCTTTTGTGAAAATGTTGCGTGCTACATGCTACACAAAATGCTATGCTAGCTTTGCATACTCTTACACAAATTAGTCAATTTCTATGGTTCAAAAGCATATTTTGAAAATCTGAGATGACAGTGTTGTTAAGAAAAGGCTAAGCTTGAGAGCAAACGCATTATTTTAATTTTATTTGCGATTTTCAGAAATCGTTAACGTTGCGTTATGCTAATGAGCCTGAGGCTTTAGTCACAATCCCGGATCCGGGATGGGGAGTTTCAAGAAGTTAACAACACTATAAACAAGGCAGGTCCTACAGCCCCTGGTTTTATCGCACCTGGACTACTGTTCAGTCGTGTGGTCATGTGCCACAAAGACCTAGGAATATTATATAGAATAAATACAGAGATATTGACTCTGAACAGGGCACCACGGCTGGCCCTTAAAAATTACACGGGAGCAAAAAAATGAATCATGTGTCTATCAATCTCTCCTGGTTCTCCTATATCAACCATCAATAATAATATGAATATCAATCTCTCCTGGTTCTCCTATATCAACCATCAATAATAATATGAATGTCAATCTCTCCTGGTTCAAAGTGGAGGAGAGATTGACTTCATCACTGCTTGTATTTATGAGAGGTATTGACATGTTGAATGCACCCGAGCTGTCTGTTTAAACTACTGGCACACAGTGCCCACGCGTATCCCACAAGACATGCCACCAGAGGTCTGTTTAAACTACTAACACACAGCTCGGACGCCCGCGTATCCCACAAGACATGCCACCAGAGGTCTGTTTAAACTACTAACACACAGCTCGGACGCCCGGCGTATCCCACAAGACATGCCACCAGAGGTCTGTTTAAACTACTAACACACAGCTCGGACGCCCGCGTATCCCACAAGACATGCCACCAGAGGTCTGTTTAAACTACTAACACACAGCTCGGACGCCCGGCGTATCCCACAAGACATGCCACCAGAGGTCTGTTTAAACTACTGGCACACAGCTCGGACGCCCGGCGTATCCCACAAGACATGCCACCAGAGGTCTGTTTAAACTACTAACACACAGCTCGGACGCCCGGCGTATCCCACAAGACATGCCACCAGAGGTCTGTTTAAACTACTGGCACACAGCTCGGACGCCCGGCGTATCCCACAAGACATGCCACCAGAGGTCTGTTTAAACTACTAACACACAGCTCGGACGCCCGGCGTATCCCACAAGACATGCCACCAGAGGTCTGTTTAAACTACTAACACACAGCTCGGACGCCCGCGTATCCCACAAGACATGCCACCAGAGGTCTGTTTAAACTACTAACACACAGCTCGGACGCCCGGCGTATCCCACAAGACATGCCACCAGAGGTCTGTTTAAACTACTAACACACAGCTCGGACGCCCGGCGTATCCCACAAGACATGCCACCAGAGGTCTGTTTAAACTACTAACACACAGCTCGGACGCCCGGCGTATCCCACAAGACATGCCACCAGAGGTCTGTTTAAACTACTAACACACAGCTCGGACGCCCGGCGTATCCCACAAGACATGCCACCAGAGGTCTGTTTAAACTACTAACACACAGCTCGGACGCCCGGCGTATCCCACAAGACATGCCACCAGAGGTCTGTTTAAACTACTAACACACAGCTCGGACGCCCGGCGTATCCCACAAGACATGCCACCAGAGGTCTGTTTAAACTACTAACACACAGCTCGGACGCCCGGCGTATCCCACAAGACATGCCACCAGAGGTCTGTTTAAACTACTAACACACAGCTCGGACGCCCACGCGTATCCCACAAGCCACCACACGGAACTCTATTACACACTTTGTTACAATACAGCCTTATTCTAAAATGGATTAAATAACACATTTTCCTCAGCGATATACACACAATATCCCATAATGACAAAGTGAATACAGTTTTGTTTTAGAAATGTTTGCAAATTTATTTTAAAAATTAAAAAATCTAAAATACCTTATTTACATAAGTATTCAGACTCAGGCTATGAGACTCTAAATTGAGCTCAGGTGCATCCTGTTTCCGTTGATTATCCTTGAGATGTTTCTACAACTTGGAGTCCACCTGTGGCAGATTTAATTGATTGGACATGATTTGAGAAGGCTCACACCTGTCTATATAAGATCACACAGCTGACAGTGCATGTCAGAGCAAAAAAACAAGCCATGAGGTCGAAGGAATTGTCTGTAGAGCTCCGAGACAGGATTGTATTGAGGCACAGATCTGGGGAAGGGTACAAAAAATGTCTACAGCATTGAAGGTCCCAAAGAACCCAGTGGCCTCGATCATTCTTAAATGGAAGATGTTTGGAACCACTAAGACTCATCCTAGAGCTGGACGACCAGCCAAACTGAGAAATCGGGAGAAGGGCCTGGGTCAGGGAGGTGACCATGGACTCGATGGTCACTCTCACAGAGCTCTAGAGTTCCTCTGTGAAGATGGGAGAACCTTCCAGAAGGACAACCATCTCTGCAGCACTCCACCAATCAGGCCTTTATGGAAGAGTGGACAGACGGAAGCCACTCAGTAAAAGGCACATGAGAGCCTCACTTGGAGTTTGCCATAAAGGCCTAAAGACTCTCAAACCACGAGAAACAAGATTCTCTGGTCTGATGAAACCGAGATTGAACTATTTGGCCTGAATATCAAGCGTCATGTCTGGAGGAAACCTGGAACCATCCCTACGGTGAAGCATGGTGGTGGCAGCATCATGTCTGGAGGAAACTTGGAACCATCCCTACAGTGAAGCATGGTGGTGGCAGCATCCCTCCTGACACCTGATTCTTCAGGTCTAATCTCACTCAGGGTAATTTCCCAGCTGAGCTATCAACCCTTACCCTATACACTAATACAACAACCACTGTGTGTGTGTGTGATGTACTGTACATCTTCAGCACCATCTCTCACTGAATGACACACTGTTTTATCTCTAAAATCTATTTTCTGCATCCATCTCTCCCTCTCTCTCTTTCTCCCCCATCTCTCTCTCTCTCCCTCTCTCTTTCTCTCTCCCCCATCTCTCCCTCTCTCTCCCCCCATCTCTCTCTCTCTTTCTCTCCCCCCATCTCTCTCTCTCTCCAAACTGACTAACACACAGAGTCCCACTGTCCAAACTGACTAACACACAGAGTCCCACTGTCCAATCTGACTCACACACAGAGTCCCACTGTCCAATCTGACTCACACACAGAGTCCCACTGTCCAAACTGACTAACTACTTCTAGCCAGGTAGAGGTGTGGACAGCTGGTCCTTCAAAAACACCCCAAAGAGACTGTGATATATCTTCCTCTGCCAGGCTGACTGTTTTCATGTGGACTCTGGGGGGGGGGGGGCTAACTTGTGTGTGTGTGTGTGTGTGTGTGTGTGTGTGTGTGTGTGTGTGTGTGTGTGTGTGTGTGTGTGTGTGTGAGAGAGAGAGAGTCAGGATACAGACTGTTTATCTAAGCACAAGGGGGAATGGAAAGAGAGGGGAACAGAGAGAGAAATTAAACTAGGATGAGGAAGGGAGAGGAAGAGAGGAGAGAACGGAGGGATGGAAGGTCAGACGCTGTAAAAAAACAAATGGAGGAGCGACTCTGTTTCCCGGGATACCGTTCCCTGTATCAACTGACCGCGTCACATTAATCTCTCCATTTCCAGTCGTTTCTCCACAACTTGAAAAGCGTCGGAATGAGCTGCAGGAAGTTCACACATACAAGTTGTTTCCTTTCATATCAATGAAGGGAAGTGAAGAAGTGCAGGTTTTTTCGGTAGAAAGGAGAGATCATTGGGACGCAGCTCATGTCGTCTGCTCAACGCAAGTCTGTTAAAACCTACGATTAAGCAGGTGAGAGACAATAACACAACACAAAGCACAATACAGTACAACAGCTTCACTAACTGACCTGTGTTCAGCCTCACTAACTGACCTGTGTTCAGTTTCACTAACTGACCTGTGTTCAGCCTCACTAACTGACCTGTGTTCAGTTTCACTAACTGACCTGTGTTCAGCCTCACTAACTGACCTGTGTTCAGCCTCACTAACTGACCTGTGTTCAGCCTCACTAACTGACCTGTGTTCAGCCTCACTGACCTGTGTTCAGCCTCTCTAACTGACCTGTGTTCAGCCTCACTGACCTGTGTTCAGCCTCACTGACCTGTGTTCAGCCTCTCTAACTGACCTGTGTTCAGCCTCACTGACCTGTGTTCAGCTTCACTAACTGACCTGTGTTCAGCCTCTCTAACTGACCTGTGTTCAGCCTCACTGACCTGTGTTCAGCCTCTCTAACTGACCTGTGTTCAGCCTCTCTAACTGACCTGTGTTCAGCCTCTCTGACTGACCTGTGTTCAGCCTCACTAACTGACCTGTGTTCAGCCTCTCTAACTGACCTGTGTTCAGCCTCACTAACTGACCTGTGTTCAGCCTCACTGACCTGTGTTCAGCCTCACTAACTGACCTGTGTTCAGCCTCTCTAACTGACCTGTGTTCAGCCTCACTGACCTGTGTTCAGCCTCACTAACTGACCTGTGTTCAGCCTCTCTAACTGACCTGTGTTCAGCCTCTCTAACTGACCTGTGTTCAGCCTCTCTAACTGACCTGTGTTCAGCCTCTCTAACTGACCTGTGTTCAGCCTCTCTGACTGACCTGTGTTCAGCCTCTCTAACTGACCTGTGTTCAGCCTCACTAACTGACCTGTGTTCAGCCTCACTAACTGACCTGTGTTCAGCCTCACTAACTGACCTGTGTTCAGCCTCTCTAACTGACCTGTGTTCAGCCTCACTGACCTGTGTTCAGCCTCTCTAACTGACCTGTGTTCAGCCTCACTAACTGACCTGTGTTCAGCCTCACTAACTGACCTGTGTTCAGCCTCTCTAACTGACCTGTGTTCAGCCTCTCTAACTGACCTGTGTTCAGCCTCACTGACCTGTGTTCAGCCTCTCTAACTGACCTGTGTTCAGCCTCTCTAACTGACCTGTGTTCAGCCTCTCTAACTGACCTGTGTTCAGCCTCACTGACCTGTGTTCAGCCTCTCTAACTGACCTGTGTTCAGCCTCTCTAACTGACCTGTGTTCAGCCTCTCTAACTGACCTGTGTTCAGCCTCACTGACCTGTGTTCAGCCTCTCTAACTGACCAGTGTTCAGCCTCTCTAACTGACCTGTGTTCAGCCTCTCTAACTGACCTGTGTTCAGCCTCTCTAACTGACCTGTGTTCAGCCTCTCTAACTGACCTGTGTTCAGCCTCTCTAACTGACCTGTGTTCAGCCTCACTAACTGACCTGTGTTCAGCCTCTCTAACTGACCTGTGTTCAGCCTCTCTAATTGACCTGTGTTCAGACTCACTAACTGACCTGTGTTCAGCCTCTCTGACTGACCTGTGTTCAGCCTCTCTAACTGACCTGTGTTCAGCCTCACTGACCTGTGTTCAGCCTCTCTAACTGACCTGTGTTCAGCCTCTCTAACTGACCTGTGTTCAGCCTCTCTAACTGACCTGTGTTCAGCCTCTCTAACTGACCTGTGTTCAGCCTCTCTAACTGACCTGTGTTCAGCCTCACTAACTGACCTGTGTTCAGCCTCTCTAACTGACCTGTGTTCAGCCTCTCTAACTGACCTGTGTTCAGCCTCTCTAACTGACCTGTGTTCAGCCTCACTAACTGACCTGTGTTCAGCCTCACTAACTGACCTGTGTTCAGCCTCACTAACTGACCTGTGTTCAGCCTCTCTAACTGACCTGTGTTCAGCCTCACTAACTGACCTGTGTTCAGCCTCTCTAACTGACCTGTGTTCAGCCTCACTAACTGACCTGTGTTCAGTCTCTCTAACTGACCTGTGTTCAGCCTCACTAACTGACCTGTGTTCAGCCTCTCTAACTGACCTGTGTTCAGCCTCTCTAACTGACCTGTGTTCAGCCTCTCTAACTGACCTGTGTTCAGCCTCACTAACTGACCTGTGTTCAGCCTCACTAACTGACCTGTGTTCAGCCTCTCTAACTGACCTGTGTTCAGCCTCACTAACTGACCTGTGTTCAGCCTCTCTAACTGACCTGTGTTCAGCCTCACTGACTGACCTGTGTTCAGCCTCTCTAACTGACCTGTGTTCAGCCTCTCTAACTGACCTGTGTTCAGCCTCACTGACTGACCTGTGTTCAGCCTCTCTAACTGACCTGTGTTCAGCCTCACTAACTGACCTGTGTTCAGCCTCACTGACCTGTGTTCAGCCTCTATAACTGACCTGTGTTCAGCCTCTCTAACTGACCTGTGTTCAGCCTCACTAACTGACCTGTGTTCAGCCTCACTGACCTGTGTTCAGCCTCACTAACTGACCTGTGTTCAGCCTCACTAACTGACCTGTGTTCAGCCTCACTAACTGACCTGTGTTCAGTCTCACTAACTGACCTGTGTTCAGCCTCACTAACTGACCTGTGTTCAGCCTCACTAACTGACCTGTGTTCAGCCTCACTAACTGACCTGTGTTCAGCCTCACTAACTGACCTGTGTTCAGCCTCTCTAACTGACCTGTGTTCAGCCTCACTAACTGACCTGTGTTCAGCCTCACTAACTGACCTGTGTTCAGCCTCACTGACCTGTGTTCAGCCTCACTAACTGACCTGTGTTCAGCCTCTCTAACTGACCTGTGTTCAGCCTCTCTAACTGACCTGTGTTCAGCCTCTCTGACCTGTGTTCAGCCTCACTAACTGACCTGTGTTCAGCCTCACTAACTGACCTGTGTTCAGCCTCACTAACTGACCTGTGTTCAGCCTCTCTAACTGACCTGTGTTCAGCCTCTCTAACTGACCTGTGTTCAGCCTCACTAACTGACCTGTGTTCAGCCTCACTAACTGACCTGTGTTCAGCCTCACTAACTGACCTGTGTTCAGCCTCACTAACTGACCTGTGTTCAGCCTCACTAACTGACCTGTGTTCAGCCTCACTAACTGACCTGTGTTCAGCCTCACTAACTGACCTGTGTTCAGCCTCACTAACTGACCTGTGTTCAGCCTCACTAACTGACCTGTGTTCAGCCTCACTAACTGACCTGTGTTCAGCCTCACTAACTGACCTGTGTTCAGCCTCACTGACCTGTGTTCAGCCTCTCTAACTGACCTGTGTTCAGCCTCTCTAACTGACCTGTGTTCAGCCTCACTGACTGACCTGTGTTCAGTCTCTCTGACTGACCTGTGTTCAGCCTCTCTAAATGACCTGTGTTCAGCCTCTCTAACTGACCTGTGTTCAGCCTCACTAACTGACCTGTGTTCAGCCTCTCTAACTGACCTGTGTTCAGCCTCTCTAACTGACCTGTGTTCAGCCTCACTGACCTGTGTTCAGCCTCACTGACCTGTGTTCAGCCTCTCTAACTGACCTGTGTTCAGCCTCACTAACTGACCTGTGTTCAGCCTCACTAACTGACCTGTGTTCAGCCTCTCTAACTGACCTGTGTTCAGCCTCTCTAACTGACCTGTGTTCAGCCTCTCTAACTGACCTGTGTTCAGCCTCTCTAACTGACCTGTGTTCAGCCTCACTAACTGACCTGTGTTCAGCCTCTCTAACTGACCTGTGTTCAGCCTCTCTAACTGACCTGTGTTCAGCCTCTCTAACTGACCTGTGTTCAGCCTCACTAACTGACCTGTGTTCAGCCTCACTAACTGACCTGTGTTCAGCCTCACTAACTGACCTGTGTTCAGCCTCTCTAACTGACCTGTGTTCAGCCTCACTAACTGACCTGTGTTCAGCCTCTCTAACTGACCTGTGTTCAGCCTCACTAACTGACCTGTGTTCAGTCTCTCTAACTGACCTGTGTTCAGCCTCACTAACTGACCTGTGTTCAGCCTCTCTAACTGACCTGTGTTCAGCCTCTCTAACTGACCTGTGTTCAGCCTCTAACTGACCTGTGTTCAGCCTCACTAACTGACCTGTGTTCAGCCTCACTAACTGACCTGTGTTCAGCCTCTCTAACTGACCTGTGTTCAGCCTCACTAACTGACCTGTGTTCAGCCTCTCTAACTGACCTGTGTTCAGCCTCACTGACTGACCTGTGTTCAGCCTCTCTAACTGACCTGTGTTCAGCCTCTCTAACTGACCTGTGTTCAGCCTCACTGACTGACCTGTGTTCAGCCTCTCTAACTGACCTGTGTTCAGCCTCACTAACTGACCTGTGTTCAGCCTCACTGACCTGTGTTCAGCCTCTCTAACTGACCTGTGTTCAGCCTCACTAACTGACCTGTGTTCAGCCTCACTGACCTGTGTTCAGCCTCTATAACTGACCTGTGTTCAGCCTCTCTAACTGACCTGTGTTCAGCCTCACTAACTGACCTGTGTTCAGCCTCACTGACCTGTGTTCAGCCTCACTAACTGACCTGTGTTCAGCCTCACTAACTGACCTGTGTTCAGCCTCACTAACTGACCTGTGTTCAGTCTCACTAACTGACCTGTGTTCAGCCTCACTAACTGACCTGTGTTCAGCCTCACTAACTGACCTGTGTTCAGCCTCACTAACTGACCTGTGTTCAGCCTCACTAACTGACCTGTGTTCAGCCTCTCTAACTGACCTGTGTTCAGCCTCACTAACTGACCTGTGTTCAGCCTCACTAACTGACCTGTGTTCAGCCTCACTGACCTGTGTTCAGCCTCACTAACTGACCTGTGTTCAGCCTCTCTAACTGACCTGTGTTCAGCCTCTCTAACTGACCTGTGTTCAGCCTCTCTGACCTGTGTTCAGCCTCACTAACTGACCTGTGTTCAGCCTCACTAACTGACCTGTGTTCAGCCTCACTAACTGACCTGTGTTCAGCCTCTCTAACTGACCTGTGTTCAGCCTCTCTAACTGACCTGTGTTCAGCCTCACTAACTGACCTGTGTTCAGCCTCACTAACTGACCTGTGTTCAGCCTCACTAACTGACCTGTGTTCAGCCTCACTAACTGACCTGTGTTCAGCCTCACTAACTGACCTGTGTTCAGCCTCACTAACTGACCTGTGTTCAGCCTCACTAACTGACCTGTGTTCAGCCTCACTAACTGACCTGTGTTCAGCCTCACTAACTGACCTGTGTTCAGCCTCACTAACTGACCTGTGTTCAGCCTCACTAACTGACCTGTGTTCAGCCTCACTGACCTGTGTTCAGCCTCTCTAACTGACCTGTGTTCAGCCTCTCTAACTGACCTGTGTTCAGCCTCACTGACTGACCTGTGTTCAGTCTCTCTGACTGACCTGTGTTCAGCCTCTCTAAATGACCTGTGTTCAGCCTCTCTAACTGACCTGTGTTCAGCCTCACTAACTGACCTGTGTTCAGCCTCTCTAACTGACCTGTGTTCAGCCTCTCTAACTGACCTGTGTTCAGCCTCACTGACCTGTGTTCAGCCTCACTGACCTGTGTTCAGCCTCTCTAACTGACCTGTGTTCAGCCTCACTAACTGACCTGTGTTCAGCCTCACTAACTGACCTGTGTTCAGCCTCACTGACCTGTGTTCAGCCTCTCTAACTGACCTGTGTTCAGCCTCTCTAACTGACCTGTGTTCAGCCTCTCTAACTGACCTGTGTTCAGCCTCTCTAACTGACCTGTGTTCAGCCTCACTGACCTGTGTTCAGCCTCTCTAACTGACCTGTGTTCAGCTTCTCTAACTGACCTGTGTTCAGCCTCTCTAACTGACCTGTGTTCAGCCTCTCTAACTGACCTGTGTTCAGCCTCTCTAACTGACCTGTGTTCAGCTTCTCTAACTGACCTGTGTTCAGCCTCTCTAACTGACCTGTGTTCAGCCTCTCTAACTGACCTGTGTTCAGCCTCTCTAACTGACCTGTGTTCAGCCTCTCTAACTGACCTGTGTTCAGCCTCACTGACCAGTGTTCAGCCTCTCTAACTGACCTGTGTTCAGCCTCACTGACCTGTGTTCAGCCTCTCTAACTGACCTGTGTTCAGCCTCACTGACCTGTGTTCAGCCTCTCTAACTGACCTGTGTTCAGCCTCACTGACCAGTGTTCAGCCTCTCTAACTGACCTGTGTTCAGCCTCTCTAACTGACCTGTGTTCAGCCTCACTAACTGACCTGTGTTCAGCCTCACTGACCTGTGTTCAGCCTCTCTAACTGACCTGTGTTCAGCCTCACTAACTGACCTGTGTTCAGTTTTACTAACTGACCTGTGTTCAGCCTCTCTAACTGACCTGTGTTCAGCCTCACTAACTGACCTGTGTTCAGCCTCACTAACTGACCTGTGTTCAGCCTAACTGACCTGTGTTCAGCCTCACTAACTGACCTGTGTTCAGCCTCACTGACCTGTGTTCAGCCTCTCTAACTGACCTGTGTTCAGCCTCACTAACTGACCTGTGTTCAGCCTCACTGACCTGTGTTCAGCCTCACTAACTGACCTGTGTTCAGTCTCACTAACTGACCTGTGTTCAGCCTCACTGACCTGTGTTCAGCCTCACTGACCTGTGTTCAGCCTCACTAACTGACCTGTGTTCAGCCTCACTAACTGACCAGTGTTCAGCCTCTCTAACTGACCTGTGTTCAGCTTCACTAACTGACCAGTGTTCAGCCTCTCTAACTGACCTGTGTTCAGCTTCACTAACTGACCTGTGTTCAGCCTCTCTAACTGACCTGTGTTCAGCTTCACTAACTGACCAGTGTTCAGCCTCTCTAACTGACCTGTGTTCAGCTTCACTAACTGACCTGTGTTCAGCCTCACTAACTGACCTGTGTTCAGCTTCACTGACCTGTGTTCAGCTTCACTGACCTGTGTTCAGCCTCACTGACCTGTGTTCAGCCTCTCTAACTGACCTGTGTTCAGCCTCACTAACTGACCTGTGTTCAGCCTCACTAACTGACCTGTGTTCAGCCTCACTAACTGACCTGTGTTCAGCCTCACTAACTGACCTGTGTTCAGCCTCACTGACTGACCTGTGTTCAGCCTCACTAACTGACCTGTGTTCAGCCTCTCTAACTGACCTGTGTTCAGCCTCTCTAACTGACCTGTGTTCAGCCTCACTAACTGACCTGTGTTCAGCCTCACTAACTGACCTGTGTTCAGCCTCTCTAACTGACCTGTGTTCAGCCTCACTGACCTGTGTTCAGCCTCACTGACCTGTGTTCAGCCTCTCTAACTGACCTGTGTTCAGCCTCACTGACCTGTGTTCAGCCTCTCTAACTGACCTGTGTTCAGCCTCACTGACCTGTGTTCAGCCTCTCTAACTGACCTGTGTTCAGCCTCTCTAACTGACCTGTGTTCAGCCTCACTGACCTGTGTTCAGCCTCTCTAACTGACCTGTGTTCAGCCTCTCTAACTGACCTGTGTTCAGCCTCACTAACTGACCTGTGTTCAGCCTCTCTAACTGACCTGTGTTCAGCCTCACTAACTGACCTGTGTTCAGCCTCACTGACCTGTGTTCAGCCTCACTAACTGACCTGTGTTCAGCCTCTCTAACTGACCTGTGTTCAGCCTCTCTGACTGACCTGTGTTCAGCCTCTCTAACTGACCTGTGTTCAGCCTCACTAACTGACCTGTGTTCAGCCTCACTAACTGACCTGTGTTCAGCCTCTCTAACTGACCTGTGTTCAGCCTCACTGACCTGTGTTCAGCCTCTCTAACTGACCTGTGTTCAGCCTCTCTAACTGACCTGTGTTCAGCCTCACTGACCTGTGTTCAGTCTCTCTAACTGACCTGTGTTCAGCCTCTCTAACTGACCTGTGTTCAGCCTCTCTAACTGACCTGTGTTCAGCCTCTCTAACTGACCTGTGTTCAGCCTCTCTGACTGACCTGTGTTCAGCCTCTCTAACTGACCTGTGTTCAGCCTCACTAACTGACCTGTGTTCAGCCTCACTAACTGACCTGTGTTCAGCCTCACTAACTGACCTGTGTTCAGCCTCTCTAACTGACCTGTGTTCAGCCTCACTGACCTGTGTTCAGCCTCTCTAACTGACCTGTGTTCAGCCTCACTAACTGACCTGTGTTCAGCCTCACTAACTGACCTGTGTTCAGCCTCTCTAACTGACCTGTGTTCAGCCTCTCTAACTGACCTGTGTTCAGCCTCACTGACCTGTGTTCAGCCTCTCTAACTGACCTGTGTTCAGCCTCTCTAACTGACCTGTGTTCAGCCTCTCTAACTGACCTGTGTTCAGCCTCACTGACCTGTGTTCAGCCTCACTGACCTGTGTTCAGCCTCTCTAACTGACCTGTGTTCAGCCTCTCTAACTGACCTGTGTTCAGCCTCACTGACCTGTGTTCAGCCTCTCTAACTGACCTGTGTTCAGCCTCTCTAAATAGTGAGACAGAGAGAGATTGTGTACTCTATATTGAATAGTGAGACAGAGAGATTGTGTACTCTATATTGAATAGTGAGACAGATAGATTGTATACTGTATATTCTGTATATTGAGACAGAGAGATTGTGTACTCTATATTGAATAGTGAGACAGAGAGATTGTGTACTCTATATTGAATAGTGAGACAGAGAGATTGTGTACTCTATATTGAATAGTGAGACAGAGAGGTTGTGTACTCTATATTCTGTATATTGAGACAGAGAGATTGTGTACTCTATATTGAATAGTGAGACAGAGAGATTGTGTACTCTATATTGAATAGTGAGACAGAGAGAGATTGTGTACTCTATATTGAATAGTGAGACAGAGAGATTGTGTACTCTATATTGAATAGTGAGACAGAGAGGTTGTGTACTCTATATTCTGTATATTGACACAGAGAGATTGTGTACTCTATATTCTGTATATTGAGACAGAGAGATTGTGTACTCTATATTGAATAGTGAGACAGAGAGGTTGTGTACTCTATATTGAATAGTGAGACAGAGAGGTTGTGTACTCTATATTCTGTATATTGACACAGAGAGATTGTGTACTATATATTCTGTATATTGAGACAGAGATTGTGTACTCTATATTGAATAGTGAGACAGAGAGGTTGTGTACTCTATATTGAATAGTGAGACAGAGAGATTGTGTACTCTATATTGAATAGTGAGACAGAGAGGTTGTGTACTCTATATTGAATAGTGAGACAGAGAGATTGTGTACTCTATATTCTGTATATTGACACAGAGAGATTGTGTACTATATATTCTGTATATTGAGACAGAGAGATTGTGTACTCTATATTGAATAGTGAGACAGAGAGGTTGTGTACTCTATATTCTGTATATTGACACAGAGAGATTGTGTACTCTATATTGAATAGTGAGACAGAGAGGTTGTGTACTCTATATTGAATAGTGAGACAGAGAGTTGTGTACTCTATATTGAATAGTGAGACAGAGAGATTGTGTACTCTATATTGAATAGTGAGACAGAGAGATTGTGTACTCTATATTGAATAGTGAGACAGAGAGGTTGTGTACTCTATATTCTGTATATTGACACAGAGAGATTGTGTACTCTATATTGAACAGTGAGACAGAGAGGTTGTGTACTCTATATTGAATAGTGAGACAGAGAGGTTGTGTACTCTATATTGAATAGTGAGACAGAGAGATTGTGTACTCTATATTGAATAGTGAGACAGAGAGATTGTGTACTCTATATTGAATAGTGAGACAGAGAGGTTGTGTACTCTATATTCTGTATATTGACACAGAGAGATTGTGTACTCTATATTGAACAGTGAGACAGAGGTTGTGTACTCTATATTCTGTATATTGAGACAGATAGATTGTATACTGTATATTCTGTATATTGAGACAGAGAGATTGTGTACTCTATATTGAATAGTGAGACAGAGAGATTGTGTACTCTATATTCTGTATATTGAGACAGATAGATTGTATACTGTATATTCTGTATATTGAGACAGAGAGTTGTGTACTCTATATTGAACAGTGAGACAGAGAGGTTGTGTACTCTATATTCTGTATATTGAATAGTGAGACAGAGAGATTGTGTACTCTATATTCTGAATATTGAGACAGATAGATTGTATACTGTATATTCTGTATATTGAGACAGAGAGATTGTGTACTCTATATTGAATAGTGAGACAGAGAGATTGTGTACTCTATATTGAATAGTGAGACAGAGAGATTGTGTACTCTATATTCTGTATATTGAATATGGAAGAGATTAGTGTGGTTTCTACCTACAAGGATATGTCCACAAGGATATGTGTGTGTGTGTGTGCGTGCGTGCGTGCGTGCGTGTGTGTGTGTGTGTGTGTGTGCGTGCGTGTGTCCGTGTGTGTGTCAGTAAGGAAGCAGTTTAGACAAACCGGGGGCTGAATATTGAGCATCCTTGAGAAGTTTATATTGACATGGGCCACACATTATCGATCATAGTCCGCTGTTAGAAAAACTTGTTTTGGCTTTACACCCCCTGCTATATTGTGGATAGAGCTACCTGTCTAACAGAACACAGAGAGTGTTCTAGAATGGAAGCCTATCCCCAGGGCAGCTGTCTAGGCACCTTGTTTTTTTTCAATCTTTACTAATGACATGCTCCTGGCTTTGAGTAAAGCCAGTGTGTCTATGCATGCGGATGACTAAACACTGTACACGTCAGCTACTACAGCGACTGAAATGACTGCAACACTTAACAAAGATCAGCAGTTCGTTTCAGAATGGGCGGCAAGGAATAAGTTCATCTTAAATATTTAAAAAAAGAAAAGCATTGTGTTTGGGACAAAACATTCACCAAACCTTAAACCTCAACTAAATCTTGTACTTAATAATGTGGAAATTGAGCAAGTTGACATGACTAAACTGCTTGGAGTAACCCTGGATTGTAAAATGTCATGGTCAAAACACATACAACAACAGCTAAGATGGGGAGAAGTCTGTGATAAAGCACTGCTCTGCCTTCTTGACAACACTATCAACAAGGCAGGTCCTACAGGGCCTAGTTTCTACCTTCTTGACAACACTATCAACAAGGCAGGTCCTACAGACCCTAGTTTCTACCTTCTTAACAACACTATCAACAAGGCAGGTCCTACAGGCCTTAGTTTCTACCTTCTTAACAACACTATCAACAAGGCAGGTCCTAGTTTCTACCTTCTTAACATCACTATCAACAAGGCAGGTCCTACAGGCCCTGGTTTCTACCTTCTTAACAACACTATCAACAAGGCAGGTCCTAGTTTCTACCTTCTTAACATCACTAGCAACAAGGCAGGTCCTACAGGCCCTGGTTTCTACCTTCTTAACAACACTATCAACAAGGCAGGTCCTACAGGCCCTAGTTTCTACCTTCTTAACAACACTATCAACAAGGCAGGTCCTACAGGCCTTAGTTTCTACCTTCTTAACAACACTATCAACAAGGCAGGTCCTAGTTTCTACCTTCTTAACATCACTATCAACAAGGCAGGTCCTACAGGCCCTGGTTTCTACCTTCTTAACAACACTATCAACAAGGCAGGTCCTAGTTTCTACCTTCTTAACATCACTAGCAACAAGGCAGGTCCTACAGGCCCTGGTTTCTACCTTCTTAACAACACTATCAACAAGGCAGGTCCTACAGGCCCTAGTTTCTACCTTCTTAACAACACTATAAACAAGGCAGGTCCTACAGGCCCTAGTTTCTACCTTCTTAACAACACTATCAACAAGGCAGGTCCTACAGGCCCTAGTTTCTACCTTCTTAACAACACTATAAACAAGGCAGGTCCTAGTGTCTACCTTCTTAACAACACTATAAACAAGGCAGGTCCTACAGGCCCTAGTTTCTACCTTCTTAACCTCTTTGAACTCTAGGGGCGCAATTTCATTTTTGGATGAAAAACGTTCCCGTTTTAAACAAGATATTTTGTCACAAAAAGATGCTCGACTATGCATATAATTGCTACTGTTCGAAAGAAAACACTCTGACGTGTCCAGAAATACAAATATCTTCTCTGTGCGTGCCCTTTAACGTGAGCTTCAGGCAAAACCAAGATGACATGGCATCCAGGAAATGACAAGGATTTTTGAGGCTCTGTTTGTCATGATCTCCTTATATGGCTGTGAACGCAAGAGGAATGAGTCTGCCCTTTCTGTCGTTTCCCCAAGGTGTCTGCAGCATTGTGACGTATTTGTAGGCAGATCATTGGAAGATTGACCATAAGAGACCACATTTACCACGTGTCCGCCCGGTGTCCTGCGCCGAAATTGGTGCGCAAAAGTCACCTGCCAGTATTTTTCCAAACAATACACAGAGTAAAGCAAGCTTCCACGAACTGCATGTCAATGAAGAGATATGTGAAAAAACACCTTGAGGACTGATTCCAAACAACGTTTGCCATGTTTCGGTCGATATTATGTAGTTAATCCGGAAAAAGTTTTACGTTGTAGGTGACTGCATTTTTCGGTTCGTTTCAGTAGCCAGGCGCAATGTAGAAAACGGAACGATTTCTCCTACACACAGAAGCTTTCAGGAAACACTGCGCATTTGGTGTGTAACTGAGAGTCTCCTCATTGAAAACATCAGAAGCTCTTCAAAGGTAAATGATTTTATTTATTTGGTTATCTGGTTTTTGTGAAAATGTTGCGTGCTACATGTTATTCAAAATGCATTGCTAGCTTTGCATACTCTTACACAAATTAGTCCATTTCTATGGTTCAAAAGCATATTTTGAAAATCTGAGATGACAGTGTTGTTAAGAAAAGGCTAAGCTTGAGAGCAGATGCATTATTTTCATTTTATTTGCGATTTTCAGAAATCGTTAACGTTGCGTTATGCTAATGAGCCTGAGGCTTTAGTCACAATCCCGGATCCGGGATGGGGAGTTTCAAGAAGTTAACAACACTATAAACAAGGCAGGTCCTACAGCCCCTGGTTTTATCGCACCTGGACTACTGTTCAGTCGTGTGGTCATGTGCCACAAAGACCTAGGAATATTATATAGAATAAATACAGAGATATTGACTCTGAACAGGGCACCACGGCTGGCCCTTAAAAATTACACGGGGAGCAAAAAAATGAATCATGTGTCTATCAATCTCTCCTGGTTCTCCTATATCAACCATCAATAATAATATGAATATCAATCTCTCCTGGTTCTCCTATATCAACCATCAATAATAATATGAATGTCAATCTCTCCTGGTTCAAAGTGGAGGAGAGATTGACTTCATCACTGCTTGTATTTATGAGAGGTATTGACATGTTGAATGCACCCGAGCTGTCTGTTTAAACTACTGGCACACAGTGCCCACGCGTATCCCACAAGACATGCCACCAGAGGTCTGTTTAAACTACTAACACACAGCTCGGACGCCCGGCGTATCCCACAAGACATGCCACCAGAGGTCTGTTTAAACTACTAACACACAGCTCGGACGCCCGGCGTATCCCACAAGACATGCCACCAGAGGTCTGTTTAAACTACTAACACACAGCTCGGACGCCCGGCGTATCCCACAAGACATGCCACCAGAGGTCTGTTTAAACTACTAACACACAGCTCGGACGCCCGGCGTATCCCACAAGACATGCCACCAGAGGTCTGTTTAAACTACTGGCACACAGCTCGGACGCCCGGCGTATCCCACAAGACATGCCACCAGAGGTCTGTTTAAACTACTAACACACAGCTCGGACGCCCGGCGTATCCCACAAGACATGCCACCAGAGGTCTGTTTAAACTACTGGCACACAGCTCGGACGCCCGGCGTATCCCACAAGACATGCCACCAGAGGTCTGTTTAAACTACTAACACACAGCTCGGACGCCCGGCGTATCCCACAAGACATGCCACCAGAGGTCTGTTTAAACTACTAACACACAGCTCGGACGCCCGGCGTATCCCACAAGACATGCCACCAGAGGTCTGTTTAAACTACTAACACACAGCTCGGACGCCCGGCGTATCCCACAAGACATGCCACCAGAGGTCTGTTTAAACTACTAACACACAGCTCGGACGCCCGGCGTATCCCACAAGACATGCCACCAGAGGTCTGTTTAAACTACTAACACACAGCTCGGACGCCCACGCGTATCCCACAAGCCACCACACGGAACTCTATTACACACTTTGTTACAATACAGCCTTATTCTAAAATGGATTAAATAACACATTTTCCTCAGCGATATACACACAATATCCCATAATGACAAAGTGAATACAGTTTTGTTTTAGAAATGTTTGCAAATTTATTTTAAAAAATTAAAAAATCTAAAATACCTTATTTACATAAGTATTCAGACTCAGGCTATGAGACTCTAAATTGAGCTCAGGTGCATCCTGTTTCCGTTGATTATCCTTGAGATGGTTCTACAACTTGATTGGAGTCCACCTGTGGTAAATTCAATTGATTGGACATGATTTGAGAAGGCTCACACCTGTCTATATAAGATCACACAGCTGACAGTGCATGTCAGAGCAAAAAAACAAGCCATGAGGTCGAAGGAATTGTCTGTAGAGCTCCGAGACAGGATTGTATTGAGGCACAGATCTGGGGAAGGGTACAAAAAATGTCTACAGCATTGAAGGTCCCAAAGAACCCAGTGGCCTCGATCATTCTTAAATGGAAGATGTTTGGAACCACTAAGACTCATCCTAGAGCTGGACGACCAGCCAAACTGAGAAATCGGGGAGAAGGGCCTGGGTCAGGGAGGTGACCATGGACTCGATGGTCACTCTCACAGAGCTCTAGAGTTCCTCTGTGAAGATGGGAGAACCTTCCAGAAGGACAACCATCTCTGCAGCACTCCACCAATCAGGCCTTTATGGAAGAGTGGACAGACGGAAGCCACTCAGTAAAAGGCACATGAGAGCCTCACTTGGAGTTTGCCATAAAGGCCTAAAGACTCTCAAACCACGAGAAACAAGATTCTCTGGTCTGATGAAACCGAGATTGAACTATTTGGCCTGAATATCAAGCGTCATGTCTGGAGGAAACCTGGAACCATCCCTACGGTGAAGCATGGTGGTGGCAGCATCATGTCTGGAGGAAACTTGGAACCATCCCTACAGTGAAGCATGGTGGTGGCAGCATCCCTCCTGACACCTGATTCTTCAGGTCTAATCTCACTCAGGGTAATTTCCCAGCTGAGCTATCAACCCTTACCCTATACACTAATACAACAACCACTGTGTGTGTGTGTGATGTACTGTACATCTTCAGCACCATCTCTCACTGAATGACACACTGTTTTATCTCTAAAATCTATTTTCTGCATCCATCTCTCCCTCTCTCTCTTTCTCCCCCATCTCTCTCTCTCTCCCTCTCTCTTTCTCTCTCCCCATCTCTCCCTCTCTCTCCCCCCATCTCTCTCTCTCTTTCTCTCCCCCATCTCTCTCCAAACTGACTAACACACAGAGTCCCACTGTCCAAACTGACTAACACACAGAGTCCCACTGTCCAATCTGACTCACACACAGAGTCCCACTGTCCAATCTGACTCACACACAGAGTCCCACTGTCCAAACTGACTAACTACTTCTAGCCAGGTAGAGGTGTGGACAGCTGGTCCTTCAAAAACACCCCAAAGAGACTGTGATATATCTTCCTCTGCCAGGCTGACTGTTTTCATGTGGACTCTGGGGGGGGGGGGGCTAACTTGTGTGTGTGTGTGTGTGTGTGTGTGTGTGTGTGTGTGTGTGTGTGTGTGTGTGTGTGTGTGTGTGTGTGTGTGTGTGTGTGTGTGTGTGTGTGTGTGTGTGTGTGTGTGTGTGTGAGAGAGAGAGAGTCAGGATACAGACTGTTTATCTAAGCACAAGGGGGAATGGAAAGAGAGGGGAACAGAGAGAGAAATTAAACTAGGATGAGGAAGGGAGAGGAAGAGAGAGAACGGAGGATGGAAGGTCAGACGCTGTAAAAAAACAAATGGAGGAGCGACTCTGTTTCCCGGGATACCGTTCCTGTATCAACTGACCGCGTCACATTAATCTCTCCATTTCCAGTCGTTTCTCCACAACTTGAAAAGCGTCGGAATGAGCTGCAGGAAGTTCACACATACAAGTTGTTTCCTTTCATATCAATGAAGGGAAGTGAAGAAGTGCAGGTTTTTTCGGTAGAAAGGAGAGATCATTGGGACGCAGCTCATGTCGTCTGCTCAACGCAAGTCTGTTAAAACCTACGATTAAGCAGAGAGACAATAACACAACACAAAGCACAGTACAACAGCTTCTCTAACTGACCTGTGTTCAGCCTCACTAACTGACCTGTGTTCAGTTTCACTAACTGACCTGTGTTCAGCCTCACTAACTGACCTGTGTTCAGCCTCACTAACTGACCTGTGTTCAGCCTCACTAACTGACCTGTGTTCAGTTTCACTAACTGACCTGTGTTCAGCCTCACTAACTGACCTGTGTTCAGCCTCACTAACTGACCTGTGTTCAGCCTCACTAACTGACCTGTGTTCAGCCTCACTGACCTGTGTTCAGCCTCTCTAACTGACCTGTGTTCAGCCTCACTGACCTGTGTTCAGCCTCACTGACCTGTGTTCAGCCTCTCTAACTGACCTGTGTTCAGCCTCACTGACCTGTGTTCAGCCTCTCTAACTGACCTGTGTTCAGCCTCTCTAACTGACCTGTGTTCAGCCTCTCTAACTGACCTGTGTTCAGCCTCTCTAACTGACCTGTGTTCAGCCTCACTGACCTGTGTTCAGCCTCTCTAACTGACCTGTGTTCAGCCTCACTGACCTGTGTTCAGCCTCTCTAACTGACCTGTGTTCAGCCTCACTGACCTGTGTTCAGCCTCACTGACCTGTGTTCAGCCTCTCTAACTGACCTGTGTTCAGCCTCACTGACCTGTGTTCAGCCTCTCTAACTGACCTGTGTTCAGCCTCTCTAACTGACCTGTGTTCAGCCTCACTGACCTGTGTTCAGCCTCTCTAACTGACCTGTGTTCAGCCTCTCTAACTGACCTGTGTTCAGCCTCACTGACCTGTGTTCAGCCTCACTGACCTGTGTTCAGCCTCTCTAACTGACCTGTGTTCAGCCTCACTAACTGACCTGTATTCAGTCTCTCTAACTGACCTGTGTTCAGCCTCTCTAACTGACCTGTGTTCAGCCTCTCTAACTGACCTGTGTTCAGCCTCTCTAACTGACCTGTGTTCAGCCTCTCTAACTGACCTGTGTTCAGCCTCTCTAACTGACCTGTGTTCAGCCTCTCTAACTGACCTGTGTTCAGCCTCACTGACCTGTGTTCAGCCTCTCTAACTGACCTGTGTTCAGCCTCACTGACCTGTGTTCAGCCTCACTAACTGACCTGTGTTCAGCCTCTCTAACTGACCTGTGTTCAGCCTCACTGACCTGTGTTCAGCCTCACTAACTGACCTGTGTTCAGCCTCTCTAACTGACCTGTGTTCAGCCTCTCTAACTGACCTGTGTTCAGCCTCTCTAACTGACCTGTGTTCAGCCTCTCTAACTGACCTGTGTTCAGCCTCTCTAACTGACCTGTGTTCAGCCTCTCTAACTGACCTGTGTTCAGCCTCTCTAACTGACCTGTGTTCAGCCTCACTGACCTGTGTTCAGCCTCACTAACTGACCTGTGTTCAGCCTCTCTAACTGACCTGTGTTCAGCCTCTCTAATTGACCTGTGTTCAGACTCACTAACTGACCTGTGTTCAGCCTCTCTGACTGACCTGTGTTCAGCCTCTCTAACTGACCTGTGTTCAGCCTCACTGACCTGTGTTCAGCCTCTCTAACTGACCTGTGTTCAGCCTCTCTAACTGACCTGTGTTCAGCCTCTCTAACTGACCTGTGTTCAGCCTCTCTAACTGACCTGTGTTCAGCCTCACTAACTGACCTGTGTTCAGCCTCACTAACTGACCTGTGTTCAGCCTCTCTAACTGACCTGTGTTCAGCCTCACTAACTGACCTGTGTTCAGCCTCTCTAACTGACCTGTGTTCAGCCTCACTAACTGACCTGTGTTCAGTCTCTCTAACTGACCTGTGTTCAGCCTCACTAACTGACCTGTGTTCAGCCTCTCTAACTGACCTGTGTTCAGCCTCTCTAACTGACCTGTGTTCAGCCTCTCTAACTGACCTGTGTTCAGCCTCACTAACTGACCTGTGTTCAGCCTCACTAACTGACCTGTGTTCAGCCTCTCTAACTGACCTGTGTTCAGCCTCACTAACTGACCTGTGTTCAGCCTCTCTAACTGACCTGTGTTCAGCCTCACTGACTGACCTGTGTTCAGCCTCTCTAACTGACCTGTGTTCAGCCTCTCTAACTGACCTGTGTTCAGCCTCACTGACTGACCTGTGTTCAGCCTCTCTAACTGACCTGTGTTCAGCCTCACTAACTGACCTGTGTTCAGCCTCACTGACCTGTGTTCAGCCTCTCTAACTGACCTGTGTTCAGCCTCACTAACTGACCTGTGTTCAGCCTCACTGACCTGTGTTCAGCCTCTATAACTGACCTGTGTTCAGCCTCTCTAACTGACCTGTGTTCAGCCTCACTAACTGACCTGTGTTCAGCCTCACTGACCTGTGTTCAGCCTCACTAACTGACCTGTGTTCAGCCTCACTAACTGACCTGTGTTCAGCCTCACTAACTGACCTGTGTTCAGTCTCACTAACTGACCTGTGTTCAGCCTCACTAACTGACCTGTGTTCAGCCTCACTAACTGACCTGTGTTCAGCCTCACTAACTGACCTGTGTTCAGCCTCACTAACTGACCTGTGTTCAGCCTCTCTAACTGACCTGTGTTCAGCCTCACTAACTGACCTGTGTTCAGCCTCACTAACTGACCTGTGTTCAGCCTCACTGACCTGTGTTCAGCCTCACTAACTGACCTGTGTTCAGCCTCTCTAACTGACCTGTGTTCAGCCTCTCTAACTGACCTGTGTTCAGCCTCTCTGACCTGTGTTCAGCCTCACTAACTGACCTGTGTTCAGCCTCACTAACTGACCTGTGTTCAGCCTCACTAACTGACCTGTGTTCAGCCTCTCTAACTGACCTGTGTTCAGCCTCTCTAACTGACCTGTGTTCAGCCTCACTAACTGACCTGTGTTCAGCCTCACTAACTGACCTGTGTTCAGCCTCACTAACTGACCTGTGTTCAGCCTCACTAACTGACCTGTGTTCAGCCTCACTAACTGACCTGTGTTCAGCCTCACTAACTGACCTGTGTTCAGCCTCACTAACTGACCTGTGTTCAGCCTCACTAACTGACCTGTGTTCAGCCTCACTAACTGACCTGTGTTCAGCCTCACTAACTGACCTGTGTTCAGCCTCACTAACTGACCTGTGTTCAGCCTCACTGACCTGTGTTCAGCCTCTCTAACTGACCTGTGTTCAGCCTCTCTAACTGACCTGTGTTCAGCCTCACTGACTGACCTGTGTTCAGTCTCTCTGACTGACCTGTGTTCAGCCTCTCTAAATGACCTGTGTTCAGCCTCTCTAACTGACCTGTGTTCAGCCTCACTAACTGACCTGTGTTCAGCCTCTCTAACTGACCTGTGTTCAGCCTCTCTAACTGACCTGTGTTCAGCCTCACTGACCTGTGTTCAGCCTCACTGACCTGTGTTCAGCCTCTCTAACTGACCTGTGTTCAGCCTCACTAACTGACCTGTGTTCAGCCTCACTAACTGACCTGTGTTCAGCCTCACTGACCTGTGTTCAGCCTCTCTAACTGACCTGTGTTCAGCCTCTCTAACTGACCTGTGTTCAGCCTCTCTAACTGAC
>NC_088216.1:8269574-8294574 GCF_036934945.1 Oncorhynchus masou masou | reverse complement strand
CTCTCCCTCTCGCCATCTCTCTCTCTCCCTCTCGCCATCTCTCTCTCCCCTCTCGCCATCTCTCTCTCTCCCCTCTCGCCATCTCTCTCTCTCCCCATCTCTCTCCCCCTCTCTCTCACCCCCATCCCTCTCTCCCTCTCGCCATCTCTCTCTCTCCCTCTCGCCATCTCTCTCTCTCCCTCTCGCCATCTCTCTCTCTCTCTCCCTCTCCCTCCTGTCTTTTTCCCTCCTCTCTCTCTCTCCCTCCTTTCTATCCCTTCTCTCTCTCTGCACGCTCCCTCTCTCCCTCCCCTCTCTCTGTCACTGAGTCAGAGTAATGGGACCAGACAGCTGTTGCAGAGCAGACAGACAGAAGTAGATGAGACAGGGGAAGAGAACACACACACACAAAGAGACAAACAGCACACACACACACACACACACACACACACACACACACACACACACACACACACACACACACACACACACACACACACACACACACACACACACACACACACACACAGGAGGGAGAGATTTATTGTGGGGAGAAACCAGAAAGGGAATGTTGAAGAGTTATGTACTGAGAGAGTGAGAAGAGATTAAAGGAGAAGGAAGAAGGATCGGCAAGATAAAATAAGACAGACAACACCTCCTACAACAAGACAGACAACACCTCCTACAACAAGACAGACACCACTTCTTACAAGACAGAAAACACCTCCTACAACAAGACAGACAACACCTCCTACAACAAGACAGACAACACCTCCTACAACAAGACAGACAACACTTCTTACAACAAGACAGACAACACTTCTTACAACAAGACAGACAACACTTCTTACAACAAGACAGACAACACTTCTTACAACAATACAGACAACACCTCCTACAACAAGACAGACAAAACCTCTTACAACACGACAGACAACATCTCTTACAACAAGACAGACAACATCTCTTACAACAAGACAGAGAACACCTCCTACAACAAGACAAACAACACCTCCTACAACAAGACAGACAACATCTCTTACAACAAGACAGATAACACCTCCTACAACAAGACAGACAACACCTCCTACAACAAGACAGACAACACTTACAACAAGACAGACAACACTTACAACAAGACAGACACCACCTCTTACAACAAGACATAGATAGAGAAAAAAGGTGCCAAAGTGAGTATAGGTCAAAGAGAAAATGATTGAAGGAGAAGGAGAGGAAGAGGAGGAGGGTTAGAAGGAGAGAAAGAGGAGGAGGGTTAGAAGGAGAGGAAGAGGAGGAGGGTTAGAAGAAGAGAAAGAGGAGGAGGGTTAGAAGGAGAGGAAGAGGAGGAGTTAGGAGAAGAGGAGGAGGGGTTAGAAGGAGAGAAAGGAGGAGGGTTAGAAGGAGAGGAAGAGGAGGAGGGTTAGAAGGAGAGAGAAGAGGAGGAGGGGTTAGAAGAGAGGAAGAGGAGGAGGGTTAGAAGGAGAGGAAGAGGAGGAGGTTAGAAGGAGAGAAGAGGAGGAGGGTTAGAAGGAGAGGAAGAGGGAGGAGGGGTTAGAAGGAGAGAAAGAGGAGGAGGGTTAGAAGGAGAGGAAGAGGAGGAGGGTTAGAAGGAGAGGAAGAGGAGGAGGGTTAGAAGGAGAGGAAGAGGAGGAGGTTAGAAGAGGAGGAGAGGAGGGTTAGAAGGAGGAAGAGGAGGAGGGTTAGAAGAAGAGGAAGGGAGGAGGGGTTAGAAGGAGAGGAAGAGGAGGAGGGTTAGAAGGAGAGAAAGAGGAGGAGGGGGTTAGAAGGAGAGGAAGAGGAGGAGGGTTAGAAGGAGAGGAAGAGGGGAGGAGGGGTTAGAAGGAGAGGAAGAGGAGGAGGGGTTAGAAGGAGGAAAGAGGAGGAGGGTTAGAAGGAGAGAAGAGGGAGGAGGGTTAGAAGGAGAGGAGGAGGGAAGGAGGGTTAGAAGGAGAGGAAGAGGAGGAGGGTTAGAAAGGAGGAAGAGGAGGAGGGGTTAGAAGGGAGAGAAAGAGGAGGAGGGGTTAGAAGGAGAGGAAGAGGGAGGAGGGTTAGAAGGAGAGAAGAGGAGGAGGGTTGAAGGAGAGGAAGAGGAGGAGGGTTAGAAGGAGAGAAAGAGGAGGAGGGTTAGAAGGAGAGGAAGAGGAGGAGGGTTAGAAGGAGAGGAAGAGGAGGAGGGTTAGAAGAAGAGGAGGAGGGTTAGAAGGAGAGAAAGAGGAGGAGGGGTTAGAAGGAGAGGAAGGGGAGGAGGGGGTTAGAAGGAGAGGAAGAGGAGGAGGGGTTAGAAGGAGAGGAAGAGGAGGAGGGGTTGAGGAGAGAAGAGGAGGGGAGGGTTAGAAGGAGAGGGAAGAGGAGGAGGGTTAGAAGGAGAGAAGAGGAGGAGGGGTTAGAAGGAGAGGAAGAGGGAGGAGGGTTAGAAGGAGGAAGAGGAGGAGGGGTTAGAAGGAGGGAAGGGGGGAGGGGTTAGAAGAAGAGGAGGGGAGGGTTAAGAAGGAGAGGAAGAGGAGGAGGGGTTAGAAGAAGAGAAAGAGGGAGGAGGGTTAGAAGGAGAGGAAGAGGAGGAGGGAGAAGGAGAGAGAAGAGGAGGAGGGTTAGAAGGAGAGGAAGAGGAGGGGTTAGAAGGAGAGGAAGAGGAGGAGGGGTTAGAAGGAGAAGAGGGAGGGTTAGGGAGAGGAAGAGGAGGAGGGTTAGAAGGAGAGGAAGAGGAGGAGGGTTAGGGGAGAGAAAGAGGAGGGGTTAGGGGAGAGGAAGAGGAGGAGGGTTAGAAGGAGAGGAAGAGGAGGAGGGTTAGAAGGAGAGGAAGAGGAGAGGAGGGTTAGAAGGAGAGGGAAGAGGAGGGAGGGGTTAGAAGGAGAGGAAGAGGAGGAGGGGTTAGAAGGAGGGAAGAGGAGGAGGGTTAGAAGGAGAGAAGAGGAGGAGGGTTAGAAGGAAGAGGAGGAGGAGTTAGAAGGAGAGGAAGAGGAGGAGGGGTTAGAAGGAGAGGAAGAGGAGGAGGGTTAGAAGGGAGAGGAAGAGGGAGGAGGGTTAGAAGGAGAGGGAGGGTTAGAGGAGGGAAGAGGAGGAGGGGTTAGGGAGAGGAAGAGGAGGAGGGTTAGAAGGAGAGGAAGAGGAGGAGGGTTAGGAAGGAGAGAAGAGGGAGGAGGGGTTAGAAAGAGAGGAAGAGGAGGAGGGTTAAGAAGGAGAGGAAGAGGGGAGGAGGGGTTAGAAGGAGAGGAAGAGCAGGAGGTTAGAAGGAGAGAAGAGGAGGAGGGTTAGAAGGAGAGGAAGAGGAGGAGGGTTAGAAGGAGAGAAAGAGGAGGAGGGTTAGAAGGAGAGGAAGAGGAGGAGGGTTAGAAGGAGAGAAGAGGAGGAGGGTTAGAAGGAGAGGAAGAGGAGGAGGGTTAGAAGGAGAGGAAGGAGGAGGAGGGTTAGAAGGAGAGGAAGAGGGTTAGAAGAAGAGGAAGAGGAGGAGGGGTTAGAATGAGAGAAAGAGGAGGAGGGTTAGAAGGAGAGGAAGAGGAGGAGGTTAGAAGGAGAGAAGAGGAGGAGGGTTAGAGGGAGGAAGAAGAGGAGGAGGGTTAGAAGGAGAGGAAGAGGGTTAGAAGGAGAGAAGAGGAGGAGGGTTAGAAGGAGAGGAAGAGCATGAGGGGGTTAGAAGGAGAGAAAGAGGAGGAGGTTAGAAGGAGAGGAAGAGGAGGAGGGTTAGAAGGAGAGGAAGAGGAGGAGGGTTAGAAGGAGAGGAAGAGGAGGAGGGTTAGAAGGAGAGGAAGAGGAGGAGGGTTAGAAGGAGAGGAAGAGGAGGAGGGTTAGAAGGAGAGGAAGAGGGTTAGAAGGAGAGGAAGAGGAGGAGGGTTAGAAGGAGAGGAAGAGGAGGAGGGTTAGAAGGAGAGGAAGAGGAGGAGGGTTAGAAGGAGAGGAAGAGGAGGAGGGTAAGAAGGAGAGGAAGAGGTGGAGGGTTAGAAGGAGAGGAAGAGGAGGAGGGTTAGAAGGAGAGGAAGAGGAGGAGGGTTAGAAGGAGAGGAAGAGGAGGAGGTTAGAAGGAGAGGGAAGAGGAGGAGGGGTTAGAAGAAGAAGGGAGGAGGGTTAGAAGGAGAGGAAGAGGAGGAGGGTTAGAAGAAGAGAAAGAGGAGGAGGGGTTAGAAGGAGAGGAAGAGGAGGAGGGTTAGAAGGAGAGAAAGAGGAGGAGGGTTAGAAGGAGAGGAAGAGAGGAGGAGGGTTAGAAGGAGAGGAAGAGGAGGAGGGTTAGAAGGAGAGGAAGAGGAGGGGAGGGTTAGAAGGAGAGAAAGAGGGTTAGAAGAAGAGGAAGAGGAGGAGGGTTAGAAGGAGAGGAGGAGGAGGAGGGTTAGAAGGAGAGGAAAGGGAGGAGGGGTTAGAAGGAGAGAAAGAGGAGGGGAGGGTTAGAACGAGAGGAAGAGGAGGAGGGTTAGAGGAGAGGAGAGAGGAGGAGGGTTAGAAGGAGAGGAAGAGGAGGAGGGTTAGAAGGAGAGGAAGAGGGTTAGAAGGAGAGAAAGAGGAGGAGGGTTAGAAGGAGAGGAAGAGCATGAGGGTTAGAAGGAGAGAAAGAGGAGGAGGGTTAGAAGGAGAGGAAGAGGAGGAGGGTTAGAAGGAGAGAAGAGGAGGAGGTTAGAAGGAGAGGAAGAGGAGGAGGGTTAGAAGGAGAGGAAGAGGAGGAGGGTTAGAAGGAGAGGAAGAGGAGGAGGGTTAGAAGGAGAGGAAGAGAGAAGGAGAGGAAGAGGAGGAGGGTTAGAAGGAGAGGAAGAGGAGGAGGGTTAGAAGGAGAGGAAGAGGAGGAGGGTTAGAAGGAGAGGAAGAGGAGGAGGGTAAGAAGGAGAGGAAGAGGTGGAGGGTTAGAAGGAGAGGAAGAGGAGGAGGGTTAGAAGGAGAGGAAGAGGAGGAGGGTTAGAAGGAGAGGAAGAGGAGGAGGGTGAGAGGAAGAGGAGGAGGGGGTTAGAAGGAGAGGAAGAGGAAGGTTAGAAGGAGAGGAAGAGGAGGGTTAGAATGAGAGGAAGAGGAGGGGGTTAGAAGGTGAGGAAGAGGAGGAGGGTTAGAAGGCGAGGAAGAGGAGGAGGGTTAGAAGGCGAGGAAGAGGAGGAGGGTTAGAAGGAGAGGAAGAGGAGGAGGGTTAGAAGGAGAGGAAGAGGATGAGGGTTAGAAGGAGAGGAAGAGGAGGAGGGAAGGAGAGGAAGAGGGAGGGAGGTTAGAAGGAGAGGAAGAGGAGGAGGGTTAGAAGGAGAGGAAGAGGAGGAGGGTTAGAAGGAGAGAAAGAGGAGGAGGGTTAGAAGGGAGAGGAAGAGGAGGAGGGTTAGAAGGAGAGGAAGAGAGGGGGGGTTAGAAGGAGAGGAAGAGGAGGAGGGTTAGAAGGAGAGAAAGAGGAGGAGGGTTAGAAGGAGAGGAAGAGGAGGAGGGTTAGAAGGAGAGGAAGAGGGTTAGAAGGAGAGAAAGAGGAGGAGGGTTAGAAGGAGAGGAAGAGCAGGAGGGTTAGAAGGAGAGAAAGAGGAGGAGGGTTAGAAGGAGAGGAAGAGGAGGAGGGTTAGAAGGAGAGGAAGAGGAGGAGGGTTAGAAGGAGAGGAAGAGGAGGAGGGTTAGAAGGAGAGGAAGAGGGTTAGAAGAAGAGGAAGAGGAGGAGGGTTAGAATGAGAGAAAGAGGAGGAGGGTTAGAAGGAGAGGAAGAGGAGGAGGGTTAGAAGGAGAGAAAGAGGAGGAGGGTTAGAAGGAGAGGAAGAGGAGGAGGGTTAGAAGGAGAGGAAGAGGAGGAGGGTTAGAAGGAGATGAAGAGGAGGAGGGTTAGAAGGAGAGGAAGAGGAGGAGGGTTAGAAGGAGAGGAAGAGGAGGAGGGTTAGAAGGAGAGGAAGAGGAGGAGGGTTAGAAGGAGAGGAAGAGGAGGAGGGTTAGAAGGAGAGGAAGAGGAGGAGTGTTAGAAGGAGAGGAAGAGGAGGAGGGTTAGAAGGAGAGGAAGAGGAGGAGGGTTAGAAGGAGAGGAAGAGGAGGAGGGTTAGAAGGAGAGGAAGAGGGTTAGAAGGAGAGGAAGAGGAGGAGGGTTAGAAGGAGAGGAAGAGGAGGAGGGTTAGAAGGAGAGGAAGAGGAGGAGGGTTAGAAGGAGAGGAAGAGGAGGAGGGTAAGAAGGAGAGGAAGAGGAGGAGGGTTAGAAGGAGAGGAAGAGGAGGAGGGTTAGAAGGAGAGAAAGAGGAGGAGGGTTAGAAGGAGAGGAAGAGGAGGAGGGTTAGAAGGAGAGGAAGAGGAGGAGGGTTAGAAGGAGAGGAAGAGGAGGAGGGTTAGAAGGAGAGGAGGAGGAGGGTTAGAAGGAGAGGAAGAGGAGGAGGGTTAGAAGGAGAGGAGGAGGAGGGTTAGAAGGAGAGGAAGAGGGTTAGAAGGAGAGGAAGAGGAGGAGGGTTAGAAGGAGAGGAAGAGGGTTAGAAGGAGAGGAAGAGGAGGAGGGATAGAAGGAGAGGAATAGGAGGAGGGTCAGAAGGAGAGGAAGAGGGTTAGAAGGCGAGGAAGAGGAGGGTTAGAAGGAGAGGAAGAGGAGGAGGGTCAGAAGGAGAGGAAGAGGAGGAGGGTTAGAAGGAGAGGAAGAGGAGGAGGGTAAGAAGGAGAGGAAGAGGAGGAGGTTAGAAGGAGAGGAAGAGGAGGAGGGTTAGAAGGAGAGGAAGAGGAGGAGGGTGAGAGGAAGAGGAGGAGGGTTAGAAGGAGAGGAAGAGGAGGGTTAGAAGGAGAGGAAGAGGAGGGTTAGAAGGAGAGGAAGAGGAGGGTTAGAAGGAGAGGAAGAGGAGGAGGGTTAGAAGGAGAGGAAGAGGAGGAGGGTTAGAAGGAGAGGAAGAGGAGGAGGGGTTAGAAGGAGAGGAAGAGGGTTAGAAGGAGAGGAAGAGGAGGAGGGTTAGAAGGAGAAGAAGAGGAGGAGGGTTAGAAGGAGAGGAAGAGGAGGAGGGTTAGAAGGAGAGGAAGAGGGAGGAGGGTTAGAAGGAGAGGAAGAGGAGGAGGGTAAGAAGGAGAGGAAGAGGAGGAGGGGTTAGAGGAGAGAAAGAGGAGGAGGGTTAGAAGGGAGAGGAGGAGGAGGGTTAGAAGGAGAGGAAGAGGAGGAGGGTTAGAAGGAGAGGAGGAGGAGGAGGGTTAGAAGGAGAGGAAGAGGAGGAGGGTTAGAAGGAGAGGAGGAGGGGTTAGAAGGAGAGGAAGAGGAGGAGGGTTAGAAGGAGAGGAAGAGGGTTAGAAGGAGAGGAAGAGGAGGAGGGATAGAAGGAGAGGAAGAGGAGGAGGGTCAGAAGGAGAGGAAGAGGGTTAGAAGGCGAGGAAGAGGAGGGTTAGAAGGAGAGGAAGAGGAGGAGGGTTAGAAGGTGAGGAAGAGGAGGAGGGTTAGAAGGCGAGGAAGAGGAGGAGGGTTAGAAGGCGAGGAAGAGGAGGAGGGTTAGAAGGAGAGGAAGAGGAGGAGGGTTAGAAGGAGAGGAAGAGGATGAGGGTTAGAAGGAGAGGAAGAGGAGGAGGGTTAGAAGGAGAGGAAGAGGATGAGGGTTAGAAGGAGAGGAAGAGGATGAGGGTTAGAAGGAGAGGAAGAGGGTTAGAAGGAGAGGAAGAGGAGGAGGGTTAGAAGGAGAGGAAGAGGAGGAGGGTTAGAAGGAGAGGAAGAGGAGGAGGGTTAGAAGAAGAGGAGGAGGGTTGGAAGGAGAGGAAGAGGAGGAGGGTTAGAAGGAGAGGAAGAGGAGGAGGGTTAGAGGAAGAGGAGGAGGGTTAGAAGGAGAGGAGGAGGAGGGTTAGAAGGAGAGGAAGAGGGTTAGAAGACGAGGAAGAGGATGAGGGTTAGAAGGAGAGGAAGAGGGTTAGAAGGCGAGGAAGAGGAGGAGGGTTAGATGGAGAGGAAGAGGGGGAGGGTTAGAAGGAGAGGAAGAGGAGGAGGGTTTGAAGGAGAGGAAGAGGGTTAGAAGGCTGAGCCGCCTGTTACCATATCAACACAATCAGTTATTTTCCACTACATTAAAAGACCAAAGAAGCAATTCATTTAACTGGCCGAGAGGGAGAAGGAGTGAGAGGAAAAAGGGGGAAGGCACATTTGAGAAATGGCAAGTTCAAGCAGTCATCAAAAGGAAAAGCTTCCTTTCTATCTTGTTTATTTTTCTATTATTAAAAAGATGACACAGTAAGAGATTGGATTCAAGTCACATAACACAATGTACTCTGCTGCTAGCTAGGACTGCTAGGGCTCTGACACTATGACCTGCTAGCTAGGACTGCTAGGCTCTGACACTATGACCTGCTAGCGAGGACTGCTAGGGCTCTGACACTATGTCCTGCTACCAGCTAGGACTGTTAGGGCTTTGACACTGTCCTGCTGCTAGCTAGGACTGTTAGGGCTTTGACACTGTCCTGCTGCTAGATAGGACTGTTAGGGCTTTGACACTATGTCTTGCTTCTAGTTAGGACTGCTAGGGCTCTGACACTATGACCTGCTAGCGAGGACTGCTAGGGCTCTGACACTATGTCCTGCTGCTAGCTAGGACTGCTAGGACCCTGACACTATGACCTGCTAGCGAGGACTGCTAGGGCTCTGACACCATGTCCTGCTGCTAGCTAGGACTGCTAGGGCACTGACACTATGTCCTGCTAGCTATGACTGCTAGGGCTCTGACACTATGTCCTGCTGCCTGCTATGACTGCTAGGGCTCTGACACTATGTCCTGCTAGCTAGGACTGCTAGGGATCTGACACAATGTCCTGCTTCTAGTTAGGACTGCTAGGGCTCTGACACTATGTCTTGCTTCTCGTTAGGACTGCTAGGGCTCTGACACTATGTCCTGCTAGCTAGGACTGCTAGGGATCTGACACTATGTCCTGCTTCTAGTTAGGACTGCTAGGGCTCTGACACTATGTCCTGCTAGATAGGAATGCTAAGGCTCTGACACTATGTCCTGCTGCCAGCTAGGACTGCTAGGGCTCTGACACTATGTCCTGCTAGATAGGAATGCTAGGGCTCTGACACTGTCCTGCTGCCAGCTAGACTGCTAGGGCTCTGACACTATGTCCTGCTAGATAGGAATGCTAGGGCTCTGACACTGTCCTGCTGCCAGCTAGGACTGCTAGGGCTCTGACACTATGTCCTGCTAGATAGGAATGCTAGGGCTCTGACACTGTGTCCTGCTGCCAGCTTGGACTGCTAGGGCTCTGACACTATGTCCTGCGAGATAGGAATGCTAGGGCTCTGACACTATGTCCTGCTGCCAGCTAGGACTGCTAGGGCTCTGACACCATGTCCTGCTAGATAGGAATGCTAGGGCTCTGACACTATGTCCTGCTGCCAGCTAGGACTGCTAGGGCTCTGACACTATGTCCTGCTAGATAGGAATGCTAGGGCTCTGACACTATGTCCTGCTAGATAGGAATGCTTTGGCTCTGACACTATGTCCTGCTGCCAGCTTGGACTGCTAGGGCTCTGACACTATGTCCTGCTGCCAGCTTGGACTGCTAGGGCTCTGACACCATGTCCTGCTAGATAGGAATGCCAGGGCTCTGACACTATGTCCTGCTGCCAGCTTGGACTGCTAGGGCTCTGACACTATGTCCTGCTGCCAGCTTGGACTGCTAGGGCTCTGACACCATGTCCTGCTAGATAGGAATGCCAGGGCTCTGACACTATGTCCTGCTGCCAGCTTGGACTGCTAGGGCTCTGACACTATGTCCTGCTGCCAGCTTGGACTGCTAGGGCTCTGACACCATGTCCTGCTAGATAGGAATTCTAGGGCTCTGACACTGTCCTGCTGCCAGCTAGGACTGCTAAGGCTCTGACACCATGTCCTGCTAGATAGGAATGCCAGGGCTCTGACACTATGTCCTGCTAGATAGGAATGCCAGGGCTCTGACACTATGTCCTGCTAGATAGGAATGCCAGGGCTCTGACACTATGTCCTGCTAGATAGGAATGCCAGGGCTCTGACACTATGTCCTGCTAGATAGGAATGCCAGGGCTCTGACACCATGTCCTGCTAGATAGGAATGCCAGGGCTCTGACACTATGTCCTGCTAGATAGGAATGCCAGGGCTCTGACACTATGTCCTGCTAGATAGGAATGCCAGGGCTCTGACACTATGTCCTGCTAGATAGGAATGCCAGGGCTCTGACACTATGTCCTGCTAGATAGGAATGCCAGGGCTCTGACACTATGTCCTGCTAGATAGGAATGCCAGGGCTCTGACACTATGTCCTGCTAGATAGGAATGCCAGGGCTCTGACACTATGTCCTGCTAGATAGGAATGCTAGGGCTCTGACACTATGTCCTGCTGCCAGCTTGGACTGCTAGGGCTCTGACACTATGTCCTGCTAGATAGGAATGCCAGGGCTCTGACACTATGTCCTGCTGCCAGCTTGGACTGCTAGGGCTCTGACACTATGTCCTGCTAGATAGGAATGCCAGGGCTCTGACACTATGTCCTGCTAGATAGGAATGCCAGGGCTCTGACACTATGTCCTGCTAGATAGGAATGCCAGGGCTCTGACACTATGTCCTGCTGCCAGCTTGGACTGCTAGGGCTCTGACACTATGTCCTTCTAGATAGGAATGCTAGGGCTCTGACACTATGTCCTGCTAGATAGGAATGCCAGGGCTCTGACACTATGTCCTGCTAGATAGGAATGCCAGGGCTCTGACACTATGTCCTGCTAGATAGGAATGCCAGGGCTCTGACACCATGTCCTGCTAGATAGGAATGCCAGGGCTCTGACACTATGTCCTGCTAGATAGGAATGCCAGGGCTCTGACACTATGTCCTGCTAGATAGGAATGCCAGGGCTCTGACACTATGTCCTGCTAGATAGGAATGCCAGGGCTCTGACACCATGTCCTGCTAAATAGGAATGCCAGGGCTCTGACACTATGTCCTGCTAGATAGGAATGCCAGGGCTCTGACACTATGTCCTGCTAGATAGGAATGCCAGGGCTCTGACACTATGTCCTGCTAGATAGGAATGCCAGGGCACTGACACTATGTCCTGTATCAGATGTAACTATTCAATGTCCCTCAGGCTCTTCCAAATACATATTTGTCGACAAGAGGAGCTGTTGCTCTTTCGCCCACTTTACTGATTATTATCTGGGTTTAATAATCTAACATTTGGAAGACATTTTGTAATTTCTTTGAATAATGAATGTCTTAATGAATCTCTTAATGAATCTCTCTCTCTCTCTCTCTCACTCAAACTATCTGAGGGGGTCTCAGTGAGAGACTATCTGAGAGGGTCTCAGTGAGAGACTATCTGAGGGGGTCTCAGTGAAAGACTATCTGAGGGAGTCTCAGTGAGAGACTATCTGAGGGGGTATCAGTGAGAGACTATCTGTGGGGGTCTCAGTGAGAGACTATCTGAGGGGGTCTCAATGAGACATTCAGACATGCGAGTGAGTAATGAATCACTCGCATGTCTGAATGTTAAAACAGTTTTGGACAAATGAAGAGGAATGAATTCCCATAACTCTGTACCAACACACAAGGGTGAAAGAGAGAGAGGGAGAGAGAACGAGGGAGGGAGAGAGAGAGAGAGACATTTTTATTGTTGATTTCTTTTGTATAATATCTACCTCATTCCTTTGGCAATGTTAACACATGTTTCCCATGCCAATAAAGCCCTTGAATTGAATTGAGAGAGAGAGAAAGAAAAGAGAGAGAGAGAGAGAGAGAGAGAGTGAGTGGAGGGGGAAAGAGAGAGAGAGAGGCAGGTCGTGTTAAGACAAGTGAAGGTGTGAAGAAGAAAGGTGTAAATTGTTCTTTTCTGGGAGAATCACAGACAGTGTCAAAACACACACACACACACACACACACACACACACACACACACACACACACACACACACACACACACACACACACACACACACACACAGCACAAGGAACAGCTTCAATGGAGAAGATGGATTGTGATTTTAGTCACTGATTGACTGTCGGAGGTTTTGACCGCTGATCAGCATATCAGTCCCCACTAGAGAACATTGCTGGTCTATCAGCATATCAGTACCCACTAGAGAACATTGCTGGTCTATCAGCATATCAGTACCCACTAGAGAACATTGCTGGTCTATCAGCATATCAGTACCCACTAGAGAACATTGCTGGTCTATCAGCATATCAGTACCCAGTAGAGAACATTGCTGGTCTATCAGCATATCAGTACCCACTAGAGAACATTGCTGGTCTATCAGCATATCATTACCCACTAGAGAACATTGCTGGTCTATCAGCATATCAGTACCCAGTAGAGATCATTGCTAGTCTATCAGCATATCAGTACCCACTAGAGAACATTGCTGGTCTATCAGCATATCAGTACCCACTAGAGAACATTGCTGGTCTATCAGCATATCAGTACCCACTAGAGAACATTGCTGGTCTATCAGCATATCAGTACCCACTAGAGAACATTGCTGGTCTATCAGCATATCAGTACCCACTAGAGAACATTGCTGGTCTATCAGCATATCAGTACCCACTAGAGAACATTGCTGGTCTATCAGCATATCAGTACTCACTAGAGAACATTGCTGGTCTATCAGCATATCAGTACCCACTAGAGAACATTGCTGGTCTATCAGCATATCAGTACCCACTAGAGAACATTGCTGGTCTATCAGCATATCAGTACCCACTAGAGAACATTGCTGGTCTATCAGCATATCAGTACCCACTAGAGAACATTGCTGGTCTATCAGCATATCAGTACTCACTAGAGAACATTGCTGGTCTATCAGCATATCAGTACCCACTAGAGAACATTGCTGGTCTATCAGCATATCAGTACCACTAGAGAACATTGCTGGTCTATCAGCATATCAGTACCCACTAGAGAACATTGCTGGTCTATCAGCATATCATTACCCACTAGAGAACCTTGCTGGTCTATCAGCATATCATTACCCACTAGAGAACATTGCTGGTCTATCAGAATATCAGTACCCACTAGAGAACATTGCTGGTCTATCAGCATATCATTACCCACTAGAGAACATTGCTGGTCTATCAGAATATCAGTACCCACTAGAGAACATTGCTGGTCTATCAGCATATCATTACCCACTAGAGAACATTGCTGGTCTATCAGCATATCAGTACCCACTAGAGAACATTGCTGGTCTATCAGCATATCATTACCCACTAGAGAACATTGCTGGTCTATCAGAATATCAGTACCCACTAGAGAACATTGCTGGTCTATCAGCATATCGTTACCCACTAGAGAACATTGCTGGTCTATCAGAATATCATTACCCACTAGAGAACATTGCTGGTCTATCAGCATATCATTACCCACTAGAGAACATTGCTGGTCTATCAGCATATCAGTACCCACTAGAGAACATTGCTGGTCTATCAGCATATCATTACCCACTAGAGAACATTGCTGGTCTATCAGAATATCAGTACCCACTAGAGAACATTGCTGGTCTATCAGCATATCATTACCCACTAGAGAACATTGCTGGTCTATCAGCATATCAGTACCCACTAGAGAACATTGCTGGTCTATCAGCATATCATTACCCACTAGAGAACATTGCTGGTCTATCAGAATATCAGTACCCACTAGAGAACATTGCTGGTCTATCAGCATATCATTACCCACTAGAGAACATTGCTGGTCTATCAGCATATCAGTACCCACTAGAGAACATTGCTGGTCTATCAGCATATCAGTACCCACTAGAGAACATTGCTGGTCTATCAGCATATCAGTACCCACTAGAGAACATTGCTGGTCTATCAGCATATCAGTACCACTAGAGAACATTGCTGGTCTATCAGCATATCAGTACCCACTAGAGAACATTGCTGGTCTATCAGCATATCAGTACTCACTAGAGAACATTGCTGGTCTATCAGCATATCATTACCCACTAGAGAACATTGCTGGTCTATCAGCATATCAGTACCCACTAGAGAACATTGCTGGTCTATCAGCATATCATTACCCACTAGAGAACATTGCTGGTCTATCAGAATATCAGTACCCACTAGAGAACATTGCTGGTCTATCAGCATATCGTTACCCACTAGAGAACATTGCTGGTCTATCAGAATATCATTACCCACTAGAGAACATTGCTGGTCTATCAGCATATCAGTAACCACTAGAGAACATTGCTGGTCTATCAGAATATCAGTACCCACTAGAGAACATTGCTGGTCTATCAGCATATCATTACCCACTAGAGAACATTGCTGGTCTATCAGCATATCAGTACCCACTAGAGAACATTGCTGGTCTATCAGCATATCATTACCCACTAGAGAACATTGCTGGTCTATCAGAATATCAGTACCCACTAGAGAACATTGCAGGTCTATCAGCATATCATTACCCACTAGAGAACATTGCTGGTCTATCAGCATATCAGTACCCACTAGAGAACATTGCTGGTCTATCAGCATATCAGTACCCACTAGAGAACATTGCTGGTCTATCAGCATATCAGTACCCACTAGAGAACATTGCTGGTCTATCAGCATATCAGTACCCACTAGAGAACATTGCTGGTCTATCAGCATATCAGTACCCACTAGAGAACATTGCTGGTCTATCAGCATATCAGTATCCACTAGAGAACATTGCTGGTCTATCAGCATATCAGTACCCACTAGAGAACATTGCTGGTCTATCAGCATATCACTACCCACTAGAGAACATTGCTGGTCTATCAGCATATCAGTACCCACTAGAGAACATTGCTGGTCTATCAGCATATCAGTACCCACTAGAGAACATTGCTGGTCTATCAGCATATCAGTACCCACTAGAGAACATTGCTGGTCTATCAGCATATCAGTACTCACTAGAGAACATTGCTGGTCTATCAGCATATCAGTACCAGCTAGAGAACATTGCTGGTCCATCAGCATATCAGTACCCACTAGAGAGCATTGCTGGTCTATCAGCATATCAGTACCCACTAGAGAACATTGCTGGTCTATCAGCATATCAGTACCCACTAGAGAACATTGCTGGTCATCCCCTTTAGCATACACATCAGATGCATATCAACCTGCAAGGTGTGCAAACATGTTTTATAAATAAAATATAAATAAATGATAAATGAATGATAAATGCTTGATAAATAAATTCTAAATAATTGATAAATAAATGCTTTACAAATAGTGCACATACTATTGTAAAATATTAATTGCATGAAGAAATATTTATGGAAATATATACATTTTTGATTACAGCAGAGACAATCAACTCCCTCTTGCTTCTTGGTTACAGAAGAGACAATCAATCCACTCAAGCTTATTGATTACAGCAGAGACAATCAATCCACTCAAGCTTATTGATTACAGCAAAGACAATCAACTCCCTCTAGCTTCTTGATTACAGCAGAGACAATCAACCCCCTCTAGCTTCTTGAATACAACAGAGACAATCAACCCCCTCTAGCTTCTTGAATACAGCAGAGACAATCAACTCCCTCTAGCTTCTTGGTTACAGCAGAGACCATCAACTCCTTCTTGGAGTGAGTTGCCTTTTGAGATAGCAGTATAACTGTAAGCACTGGGTTATCTGGCCTTGCAGTGAAGTTATGTTGGCTGTTAGAATGTGGATATGGCCCAAACCCCTGCCACTGACAAGATGTTACTGAATCACATTCAGACCAAAGAAATGTCTGTTACATCCACTGTGTTTCAACCTCTGGTTTGACCCCAACCACAAAGTGTTGACCTCTGATTCTTCATCCACTGTGTTTCAACCTCTGCAGGAGGTTTGACCCCAACCACAAAGTGTTGACCTCTGATTCTTCATCCACTAAGTTAGTTTTTTTTTTTTTGTAACCTGACTAACATGGTGAATAGAAAATGTAGCGTTTTGACCATTATTTGAGCATTAACGAGAACATTGTGGTTTGAGTTAGCAGCGGTACTCACACTCTGTTGCTGGGGATTATCTTGTGACCGTCTCTGTACCAGGTGACCTGCGGTCTCGGGAAGCAGCTGACGGTTGGAGTGTTCAGGACCGCAGCTCGACCAACACTGACCGTACGACGCTGCTCTTCACCAGAAAAGTTACCCATGACTAGAGAGAGAGAGAACGAGAGACATTAGGGAGAGAAAGAGAGTGAAAGAGAGAGGGAGGGAGATAATGAGAGAGAGATGGAGAGTGAGAGAGAGAGAGAGAACGAGGGACGTTAGGGAGAGAAAGAGAGTGAAAGAGAGAGGGAGAGAGATAATGAGAGCGAGAGAGAGAGAGAGAACGAGGGACATTAGGGAGAAAAAGAGCGTGAAAGAGAGAGCGAGAGAGATAATGAGAGGGAAATGGAGAGTGAGAGAGATAAAGAGAGGGAGATGGGAGAGAGGGAGAGAGAGAGGGAGAGAGAGAGAGGGAGATAATGAGAGGGAGATGGGGAGAGAGGGAGGGAAAGAGAGAGAGGGAGGGAGATAATGAGAGGGAGATGGAGAAAGAGAGAGATAAAGAGAGGGAGATGGGGAGAGAGGGAGAGAGAGAGGGAGAGAGATAAAGAGAGATAAAGAGAGGGAGAGAGAGAGAGGGAGAGAGAGAGGGAGAGAGATAAAGAGAGATAAAGAGAGGGAGTGAGATAAAGATGGAGATGCAGAGCAAGAGAAAGAGATAAAGAGAGAGAGATAAAGAGAGAGAGATAAAGAGAGAGAGAGAGGTGTGTGTGTACTTACAGGCGACCTGCACCTCAGCTCTCCTCTGTAACAGGGCTCCCATCCTGTTCCTGACCACACACTGATACAACCCAGCATCTGACCTCTGGACCTCTGGGATAACATACCTAGAGAGAGAGAGGACTGGGTGAAACACCCCAGTGTCGTTACCTCTGGGATAACATACCTAGAGAGAGAGAGGACTGTGTGAAACACCCCAGTGTCATTACCTCTGGGATAACATACCTAGAGAGAGGACTGTGTGAAACACCCGTGTCATTACCTCTGGGATAACATACCTAGAGAGAGAGAGGACTGTGTGAAACACCCCAGTGTCATTACCTCTGGGATAACATACCTAGAGAGAGGACTGTGTGAAACACCCGTGTCATTACCTCTGGGATAACATACCTAGAGAGAGGACTGTGTGAAACACCCCAGTGTCATTACCTCTGGGATAACATACCTAGAGAGAGAGAGGACTGTGTGAAACACCCCAGTGTCATTACCTCTGGGATAACATACCTAGAGAGAGAGAGGACTGTGAAACACCCCAGTGTCATTACATCTGGGATAACATACCTAGAGAGAGAGAGGACTGTGTGAAACACCCCAGTGTCATTACCTCTGGGATAACATACCTAGAGAGAGAGAGGACTGTGTGAAACACCCCAGTGTCATTACCTCTGGGATAACATACCTAGAGAGAGAGAGGACTGTGTGAAACACCCCAGTGTCATTACCTCTGGGATAACATACCTAGAGAGAGAGAGGACTGTGTGAAACACCCCAGTGTCGTTACCTCTGGGATAACATACCTAGAGAGAGAGACTGTGTGAAACACCCCAGTGTCATTACCTCTGGGATAACATACCTAGAGAGAGGACTGTGTGAAACACCTCAGTGTCATTACCTCTGGGATAACATACCTAGAGAGAGAGAGGACTGTGTGAAACACCCCAGTGTCATTACCTCTGGGATAACATACCTAGAGAGAGAGAGGACTGGGTGAAACACCCCAGTGTCATTACCTCTGGGATAACATACCTAGAGAGAGAGAGGACTGTGTGAAACACCCCAGTGTCGTTACCTCTGGGATAACATACCTAGAGAGAGAGAGGACTGTGTGAAACACCCCAGTGTCATTACCTCTGGGATAACATACCTAGAGAGAGGACTGTGTGAAACACCTCAGTGTCATTACCTCTGGGATAACATACCTAGAGAGAGAGAGGACTGTGTGAAACACCCCAGTGTCATTACCTCTGGGATAACATACCTAGAGAGAGAGAGGACTGTGTGAAACACTCCAGTATCATTACCTCTGGGATAACATACCTAGAGAGAGAGAGGACTGTGTGAAACACCCCAGTGTCATTACCTCTGGGATAACATACCTAGAGAGAGGACTGTGTGAAACACCCCAGTGTCATTACCTCTGGGATAACATACCTAGAGAGAGAGAGGACTGTGTGAAACACCCCAGTATCATTACCTCTGGGATAACATACCTAGAGAGAGAGAGGACTGTGTGAAACACCCCAGTGTCGTTACCTCTGGGATAACATACCTAGAGAGAGGACTGTGTGAAACACCCCAGTGTTCATTACCTCTGGGATAACATACCTAGAGAGAGGACTGTGTGAAACACCCCAGTGTCATTACCTCTGGGATAACATACCTAGAGAGAGGACTGTGTGAAACACCCCAGTGTCATTACCTCTGGGATAACATACCTAGAGAGAGAGAGGACTGTGTGAAACACCCCAGTGTCATTACCTCTGGGATAACATACCTAGAGAGAGAGAGGACTGGGTGAAACACCTGTGTCATTACCTCTGGGATAACATACCTAGAGAGAGAGAGGACTGTGTGAAACACCCCAGTGTCATTACCTCTGGGATAACATACCTAGAGAGAGAGAGGACTGTGTGAAACACCCCAGTGTCGTTACCTCTGGGATAACATACCTAGAGAGAGAGAGGACTGTGTGAAACACCCCAGTGTCATTACCTCTGGGATAACATACCTAGAGAGAGAGATGACTGTGTGAAACACCCCAGTGTCATTACCTCTGGGATAACATACCTAGAGAGAGGACTGTGTGAAACACCCCAGTGTCATTACCTCTGGGATAACATACCTAGAGAGAGAGAGGACTGTGTGAAACACCCCAGTGTCATTACCTCTAGGATAACATAACTAGAGAGAGAGAGAGGACTGTGTGAAACACCCCAGTGTCATTACCTCTGGGATAACATACCTAGAGAGAGGACTGTGTGAAACACCCCAGTGTCATTACCTCTGGGATAACATACCTAGAGAGAGAGAGGACTGGGTGAAACACCACAGTGTAATTACCTCTGGGATAACATACCTAGAGAGAGAGAGAGGACTGTGTGAAACACCCCAGTGTCATTACCTCTGGGATAACATACCTAGAGAGAGAGAGGACTGGGTGAAACACCACAGTGTCGTTACCTCTGGGATAACATACCTAGAGAGAGAGAGGACTGTGTGAAACACCCCAGTGTCATTACCTCTGGGATAACATACCTAGAGAGAGAGAGGACTGTGTGAAACACCCCAGTGTCGTTACCTCTGGGATAACATACCTAGAGAGAGAGAGAGGACTGTGTGAAACACCCCAGTGTCGTTACCTCTGGGATAACATACCTAGAGAGAGAGAGGACTGTGTGAAACACCCCAGTGTCATTACCTCTGGGATAACATACCTAGAGAGAGAGAGACTGTGTGAAACACCCCAGTGTCATTACCTCTGGGATAACATACCTAGAGAGAGAGAGGACTGTGTGAAACACCCCAGTGTCATTACCTCTGGGATAACATACCTAGAGAGAGGACTGTGTGAAACACCCCAGTGTCATTACCTGGGATAACATACCTAGAGAGAGAGAGGACTGTGTGAAACACCCCAGTGTCATTACCTCTGGGATAACATACCTAGAGAGAGAGAGGACTGGGTGAAACACCCCAGTGTCGTTACCTCTGGGATAACATACCTAGAGAGAGAGGACTGTGTGAAACACCCCAGTGTCATTACCTCTGGGATAACATACCTAGAGAGAGAGACTGTGTGAAACACCCCAGTGTCATTACCTCTGGGATAACATACCTAGAGAGAGAGAGGACTGTGTGAAACACCCCAGTGTCATTACCTCTGGGATAACATACCTAGAGAGAGGAGAAACACCCGTGATTACCTCTGGGATAACATACCTAGAGAGAGGACTGTGAAACACCCCAGTGTCATTACCTCTGGGATAACATACCTAGAGAGAGAGAGGACTGTGTGAAACACCCCAGTGTCATTACCTCTGGGATAACATACCTAGAGAGAGAGAGGACTGTGTGAAACACCCCAGTGTCATTACATCTGGGATAACATACCTAGAGAGAGAGAGGACTGTGTGAAACACCCCAGTGTCATTACCCTCTGGGATAACATACCTAGAGAGAGAGAGGACTGTGTGAAACACCCCAGTGTCATTACCTCTGGGATAACATACCTAGAGAGAGAGAGGACTGTGTGAAACACCCCAGTGTCATTACCTCTGGGATAACATACCTAGAGAGAGAGAGGACTGTGTGAAACACCCCAGTGTCGTTACCTCTGGGATAACATACCTAGAGAGAGAGAGACTGTGTGAAACACCCCAGTGTCATTACCTCTGGGATAACATACCTAGAGAGAGGACTGTGTGAAACACCCCAGTGTCATTACCTCTGGGATAACATACCTAGAGAGAGAGAGGACTGTGTGAAACACCCCAGTGTCATTACCTCTGGGATAACATACCTAGAGAGAGAGAGGACTGGGTGAAACACCCCAGTGTCATTACCTCTGGGATAACATACCTAGAGAGAGAGGACTGTGTGAAACACCCCAGTGTCGTTACCTCTGGGATAACATACCTAGAGAGAGAGAGGACTGTGTGAAACACCCCAGTGTCATTACCTCTGGGATAACATACCTAGAGAGAGGACTGTGTGAAACACCTCAGTGTCATTACCTCTGGGATAACATACCTAGAGAGAGAGAGGACTGTGTGAAACACCCCAGTGTCATTACCTCTGGGATAACATACCTAGAGAGAGAGAGGACTGGGTGAAACACCCCAGTGTCATTACCTCTGGGATAACATACCTAGAGAGAGAGAGACTGTGTGAAACACCCCAGTGTCATTACCTCTGGGATAACATACCTAGAGAGAGGACTGTGTGAAACACCCCAGTGTCATTACCTCTGGGATAACATACCTAGAGAGAGAGAGGACTGTGTGAAACACCCCAGTATCATTACCTCTGGGATAACATACCTAGAGAGAGAGAGGACTGTGTGAAACACCCCAGTGTCGTTACCTCTGGGATAACATACCTAGAGAGAGGACTGTGTGAAACACCCCAGTGTTCATTACCTCTGGGATAACATACCTAGAGAGAGAGGACTGTGTGAAACACCCCAGTGTCATTACCTCTGGGATAACATACCTAGAGAGAGGACTGTGTGAAACACCCCAGTGTCATTACCTCTGGGATAACATACCTAGAGAGAGAGAGGACTGTGTGAAACACCCCAGTGTCATTACCTCTGGGATAACATACCTAGAGAGAGAGAGGACTGGGTGAAACACCTGTGTCATTACCTCTGGGATAACATACCTAGAGAGAGAGAGGACTGTGTGAAACACCCCAGTGTCATTACCTCTGGGATAACATACCTAGAGAGAGAGAGGACTGTGTGAAACACCCCAGTGTCGTTACCTCTGGGATAACATACCTAGAGAGAGAGAGGACTGTGTGAAACACCCCAGTGTCATTACCTCTGGGATAACATACCTAGAGAGAGAGAGGACTGTGTGAAACACCCCAGTGTCATTACCTCTGGGATAACATACCTAGAGAGAGGACTGTGTGAAACACCCCAGTGTCATTACCTCTGGGATAACATACCTAGAGAGAGAGGACTGTGTGAAACACCCCAGTGTCATTACCTCTAGGATAACATAACTAGAGAGAGAGAGAGGACTGTGTGAAACACCCCAGTGTCATTACCTCTGGGATAACATACCTAGAGAGAGGACTGTGTGAAACACCCCAGTGTCATTACCTCTGGGATAACATACCTAGAGAGAGGACTGGGTGAAACACCACAGTGTAATTACCTCTGGGATAACATACCTAGAGAGAGAGAGACTGTGTGAAACACCCCAGTGTCATTACCTCTGGGATAACATACCTAGAGAGAGAGACTGGGTGAAACACCACAGTGTCGTTACCTCTGGGATAACATACCTAGAGAGAGAGAGGACTGTGTGAAACACCCCAGTGTCATTACCTCTGGGATAACATACCTAGAGAGAGAGAGACTGTGTGAAACACCCCAGTGTCGTTACCTCTGGGATAACATACCTAGAGAGAGAGAGAGGACTGTGTGAAACACCCCAGTGTCGTTACCTCTGGGATAACATACCTAGAGAGAGAGAGGACTGTGTGAAACACCCCAGTGTCATTACCTCTGGGATAACATACCTAGAGAGAGAGGACTGTGTGAAACACCCCAGTGTCATTACCTCTGGGATAACATACCTAGAGAGAGAGAGGACTGTGTGAAACACCCCAGTGTCATTACCTCTGGGATAACATACCTAGAGAGAGGACTGTGTGAAACACCCCAGTGTCATTACCTCTGGGATAACATACCTAGAGAGAGAGAGGACTGTGTGAAACACCCCAGTGTCATTACCTCTGGGATAACATACCTAGAGAGAGAGAGGACTGGGTGAAACACCCCAGTGTCATTACCTCTGGGATAACATACCTAGAGAGAGAGAGGGAGCGGACTGGGTGTTGGAATTGAATTGAGAGAGAGAAAAATGGGTGAAACAGACTGGAAGGATGATGTGACCTTGGAGGAGACAGACACAGAGAGAAAGAGAAAGAGAAGAGAGGAAGAGGAGAGAGGAAGAGGAGAGAATGTGTGAACTGTACTCCTAAAGAGGGACAGATGGGGAGGTGGAGGTGTGTACGTGTGTGTGTGTCTACTGCCCGATGCCAGGTTGCCCATTAAAACCCCATTACACCCAACCTGGATGGAACACAAAACACACACCAACAAACACACACACACACCAACAAACACACACACACACCAACAAACACACACACACACACACACACCAACAAACACACACACACACACCAACAAACACACACAACAAACACACACACACACACCAACAAACACACACACACACACCAACAAACACACACACCAACAAACACACACACAAACACACCAACTAACACACGCAAACAAACACACACACACACACACACACACACAACAAACACACACATCAACAAACACACACACACACACACACCAACAAACACACACACACACCAACAAACACACACACCAACAAACACACACAAACACACCAACTAACACACACACACACACACACACAAACAAACACACACATCAGCAAACACACACACACACACACACACACACACCAACAAACACACACCAACAAACACACACACCAACAAACACACACACACATACACACCAACAAACGCACGCACGCACACACACAAACAAACACACACACACACACCAACAAACACACACACAAACACACGTACACACACACCAACAAACACACAAACAAACACACACCAACAAACACACACACAGACACACGGCCAAACACACAGACACACGGCCAAACAGACACACAGCCAAACATTCCAGCCAGCGTGTCCTTGTTGTCAACAACAGACACAGTGACGTATCAGCTTCAGACTGGAGCATCACTGGAGAAACGGCATTACAATCATTACAGCCATAATCTGCTGTTGAAATGGGCTGTTGTGGCCATACGTTCACACATGGTCAATCCTATCCTAACATTATCTAACTAACTCTATTCTAACATCGTCAAACTAACTCTATCCTAACATTATCTAACTAACTCTATCCTAACATTATCTAACTAACTCTATCCTAACATTATCTAACTAACTCTATCCTAACATTGTCAAACTAACTCTATCCTAACATTGTCTAACTAACTCTATTCTAACATTGTCAAACTGACTCTATCCTAACATTGTCAAACTAACTCTATCCTAACATTATCTAACTAACTATATTCTAACATTGTCAAACTAACTCTATCCTAACATTATCTAACTAACTCTATTCTAACATTGTCAAACTGACTCTATTCTAACATTGTCAAACTAACTCCAATCTAACATTGTCTAACTAACTCTATCCTAACATTGTCTAACTAACTCTATTCTAACATTGTCAAACTGACTCTATTCTAACATTGTCACGCTAACTCTATCCTAACATTATCTAACTAATATATATTCTAACATTGTCAAACTGACTCTATCCTAACATTGTCAAACTAACTCTATCCTAACATTATCTAACTAACTATATTCTAACATTGTCAAACTAACTCTATCCTAACATTATCTAACTAACTCTTTTCTAACATTGTCAAACTGACTCTATTCTAACATTGTCAAACTAACTCCAATCTAACATTGTCTAACTAACTCTATTCTAACATTGTCAAACTAACTCTATCCTAACATTATCTAACTAACTATATTCTAACATTGTCAAACTGACTCTATCCTAACATTGTCAAACTAACTCTATCCTAAAATTATCTAACTAACTCTATTCTAACATTGTCAAACTGACTCTATTCTAACATTGTCAAACTAACTCCAATCTAACATTGTCTAACTAACTCTATTCTAACATTGTCAAACTAACTCTATCCTAACATTATCTAACTAACTATATTCTAACATTGCCAAACCGACTCTATCCTAACATTGTCAAACTAACTCTATCCTAACATTATCTAACTAACTCTATTCTAACATTGTCAAACTGACTCTATTCTAACATTTTCAAATGAACTCTATCCTAACATTGTCTAACTGGGCTGTTGTGACAATATGCCCAAACATTGTCAATTATATCCTAAAACTGTCTAACTTACTATCCTAACATTGTCAAACTAACTCTTTTCTAACATTGTCTAACTAACTCTATTCTAACATTGTCTAACAAACTCTATCCTAACATTGTCTAACTAACTCCAATCTAACGTTGTCTAACTAACTCTATTCTAACATTGTCTAACTAACTCTATCCTAACATTGTCAAACTAACTCTATCCTAACATTGTCAAACTAACTCTATTCTAACATTGTCAAACTAACTCTATCCTAACATTGTCAAACTAACTATATTCTAACAGTGTCAAACTAACTCTATTCTAACATTGTCAAACTAACTCTATTCTAACATTGTCTAACTAACTCCAATCTAACATTGTCTAACTAACTCTATTCTAA
>NC_088216.1:8262074-8264574 GCF_036934945.1 Oncorhynchus masou masou | reverse complement strand
CACCAAACAGGCTACCTCAATATGGTTCCCAATCAGAGACAATGACTAACACCTGCCTCTGATTGAGAACCATATCAGGCCAAACATAGAACTAGACAAACTAGACATGTTACATAGAATGCCCACACATATCACACCCTGACCAAACAAAACATAGAAACATACAAAGCAAGCTATGGTCAGGGTGTGACATATATTATATAAAGGTATATTATATAAAGGTATATTACATATAGGTATGTTATATATAGGTATATTATATATAGGTATATTATATATAGGTATATTATATAAAGGTATATTATATATAGGTATATTATATATGGGTATATTTTATATGGGTATATTATATATGGGTATATTATATATAGGTATATTATATGTAGGTATATTATATGTAGGTATATTATATATGGGTATATTATATATAGGTATATTATATGTAGGTATATTATATATAGGTATATCTACATCTATAGTGGAGAGAAGGCGGTAGAGAGGTACAGTATATTAAATATAGGTATATCATATGTAGGTATATTATATATAGGTATATCTATAAAGAAAGGTTAATTATATATAGGTATATTGTATGTAGGTATATTATATATAGGTATATTATATATAGGTATATCTATAAAGAAAGGTATATTATATATAGGTATATTATATGTATGTATATTATATATAGGTATATTTATAGAGAGAGGTATATTATATATAGGTATATTATATATAGGTATATTTATAGAGAGAGGTATATTATATGTAGGTTAATTATATATAGGTATATTTATAGAGAGAGGTATATTAAATACAGGTATATCTACATCTATAGCGGAGAGAAGAAGGTAGAGAGGTTCAGTATATTATATAAGGTATATTTAAGGTATATTTACGTGAGATGTACAGTATATTAAATATAGGTATATCATATATATATATATATATTATTCTCTATAGAGAAAGGTTAATTATATATTGCTATATTTATAGAGAGAGGCATATTATATATAGGTATATCTATAGAGAAATGTATATTATATATAGGTATATCTATAGAGAAAGGTATATTATATATAGGTATATCTATGGAGAGAGGTATATTACATATTGCTATGTTTATAGAGAGATGTATATATATATTTAAGGTATATTTCCCTGTACAGTGGAGAGAAGAAGGTAGAGAGGTGCAGTATATTATATAAGGTATATTATATGTAGGTATATCTACATCTGTAGTGGAGCGAAGCAGGTAGAGAGGTACAGTATATTATATAAGGTATATTTAAGGTATATTTACGTGTATAGTGGAGAGAAGTGTGTGATATCTGTGTTGTTGAGGATCCATCGGTACTGTAGAGGCCAGGAGCCTTCAGCCAGACAGGTCAGTACCAGCCTGTTACCCTCTAGATGGGTCTGGACCTGGCCCGGAGACACACGGAAATATGGAGCTACATCTGGAGGAGGAGAAGAGGGGGAGGAGGGAGACGGGAGGAGAGAATACAGATTTAATTCAACTTTAATGTATAATTATTTATAATAATAATTAATAATAATTTATAATAATAATTTATAATAAATTATAATCATTTATAAGTCAAAAACATGGACATGCAACAGGTTGTATGTCTTCAGGAAGCATTCCCACCACCTCTCCCACATTTTGTGGGAAAAAATAAAAATGGATTAATTTTATTATATATATATATATAGATATCACTCATCTACACACAATATCCTTTAAGTTACGGCTAGCGGAACGTTTCGACAACATCCGGTGAAACTGAGGAGCGCGAAATTCAAATGAAATTTCTGTAAATATTTAACTTTCATGAAATCAGTGCAATACATCAAAATAAAGCTGAACGTGTTTTAATCCAGCGGCCGCGTCCGATTGGAAAAAGGCTTTAAGGCGAAAGCAAACCAAGCGGGGGACGTCATCGTACCAATGCAAAACAAATCATTTTCAACCCGGGAGGTGCGACACGAAAGTCAGAAATAACGATATAATTCATGTCTGTAGATCTTCTCCAAAATGTCACATAGACATCAAAAAGGGTCCTTTTGTTCGATAAATCCCTTCGTTAAATATATCCCCAAATTGTCCCTTTATTTGGTGCATTTGATTCAGAAAAACACCAACTCGTCCACACAAATTATCTAAAAAGTTACCTGTAAACTCGGTCCAAACTTTTCTAATCCAACTTCAGGTATCCTAAAATGTAAATAATCGATCAAATGTAAGACGGAATATACTGTGTTCAATAGCGGATAAAATCAAAGAAGAGCGAGCATGGCTTGACACTCATTCTAATTAGCCGTACTTCTTCATTACTCAAAAGAAAAACATCAACCAATTTCTAAAGACTGTTGACATCTAGTGGAAGCCCTAGGAACTGCAACCAGGTGCCTCAGAAATCTAGTTTCCAATAGAAACAAAATTGAAAACACAGTGAACTCAATGTTTTTTTGTCCTCGGGGTTTCGCCTGCCAAATA
>NC_088216.1:8232074-8257074 GCF_036934945.1 Oncorhynchus masou masou | reverse complement strand
TACAAATTCCAAATTCCATCTAGACACTGTTGCCCTAGAGCACACAAAAAACTATACATACCTTGGCCTAAACATCAGCGCCACAGGTAACTTCCACAAAGCTGTGAACGATCTGAGAGACAAGGCAAGAAGGGCATTCTATGCCATCAAAAGGAACATAAATTTCAACCTACCAATTAGGATTTGGCTACAAATACTTGAATCAGTCATAGAGCCCATTGCCCCATTGCCCTTTATGGTGTGATGATGTGTCTCTATGTGTCTCTATACAGTAATGATGTGTCTCTATATACAGTAATGATGTGTCTCTATGTGTCTATATACAGTAATGATGTGTCTCTATGTGTCTATATACAGTAATGATGTGTCTCTATGTGTCTCTATACAGTAATGATGTGTCTCTATGTGTCTCTATGCAGTAATGATGTGTCTCTATATACAGTAATGATGTGTCTCTATGTGTCTATATACAGTAATGATGTGTCTCTATGTGTCTCTATACAGTAATGATGTGTCTCTATGTGTCTATATACAGTAATGATGTGTCTCTATGTGTCTATATACAGTAATGATGTGTCTCTATATGCCTCTATACAGTAATGATGTGTCTCTATATGTCTATATACAGTAATGATGTGTCTCTATATGTCTCTATACAGTAATGATGTGTCTCTATATGTCTGTATACAGAAACATGTATCTCTGTTAGTTCAGGGTGGTAATGATGGTAGCTGTTAGAATGAGAGGGAGAGGGAGAGAAAAACTCCCATATCTACTGGGTGAAATTCCACAGTGTGCCATCAGAGCAGCAAGATTTGTGACCTGTTGCCACGAGAAAAGGGCAACCAGTGAAGAACACGCACCATTGTAAATACAACCCATATCTATGCTTATTTATTTTATCTTGTGTCCTTAACCATTTGTACATTGTAAAAACACTGTATATATATATAATATGACATTTGTAATGTCTTTATTGTTTTGAAACTTCTGTATTTGTGATGTCTACTGTTAATTTTTATTGTTTATTTCACTTTATATATTATCTACCTTACTTGCTTTGGCAATGTTAACACGTTACCCATGCCAATAAAGCCCCTTGAATTGAATTGAATTGAGAGGTATGGTAAACATGTATCTCTGTTAGTTCAGGGTCGTAATGATGGTAGAGAGAGAGAGAGAGAGAGAGAGAGAGAGAGAGAGAGAGAGAGAGAGGTAAGGTAAACATGTATCTCTGTTAGTCCAGGGTCGTAATGATGGTAGAGAGAGAGAGAGAGAGAGAGAGGTAAGGTAAACATGTATCTCTGTTAGTTCAGGGTCGTAATGATGGTAGAGAGAGAGAGAGAGAGAGGTAAGGTAAACATGTATCTCTGTTAGCTGTTAGTTCAGATGTTGGCTTTGGCTCTTCCTCTCTCACACAGGAAGTTACAATGTCTGTCTGTCTGCTTTCACACACACACACACACACACACACACACACACACACACACACACACACACACACACACACACACACACACACACACACACACACACACACACACACACACACACACAAATAAGAGACTGTCTGTAACACCGTGGGCCAACCAGGAGGCTGTGAATGGCATGGTATGATCACTGGTGTTGACAATGAAGACTGCTGCTGTCCGATCCCATGTATTAGATACCATCTCCTGCTGTCTGATCCCATGTATTAGATACCATCTCCTGCTGTCTGATCCCATGTATTAGATACCATCTCCTGCTGCTGTCTGATCCCATGTATTAGATACCATCTCCTGCTGTCTGATCCCATGTATTAGATACCATCTCCTGCTGTCTGATCCCATGTATTAGATACCATCTCCTGCTGTCTGATCCCATGTATTAGATACCATCTCCTGCTGTCTGATCCCATGTATTAGATACCATCTCCTGCTGTCTGATCCCATGTATTAGATACCATCTCCTGCTGCTGTCTGATCCCATGTATTAGATACCATCTCCTGCTGTCTGATCCCATGTATTAGATACCATCTCCTGCTGTCTGATCCCATGTATTAGATACCATCTCCTGCTGTCTGATCCCATGTCTTAGATACCATCTCCTGCTGTCTGATCCCATGTATTAGATACCATCTCCTGCTGCTGTCTGATCCCATGTATTAGATACCATCTCCTGCTGTCTGATCCCATGTATTAGATACCATCTCCTGCTGTCTGATCCCATGTATTAGATACCATCTCCTGCTGTCTGATCCCATGTATTAGATACCATCTCCTGCTGTCTGATCCCATGTATTAGATACCATCTCCTGCTGCTGTCTGATCCCATGTATTAGATACCATCTCCTGCTGTCTGATCCCATGTATTAGATACCATCTCCTGCTGATCCCATGATCCATCTCCTGCTGTCTGATGTATTAGATACCATCTCCTGCTGTCTGATCCCATGTATTAGATACCATCTCCTGCTGTCTGATCCCATGTATTAGATACCATCTGATCTCCTGCTGCTGTCTGATCCCATGTATTAGATACCATCTCCTGCTGTCTGATCCCATGTATTAGATACCATCTCCTGCTGCTGTCTGATCCCATGTATTAGATACCATCTCCTGCTGCTGTCTGATCCCATGTATTAGATACCATCTCCTGCTGTCTGATCCCATGTATTAGATACCATCTCCTGCTGTCTGATCCCATGTATTAGATACCATCTCCTGCTGTCTGATCCCATGTATTAGATACCATCTCCTGCTGTCTGATCCCATGTATTAGATACCATCTCCTGCTGTCTGATCCCATGTATTAGATACCATCTCCTGCTGTCTGATCCCATGTATTAGATACCATCTCCTGCTGCTGTCTGATCCCATGTATTAGATACCATCTCCTGCTGTCTGATCCCATGTATTAGATACCATCTCCTGCTGTCTGATCCCATGTATTAGATACCATCTCCTGCTGTCTGATCCCATGTATTAGATACCATCTCCTGCTGTCTGATCCCATGTATTAGATACCATCTCCTGCTGTCTGATCCCATGTATTAGATACCATCTCCTGCTGTCTGATCCCATGTATTAGATACCATCTCCTGCTGTCTGATCCCATGTATTAGATACCATCTCCTGCTGCTGTCTGATCCCATGTATTAGATACCATCTCCTGCTGTCTGATCCCATGTATTAGATACCATCTCCTGCTGTCTGATCCCATGTATTAGATACCATCTCCTGCTGTCTGATCCCATGTATTAGATACCATCTCCTGCTGTCTGATCCCATGATCCATCTCCTGCTGCTGTCTGATCCCATGTATTAGATACCATCTCCTGCTGTCTGATCCCATGTATTAGATACCATCTCCTGCTGTCTGATCCCATGTATTAGATACCATCTCCTGCTGTCTGATCCCATGTATTAGATACCATCTCCTGCTGTCTGATCCCATGTATTAGATACATCTCCTGCTGTCTGATCCCATGTATTAGATACCATCTCCTGCTGCTGTCTGATCCATGTATTAGATACCATCTCCTGCTGTCTGATCCCATGTATTAGATACCATCTCCTGCTGTCTGATCCCATGTATTAGATACCATCTCCTGCTGTCTGATCCCATGTATTAGATACCATCTCCTGCTGCTGTCTGATCCCATGTATTAGATACCATCTCCTGCTGCTGTCTGATCCCATGTATTAGATACCATCTCCTGCTGTCTGATCCCATGTATTAGATACCATCTCCTGCTGTCTGATCCCATGTATTAGATACCATCTCCTGTCTGATCCCATGTCCATCTCCTGATCCCATGTATTAGATACCATCTCCTGCTGCTGTCTGATCCCATGTATTAGATACCATCTCCTGCTGTCTGATCCCATGTATTAGATACCATCTCCTGCTGCTGTCCCATGATCCCATGTATCCCATGTATTAGATACCATCTCCTGCTGTCTGATCCCATGTATTAGATACCATCTCCTGCTGCTGTCTGATCCCATGTATACCATCTCCTGCTGTCTGAGATTAGATACCATCTCCTGCCATCTCCTGCTGTCTGATCCCATGTATTAGATACCATCTCCTGCTGTCTGATCCCATGTATTAGATACCATCTCCTGCTGTCTGATCCCATGTATTAGATACCATCTCCTGCTGTCTGATCCCATGTATTAGATACCATCTCCTGCTGTCTGATCCCATGTATTAGATACCATCTCCTGCTGTCTGATCCCATGTATTAGATACCATCTCCTGCTGTCTGATCCCATGTATTAGATACCATCTCCTCCTGCTGTGTGATCCCATGTATTAGATACCATCTCCTGCTGCTGTCTGATCCATCTCCTGCTGTCTGATCCCATGTATTAGATACCATCTCCTGCTGTCTGATCCCATGTATTAGATACCATCTCCTGCTGTCTGATCCCATGTATTAGATACCATCTCCTGCTGTCTGATCCCATGCATTAGATACCATCTCCTGCTGTCTGATCCCATGTATTAGATACCATCTCCTGCTGTCTGATCCCATGTATTAGATACCATCTCCTGCTGTCTGATCCCATGTATTAGATACCATCTCCTGCTGTCTGATCCCATGTATTAGATACCATCTCCTGCTGTCTGATCCCATGTATTAGATACCATCTCCTGCTGTCTGATCCCATGTATTAGATACCATCTCCTGCTGTCTGATCCCATGTATTAGATACCATCTCCTGCTGCTGTCTGATCCCATGTATTAGATACCATCTCCTGCTGCTGTCTGATCCCATGTATTAGATACCATCTCCTGCTGTCTGATCCCATGTATTAGATACCATCTCCTGCTGTCTGATCCCATGTATTAGATACCATCTCCTGCTGTCTGATCCCATGTATTAGATACCATCTCCTGCTGCTGTCTGATCCCATGTATTAGATACCATCTCCTGCTGTCTGATCCCATGTATTAGATACCATCTCCTGCTGTCTGATCCCATGTATTAGATACCATCTCCTGCTGTCTGATCCCATGTATTAGATACCATCTCCTGCTGTCTGATCCCATGTATTAGATACCATCTCCTGCTGTCTGATCCCATGTATTAGATACCATCTCCTGCTGTCTGATCCCATGTATTAGATACCATCTCCTGCTGTCTGATCCCATGTATTAGATACCATCTCCTGCTGTCTGATCCCATGTATCCCATAGATACCATCTCCTGCTGATCCCATCTGATCCCATGTATTAGATACCATCTCCTGCTGTCTGATCCCATGTATTAGATACCATCTCCTGCTGCTGTGTTGATCCCATGTATTAGATCTGATCCCATGTATTAGATACCATCTCCTGCTGTCTGATCCCATGTATTAGATACCATCTCCTGCTGTCTGATCCCATGTATTAGATACCATCTCCTGCTGTCTGATCCCATGTATTAGATACCATCTCCTGCTGTCTGATCCCATGTATTAGATACCATCTCCTGCTGTCTGATCCCATGTATTAGATACCATCCCTGCTGTCTGATCCCATGTATTAGATACCATCTCCTGCTGTCTGATCCCATGTATTAGATACCATCTCCTGCTGCTGTCTGATCCCATGTATTAGATACCATCTCCTGCTGCTGTCTGATCCCATGTATTAGATACCATCTCCTGCTGTCTGATCCCATGTATTAGATACCATCTCCTGCTGTCTGATCCCATGTATTAGATACCATCTCCTGCTGTCTGATCCCATGTATTAGATACCATCTCCTGCTGTCTGATCCCATGTATTAGATACCATCTCCTGCTGTCTGATCCCATGTATTAGATACCATCTCCTGCTGCTGTCTGATCCCATGTATTAGATACCATCTCCTGCTGCTGTCTGATCCCATGTATTAGATACCATCTCCTGCTGTCTGATCCCATGTATTAGATACCATCTCCTGCTGTCTGATCCCATGTATTAGATACCATCTCCTGCTGTCTGATCCCATGTATTAGATACCATCTCCTGCTGTCTGATCCCATGTATTAGATACCATCTCCTGCTGTCTGATCCCATGTATTAGATACCATCTCCTGCTGTCTGATCCCATGTATTAGATACCATCTCCTCCTGCTGTGTGATCCCATGTATTAGATACCATCTCCTCCTGCTGTGTGATCCCATGTATTAGATACCATCTCCTGCTGCTGTCTGATCCCATGTATTAGATACCATCTCCTGCTGTCTGATCCCATGTATTAGATACCATCTCCTGCTGTCTGATCCCATGCATTAGATACCATCTCCTGCTGTCTGATCCCATGTATTAGATACCATCTCCTGCTGTCTGATCCCATGTATTAGATACCATCTCCTGCTGTCTGATCCCATGTATTAGATACCATCTCCTGCTGTCTGATCCCATGTATTAGATACCATCTCCTGCTGCTGTCTGATCCCATGTATTAGATACCATCTCCTGCTGTCTGATCCCATGTATTAGATACCATCTCCTGCTGTCTGATCCCATGTATTAGATACCATCTCCTGCTGCTGTCTGATCCCATGTATTAGATACCATCTCCTGCTGTCTGATCCCATGTATTAGATACCATCTCCTGCTGTCTGATCCCATGTATTAGATACCATCTCCTGCTGTCTGATCCCATGTATTAGATACCATCTCCTGCTGTCTGGTCCCATGTATTAGATACCATCTCCTGCTGTCTGATCTCATGTATTAGATACCATCTCCTGCTGTCTGATCCCATGTATTAGATACCATCTCCTGCTGTCTGATCCCATGTATTAGATACCATCTCCTGCTGTCTGATCCCATGTATTAGATACCATCTCCTGCTGCTGTCTGATCCCATGTATTAGATACCATCTCCTGCTGTCTGATCCCATGTATTAGATACCATCTCCTGCTGTCTGATCCCATGTATTAGATACCATCTCCTGCTGTCTGATCCCATGTATTAGATACCATCTCCTGCTGCTCCCATGTCCATCTCCTGCTGTCTGATCCCATGTATTAGATACCATCTCCTGCTGCTGTCCCATGATCCATCATGTATTAGATACCATCTCCTGCTGCTGTCTGATCCCATGTATTAGATACCATCTCCTGCTGTCTGATCCCATGTATTAGATACCATCTCCTGCTGTCTGATCCCATGTATTAGATATCCATCTCCTGCTGCTGTCTGATCCCATGTATTAGATACCATCTCCTCCTGCTGTCTGATCCCATGTATTAGATACCATCTCCTGCTGTCTGATCCCATGTATTAGATACCATCTCCTGCTGTCTGATCCCATGTATTAGATACCATCTCCTGCTGTCTGATCCCATGTATTAGATACCATCTCCTGCTGTCTGATCCCATGTATTAGATACCATCTCCTGCTGTCTGATCCCATGTATTAGATACCATCTCCTGCTGCTGTCTGATCCCATGTATTAGATACCATCTCCTGCTGTCTGATCCCATGTATTAGATACCATCTCCTGCTGTCTGATCCCATGTATTAGATACCATCTCCTGCTGTCTGATCCCATGTATTAGATACCATCTCCTGCTGTCTGTCTGATCCCATCCCATGTATTAGATACCATCTCCTGCTGTCTGATCCCATGTATTAGATACCATCTCCTGCTGTCTGATCCCATGTATTAGATACCATCTCCTGCTGTCTGATCCCATGTATTAGATACCATCTCCTGCTGTCTGATCCCATGTATTAGATACCATCTCCTGCTGTCTGATCCCATGTATTAGATACCATCTCCTGCTGCTGTCTGATCCCATGTATTAGATACCATCTCCTGCTGCTGTCTGATCCCATGTATTAGATACCATCTCCTGCTGTCTGATCCCATGTATTAGATACCATCTCCTGCTGCTGTCTGATCCCATGTCCCATGTAGATACCATCTCCTGCTGTCTGATCCCATGTATTAGATACCATCTCCTGCTGTCTGATCCCATGTATTAGATACCATCTCCTGCTGCTGTCTGATCCCATGTATTAGATACCATCTCCTGCTGTCTGATCCCATGTATTAGATACCATCTCCTGCTGTCTGATCCCATGTATTAGATACCATCTCCTGCTGCTGTCTGATCTCATGTATTAGATACCATCTCCTGCTGTCTGATCCCATGTATTAGATACCATCTCCTGCTGCTGTCTGATCCCATGTATTAGATACCATCTCCTGCTGTCTGATCCCATGTATTAGATACCATCTCCTGCTGTCTGATCCCATGTATTAGATACCATCTCCTGCTGTCTGATCCCATGTATTAGATACCATCTCCTGCTGTCTGATCCCATGTATTAGATACCATCTCCTGCTGTCTGATCCCATGTATTAGATACCATCTCCTGCTGTCTGATCCCATGTATTAGATACCATCTCCTGCTGTCTGATCCCATGTATTAGATACCATCTCCTGCTGTCTGATCCCATGTATTAGATACCATCTCCTCCTGTCTGATCCCATGTATTAGATACCATCTCCTGCTGTCTGATCCCATGTATTAGATACCATCTCCTGCTGCTGTCTGATCCCATGTATTAGATACCATCTCCTGCTGCTGTCTGATCCCATGTATTAGATACCATCTCCTGCTGTCTGATCTCATGTATTAGATACCATCTCCTGCTGTCTGATCCCATGTATTAGATACCATCTCCTGCTGCTGATCCCATGATCTGATCCCATGTATTAGATTCCATCTCCTGCTGTCTGATCCCATGTATTAGATACCATCTCCTGCTGCTGTCTGATCCCATGTATTAGATACCATCTCCTGCTGTCTGATCCCATGTATTAGATACCATCTCCTGCTGTCTGATCCCATGTATTAGATACCATCTCCTGCTGTCTGATCCCATGTATTAGATACCATCTCCTGCTGTCTGATCCCATGTATTAGATACCATCTCCTGCTGTCTGATCCCATGTATTAGATACCATCTCCTGCTGTCTGATCCCATGTATTAGATACCATCTCCTGCTGCTGTCTGATCCCATGTATTAGATACCATCTCCTGCTGTCTGATCCCATGTATTAGATACCATCTCCTGCTGTCTGATCCCATGTATTAGATACCATCTCCTGCTGTCTGATCCCATGTATTAGATACCATCTCCTGCTGCTGTCTGATCCCATGTATTAGATACCATCTCCTGCTGTCTGATCCCATGTATTAGATACCATCTCCTGCTGTCTGATCCCATGTATTAGATACCATCTCCTGCTGCTGTCTGATCCCATGTATTAGATACCATCTCCTGCTGCTGTCTGATCCCATGTATTAGATACCATCTCCTGCAGTCTGATCCCATGTATTAGATACCATCTCCTGCTGCTGTCTGATCCCATGTATTAGATACCATCTCCTGCTGTCTGATCCCATGTATTAGATACCATCTCCTGCTGTCTGATCCCATGTATTAGATACCATCTCCTGCTGTCTGATCCCATGTATTAGATACCATCTCCTGCTGCTGTCTGATCCCATGTATTAGATACCATCTCCTACTGCTGTCTGATCCCATGTATTAGATACCATCTCCTGCTGCTGTCTGATCCCATGTATTAGATACCATCTCCTGCTGTCTGATCCCATGTATTAGATACCATCTCCTGCTGTCTGATCCCATGTATTAGATACCATCTCCTGCTGCTGTCTGATCCCATGTATTAGATACCATCTCCTCCTGCTGTCTGATCCCATTGTATTAGATACCATCTCCTGCTGTCTGATCCCATGTATTAGATACCATCTCCTACTGTCTGATCCCATGTATTAGATACCATCTCCTGCTGTCTGATCCCATGTATTAGATACCATCTCCTGCTGTCTGATCCCATGTATTAGATACCATCTCCTGCTGTCTGATCCCATGTATTAGATACCATCTCCTGCTGTCTGATCCCATGTATTAGATACCATCTCCTGCTGCTGTCTGATCCCATGTATTAGATACCATCTCCTGCCATTGGAGCCTGCTCTGCTCTGATTGGCTGCTGTATAAAACACGTGTGGTCCGTTTGTTATATCTGGAGTACTTCTCCTGTCCAATTCGGTGTCCTGTGTGAATTTAAGTGTGCTCTCTCTAATTCTCTCCTTCTCTCTTTCTTTCTCTCTCTCGGTGGACCTGAGCCCTAGGACCATGCCTCAGGACTACCTGACATGATTACTCCTTGCTGTCCCCAGTCCACCTGGCCGTGCTGCTGCTTCAGTTTCAACTGTTCTGCCTTATTATTATTGGACCATGCTGGTCATTTATGAACATTTGAACATCTTGGCCATGTTCTGTTATAATCTCCACCCGGCACAGCCAGAAGAGGACTGGCCACCCCACATAGCCTGGTTCCTCTCTGGGTTTCTTCCTAGGTTTTGGCCTTTCTAGGGAGTTTTTCCTAGCAACCGTGCTTCTACACCTACATTGCTTGCTGTTTGGGGTTTTAGGCTGGGTTTCCGAACAGCACTTTGAGATATCACCTGATGTACGAAGGGCTATATAAATACATTTGAATTGAAAATTGAATTGAATTACTGGGTGTGCAGGTTTTTGGCCCAACCCTGCTCAAACACACCAGTCAGCTTATCACGGTTCCTGTTGAGCATCCAATATTTTACAACGTGGTTGTGTTAGAGCAGGGCTGGAGTAAAATCCTGCACCCTCAGCATCTGGAAACTCCTGGAGGATGGTCACCCTGCAACATTACATTTATTACCAAATAGTTTCCATGTCTTTGTAAAATAATTCCCTGATTTGATCAAACAGCTGGGTGAGATAGCTGACTGGTAGTAGAATATTTACACTGAACAACAATACAAAGTGCAACATGTAACGTGTTGGTCCCATGTTTCATGAGCTGAAATTTAAAAAATTCCCCAAATGTTCCAATCGCACCAAAACAAAAGCTTATTTCTCTAAAATGTTGTGCACAAAATTTGTTTACATCGCTGTTAGTGAGCATTTGTCTTTAGTCAAGATAATTCTGGCATATCAAGAAGCTGATTAAACAGCACGATCATTACACAGGTGCACCTTGTGCTGGGGACAATAAAAGGGGCAGTTTGTCACATAACACAATGTGACAGATGTCTCAAGTTTTGAGGTAGCGTGAAATTGGCATGCTGACTGCAGGAATTTCTCAACCAGAACCTGCCTCCAACGTTGTTTTAGATAATTTGGCAATACGTACAACCGGCCTCACAACCTCAGACCACGTGTAACCACCAGGACCTCCTCAACCTCAGACCACGTGTAACCACCAGGACCTCCTCAACCTCAGACCACGTGTAACCACCAGGACCTCCTCAACCTCAGACCACGTGTAACCACCAGGACCTCCTCAACCTCAGACCACGTGTAACCACACCAGCCCAGGACCTCCTCAACCTCAGACCACGTGTAACCACGCCAGCCCAGGACCTCCTCAACCTCAGACCACGTGTAACCACGCCAGCCCAGGACCTCCTCAACCTCAGACCACGTGTAACCACCAGGACCTCCTCAACCTTAGACCACGTGTAACCACCAGGACCTCCACAACCTCAGACCACGTGTAACCACCAGGACCTCCTCAACCTCAGACCACGTGTAACCACCAGGACCTCCTCAACCTCAGACCACGTGTAACCACCAGGACCTCCTCAACCTCAGACCACGTGTAACCACGCCAGCCCAGGACCTCCTCAACCTCAGACCACGTGTAACCACGCCAGCCCAGGACCTCCTCAACCTTAGACCACGTGTAACCACCAGGACCTCCTCAACCTCAGACCACGTGTAACCACCAGGACCTCCTCAACCTCAGACCACGTGTAACCACCAGGACCTCCTCAACCTCAGACCACGTGTAACCACCAGGACCTCCTCAACCTCAGACCACGTGTAACCACCAGGACCTCCTCAACCTCAGACCACGTGTAACCACGCCAGCCCAGGACCTCCTCAACCTCAGACCACGTGTAACCACGCCAGCCCAGGACCTCCTCAACCTTAGACCACGTGTAACCACCTGGACCTCCTCAACCTCAGACCACGTGTAACCACCAGGACCTCCTCAACCTCAGACCACGTGTAACCACCAGGACCTCCTCAACCTCAGACCACGTGTAACCACGCCAGCCCAGGACCTCCTCAACCTCAGACCACGTGTAACCACGCCAGCCCAGGACCTCCTCAACCTCAGACCACGTGTAACCACGCCAGCCCAGGACCTCCTCAACCTCAGACCACGTGTAACCACCAGGACCTCCTCAACCTGAGACCACGTGTAACCACCAGGACCTCCTCAACCTTAGACCACGTGTAACCACCAGGACCTCCTCAACCTCAGACCACGTGTAACCACGCCAGCCCAGGACCTCCTCAACCTCAGACCACGTGTAACCACGCCAGCCCAGGACCTCCTCAACCTCAGACCACGTGTAACCACGCCAGCCCAGGACCTCCTCAACCTCAGACCACATGTAACCACGCCAGCCCAGGACCTACACAACCTCAGACCACGTGTAACCACGCCAGCCCAGGACCTCCTCAACCTCAGACCACGTGTAACCACGCCGGCCCAGGACCTCCACAACCTCAGACCACATGTAACCACCTGGACCTCCTCAACCTCAGACCACGTGTAACCACGCCAGCCCAGGACCTCCTCAACCTCAGACCCACGTGTAATCACGCCAGCCCAGGACCTCCTCAACCTCAGACCACGTGTAACCATGCCAGCCCAGGACCTCCTCAACCTCAGACCACGTGTAACCACCAGGACCTCCTCAACCTCAGACCACGTGTAACCACCAGGACCTCCTCAACCTTAGACCACGTGTAACCACCAGGACCTCCTCAACCTCAGACCACGTGTAACCACGCCAGCCCAGGACCTCCTCAACCTCAGACCACGTGTAACCACCAGGACCTCCTCAACCTCAGACCACGTGTAACCACCAGGACCTCCTCAACCTTAGACCACGTGTAACCACCAGGACCTCCTCAACCTCAGACCACGTGTAACCACCAGGACCTCCTCAACCACAGACCACGTGTAACCACCAGGACCTCCTCAACCTCAGACCACGTGTAACCACCAGGACCTCCTCAACCACAGCCCACGTGTAACCACCAGGACCTCCTCAACCTCAGACCACGTGTAACCACCAGGACCTCCTCAACCTCAGACCACGTGTAACCACCAGGACCTCCTCAACCCCAGACCACGTGTAACCACCAGGACCTCCTCAACCTCAGACCACATGTAACCACCAGGACCTCCACAACCTCAGACCACGTGTAACCACCAGGACATCCTCAACCTCAGACCACGTGTAACCACCAGGACCTCCTCAACCTCAGACCACGTGTAACCACCAGGACCTCCTCAACCTCAGACCACGTGTAACCACGCCAGCCCAGGACCTCCTCAACCTCAGACCACGTGTAACCACGCCAGCCCAGGACCTCCTCAACCTTAGACCACGTGTAACCACCAGGACCTCCTCAACCTCAGACCACGTGTAACCACCAGGACCTCCTCAACCTCAGACCACGTGTAACCACCAGGACCTCCTCAACCTCAGACCACGTGTAACCACCAGGACCTCCTCAACCTCAGACCACGTGTAACCACGCCAGCCCAGGACCTCCTCAACCTCAGACCACGTGTAACCACGCCAGCCCAGGACCTCCTCAACCTTAGACCACGTGTAACCACCTGGACCTCCTCAACCTCAGACCACGTGTAACCACCAGGACCTCCTCAACCTCAGACCACGTGTAACCACCAGGACCTCCTCAACCTCAGACCACGTGTAACCACGCCAGCCCAGGACCTCCTCAACCTCAGACCACGTGTAACCACCAGGACCTCCTCAACCTCAGACCACGTGTAACCACCAGGACCTCCTCAACCTCAGACCACGTGTAACCACCAGGACCTCCTCAACCTCAGACCACGTGTAACCACGCCAGCCCAGGACCTCCTCAACCTCAGACCACGTGTAACCACGCCAGCCCAGGACCTCCTCAACCTTAGACCACGTGTAACCACCTGGACCTCCTCAACCTCAGACCACGTGTAACCACCAGGACCTCCTCAACCTCAGACCACGTGTAACCACCAGGACCTCCTCAACCTCAGACCACGTGTAACCACGCCAGCCCAGGACCTCCTCAACCTCAGACCACGTGTAACCACGCCAGCCCAGGACCTCCTCAACCTCAGACCACGTGTAACCACGCCAGCCCAGGACCTCCTCAACCTCAGACCACGTGTAACCACCAGGACCTCCTCAACCTGAGACCACGTGTAACCACCAGGACCTCCTCAACCTTAGACCACGTGTAACCACCAGGACCTCCTCAACCTCAGACCACGTGTAACCACGCCAGCCCAGGACCTCCTCAACCTCAGACCACGTGTAACCACGCCAGCCCAGGACCTCCTCAACCTCAGACCACGTGTAACCACGCCAGCCCAGGACCTCCTCAACCTCAGACCACATGTAACCACGCCAGCCCAGGACCTACACAACCTCAGACCACGTGTAACCACGCCAGCCCAGGACCTCCTCAACCTCAGACCACGTGTAACCACGCCGGCCCAGGACCTCCACAACCTCAGACCACGTGTAACCACCTGGACCTCCTCAACCTCAGACCACGTGTAACCACGCCAGCCCAGGACCTCCTCAACCTCAGACCACGTGTAATCACGCCAGCCCAGGACCTCCTCAACCTCAGACCACGTGTAACCACGCCAGCCCAGGACCTCCTCAACCTCAGACCACGTGTAACCACGCCAGCCCAGGACCTCCTCAACCTCAGACCACGTGTAACCACGCCAGCCCAGGACCTCCTCAACCTTAGACCACGTGTAACCACCAGGACCTCCTCAACCTCAGACCACGTGTAACCACCAGGACCTCCTCAACCTCAGACCACGTGTAACCACCAGGACCTCCTCAACCTCAGACCACGTGTAACCACCAGGACCTCCTCAACCTCAGACCACGTGTAACCACCAGGACCTCCTCAACCTCAGACCACGTGTAACCACGCCAGCCCAGGACCTCCTCAACCTCAGACCACGTGTAACCACGCCAGCCCAGGACCTCCTCAACCTTAGACCACGTGTAACCACCTGGACCTCCTCAACCTCAGACCACGTGTAACCACCAGGACCTCCTCAACCTCAGACCACGTGTAACCACCAGGACCTCCTCAACCTCAGACCACGTGTAACCACGCCAGCCCAGGACCTCCTCAACCTCAGACCACGTGTAACCACGCCAGCCCAGGACCTCCTCAACCTCAGACCACGTGTAACCACGCCAGCCCAGGACCTCCTCAACCTCAGACCACGTGTAACCACCAGGACCTCCTCAACCTGAGACCACGTGTAACCACCAGGACCTCCTCAACCTTAGACCACGTGTAACCACCAGGACCTCCTCAACCTCAGACCACGTGTAACCACGCCAGCCCAGGACCTCCTCAACCTCAGACCACGTGTAACCACGCCAGCCCAGGACCTCCTCAACCTCAGACCACGTGTAACCACGCCAGCCCAGGACCTCCTCAACCTCAGACCACATGTAACCACGCCAGCCCAGGACCTACACAACCTCAGACCACGTGTAACCACGCCAGCCCAGGACCTCCTCAACCTCAGACCACGTGTAACCACGCCGGCCCAGGACCTCCACAACCTCAGACCACGTGTAACCACCTGGACCTCCTCAACCTCAGACCACGTGTAACCACGCCAGCCCAGGACCTCCTCAACCTCAGACCACGTGTAATCACGCCAGCCCAGGACCTCCTCAACCTCAGACCACGTGTAACCATGCCAGCCCAGGACCTCCTCAACCTCAGACCACGTGTAACCACCAGGACCTCCTCAACCTCAGACCACGTGTAACCACCAGGACCTCCTCAACCTTAGACCACGTGTAACCACCAGGACCTCCTCAACCTCAGACCACGTGTAACCACGCCAGCCCAGGACCTCCTCAACCTCAGACCACGTGTAACCACCAGGACCTCCTCAACCTCAGACCACGTGTAACCACCAGGACCTCCTCAACCTTAGACCACGTGTAACCACCAGGACCTCCTCAACCTCAGACCACGTGTAACCACCAGGACCTCCTCAACCACAGACCACGTGTAACCACCAGGACCTCCTCAACCTCAGACCACGTGTAACCACCAGGACCTCCTCAACCACAGCCCACGTGTAACCACCAGGACCTCCTCAACCTCAGACCACGTGTAACCACCAGGACCTCCTCAACCTCAGACCACGTGTAACCACCAGGACCTCCTCAACCTCAGACCACGTGTAACCACCAGGACCTCCTCAACCTCAGACCACGTGTAACCACCAGGACCTCCTCAACCTCAGACCACGTGTAACCACCAGGACCTCCACAACCTCAGACCACGTGTAACCACCAGGACCTCCTCAACCTCAGACCACGTGTAACCACCAGGACCTCCTCAACCTCAGACCACGTGTAACCACCAGGACCTCCTCAACCTCAGACCACGTGTAACCACCAGGACCTCCTCAACCTCAGACCACGTGTAACCACCAGGTCCTCCTCAACCTCAGACCACGTGTAACCACCAGGACCTCCTCAACCCCAGACCACGTGTAACCACCAGGACCTCCTCAACCTCAGACCACATGTAACCACCAGGACCTCCTCAACCTCAGACCACGTGTAACCACCAGGACATCCTCAACCTCAGACCACGTGTAACCACCAGGACCTCCTCAACCTCAGACCACGTGTAACCACCAGGACATCCTCAACCTCAGACCACGTGTAACCACCAGGACCTCCTCAACCTCAGACCACGTGTAACCACCAGGACCTCCTCAACCTCAGACCACGTGTAACCACCAGGACCTCCTCAACCTCAGACCACGTGTAACCACCAGGACCTCCTCAACCTCAGACCACGTGTAACCACCAGGACCTCCTCAACCTCAGACCACGTGTAACCACCAGGACCTCCACAACCTCAGACCACGTGTAACCACCAGGACCTCCTCAACCTCAGACCACGTGTAACCACCAGGACCTCCTCAACCTCAGACCACGTGTAACCACCAGGACCTCCTCAACCTCAGACCACGTGTAACCACCAGGACCTCCTCAACCTCAGACCACGTGTAACCACCAAGACCTCCTCAACCTCAGACCACGTGTAACCACCAGGACCTCCTCAACCTCAGACCACGTGTAACCACCAGGACCTCCTCAACCTCAGACCACGTGTAACCACCAGGACCTCCTCAACCTCAGACCACGTGTAACCACCAGGACCTCCTCAACCTCAGACCACGTGTAACCACCAGGACCTCCTCAACCTCAGACCACGTGTAACCACCAGGACCTCCTCAACCCCAGACCATGTGTAACCACGCCAGCCCAGACCACGTGTAACCACCAGGACCTCCACATCAGGTTTCTTGATAGTCTGAAACCAGCCACCTTGACAGCTGATGAAACTGTGGCTTTGAACAACCAAATTATTTCTGCATAATCTTCATCCTCACCAGGGTCCAGACCTGAATGCATTTCAGGGTCGTAACTGACTTCCGTGGGTACATATTTATTGTTTTATTTCACCTTTATTTAACCAGGTAGGTTCTCATTTACAACTGCGACTTGGCCAAGATAAAGCAAAGCAGTGCGACACAAACAACAACACAGAGTTACACATGGGATAACCAGAAGAAAAAAGAGAAAAAAAATGTCTATATACAGTGTGTGCAAAAGGCATGAGGAGGTAGGTAATAAATAGGCCGTAGTAGCGAAGAATTACAATTTAGCAGATTAACACTGGAGTGATAAATGAGCAGATGATGTGCAAGTAGAAATACTGGTGTGCAAAACAGCAGAAAAGCAAATAAATGAGGTATGTAGATTGGATGGGCTATTTACAGATAGGCTATGTACAGCTACAGCGATCGGTTCGCTGCTCGGATAGCTGATGTTTAAAGTTAGTGAGGGAAATATAAGTCTCCAACTTCAGCGATTATTGCAATTCGTTCCAGTCATTGGCAGCAGAGAACTGGAAGGAAAGGTGGCCAAAAGAGGCGTTGGCTTTGGGGATGACCCGTGAGATATACCTGCTGGAACACGTGTTACAGGTGGGTGTTGTTATCGTGAACAGTGAGCTGAGATAAGGCGGAGCTTTACTTAGCAAAGACTTATAGATGACCTGGAGCCAGTGGGTCTGGCGACGAATATGCAGCGAAGGCCAGCCGACTAGAGCATACAGATCGCTGTGGTGGGTGGTATATTGGGCTTTGGTGACAAAACCGATGGCACTGTGATAGACTGCATCCAGTTTGCTGAGGAGAGTGTTGGAGGCTATTTTGTAAATGACATCGCCGAAGTCGAGGTTCAGTAGGATAGTCAGTTTTACGAGGGTATGTTTGGCGACGTGAGTGATGGAGGCTTTGTTGCGAAATAGAAAGCTGATTCTAGATTTAATTTTGGATTGGAGATGTTTAATATGAGTCTGGAAGGAGAGTTTGTAGCCTAGCCAGACACCCAGGTATTTGTAGTTGTCCACATATTCTAAGTCAGAACCGTCCAGATGCTCGTCGGGCGGGAGGGTGCGGGCAGCAAACGTTTGAAGAGCATACATTTAGTTTTACTAGCGTTTAAGAGCAGCTGGAGGCCATTGAAGGAGTGTTGTATGGTATTGAAGCTCGTTTGGAAATTTGTTAAGACAGTGTCCAAAGAAGGGCCAGAGGTATACAGAATGATATATAGTCACTCGGTAGCAGCTAGCTAGCAGCAAAGATTGGATGCAAAGGTCCAGAGCTTACGGCAGGGATCCGGTGCAGCTAGCTAGCAGCGAAGATCGGATGCAAAGGTCCAGAGTTTGTGGCGGGGATCCGATGGAGTAGTGGAGTTCTAGCCGTGTTGGGGTAGAGTACGGGAGGTGTCAGCTGTGTAGCCAGTGGAGTAGTGGAGTTCTAGCCGTGTTGGGGTAGAGTACGGGAGGTGTCAGCTGTGTAGCCAGTGGAGTAGTGGAGTTCTAGCCGTGTTGGAGAAGAGTCCCGGAGGCATCAGCTGTGCAGCCAGTGATCCCAGAGTAGGCCGGGAGGTGGGCCTGGCTCAGGGCTAGCGTCGAGGCTGGGCCACTTGGTGGCAGCTAGTTAGCTGTGATGATCAGGAGTAAAGGTCCAGGGTTTACGGCAGGAATCCGGTGTTGTAGTGGAGGAAACAGTCCGATACTGGCAGGCTGGCAAGTATTATCCAGGCTAAAAAAATAACGGTTGGTGTCTGTGCAGAAGGTAAAGGCCGCTAACAATGACTGACAATGACTAAATAGCTAGCCGCTAATTAGATGGTTATTTTCTGATGGAGGTTCTGGCAAAAGGTCTGACAATAGCGGATCAGTAGCAAATGGGGTGAGGTGTGTTACCGGAAGGTATATTTCATTTTAAAATAGTAAAGAGAATGAAAATAAATTGAAATATATATACAACAAAATAAAAATAAATGTACAGGAGAGAACGACAAAACCACGTCTGCACTGCTACGCCATCTTGGCTGGAGAAATGTGCTCTTCACTGATGAATCCCAGTTTCAACTGTACCGGGCAGATAGCAGACAGCTAGATACCATGACGAGATCCTGAGGCCCATTGTCGTGCCATTCATCCGCCTCCATCACCTCATGTTTCAGCATGATAATGGCCCCATATCGCAACGATCTGGACACGATTCCTGGAAGATAAACATGTCCCAGTTCTTCCATGGCCTGCAGACTCATGTCACCCATTGAGCATGTTTGGGATGCTCTGGTTCCAGTTCCCACCAATATCCAGCAACTTTGCACAGCCATTGGAAGAGGAATGGGACAACATTTCACAGGCCACAATCAACAGCCTGATCAACTCTATGAGAAGGTGATGTATCGCGCTGCATGAGGCCAATGGTGGTCACACCAGATACTGACTGGTTTTCTGATCTACGCCCCCTACCTTTCTTTAAAGGTATCTGTGACCAACAGATACAGATTATGTCATTTGAAATCCATCGATTAGGTCATAATTTATTCATTTCAATTGACTGATTTCCTTATGTGAACTGTAACTCAGTAAAATCGTGTTGTGTTTGTATTTTTGTTCAGTGTAACTTAGAGGTTTTATCTATTTATAAGGTTCAAATATTCAGTGTTCAGTGTAACTTAGAGGTTTTATCTATTTATAAGGTTAAAATATTCAGTGTTCAGTGTAACTTAGAGGTTTTATCTATTTATAAGGTTCAAATATTCAGTGTTCAGTGTAACTTAGAGGTTTTATCTATTTATAAGGTTACTTGTCAAGCAGGCTCCTTTTTCTCCCCAATTCCATGGTCTTCAATTGGTAGTTACAGTCTTGTCCCATCGCTGCAACTCCCGTACGGACTCGGGAGAGGCGAGAGCCGTGCGTCCTCCGAAACAATCTCTCGTGGCACAGCTAGCACTACGATGCAGTGAATTAGACACCCGGGAGGCCTCCAATTTGGCTTTTCTAAGAAGAGTTTTTTACTTTGTCAGAATTACATGGCCAGTATTGAATAGAGGAATATCCAAGCCAATTTTGAGCGATTGAGAGACGGTTTTACAACCGTGTCGGCCATTTGCGGTTATACATGACTGCAGGTGGAAAATGATTTTAGCACATGAAGTTGAGATTAATACATGCCAATAGCTAAATAGTTAACTAGAGAGAGAACCAGCCAAACTACACATTATGTTGTAAACTTCTTATGGCAGGGGCAGTATTGAGTTGCTTGGATGAATAAGGTGCCCAGAGTGAACTGCCTGCTCCTCAGTCCCAGTTGCTAATATATGCATATTATTATTAGTATTGGATAGAAAACACTTTGCAGTTTCTAAAACTGTTTGAATGATGTCTGTGAGTATAACAGAACTCATATGGCAGGCAAAAACCTGAGGAAATATCCTAACAGGAAGTGGGAAATCTGAGGTTGGTCGTTTTTCAACTCGTTATGCTAATGCATTTGAGGCGAGGCTCCCGGATACGGGTTTGCTCGTCGCAAGAGGTTAAATCGGCTGTCTAGTTAGTCTGTTGTGTGTCATTATTTTACCTGCTGTGTAATATCTCTCATCTCTGTCCTCTGGCAAAGGCCCATGGGCACGAAGCAGGTCAAGCAGGTCACGCAGGTCAAGCAGGTCACGCAGGTCACTAGCAAGTATTGACTGAAAGACCGCATGACTGAAAGACCGCCTTCTAACTGTCAACGCCTACAACAATTATACTCCAATGCCCTCTGCAGAAATGAGAGGACAAGTGAGCAAAACATGTCATTCGAAGGACACTTTGATCCGATTCCGATCCGGTTCTGATCCAGTTCTAATCCAGTTCTGATCCAGTTCTGATCGGCGTAGCCGCCTAATTGATTGATATTGTGATTTTTACATGTCCATTCTGAGAACTTAAATCTATAATCTGCTGACCAACATCATTTCATTACTTACACCAGTCAAGAGGACAAGATCTACTCAGTGTTAAGACAAGACACAGATCTACTCAGTGTTAAGACAAGACACAGATCTACTCAGTGTTAAGACAAGACACAGATCTACTTAGTGTTAAGACAAGACACAGATCTACTCAGTGTTAAGACAAGACACAGATCTACTCAGTGTTAAGACAAGACACAGATCTACTCAGTGTTAAGACAAGACACAGATCTACTTAGTGTTAAGACAAGACACAGATCTACTCAGTGTTAAGACAAGACACAGATCTACTCAGTGTTAAGACAAGACAGCTCTACTCAGTGTTAAGACAAGACACAGATCTATTCAGTGTTAAGACAAGACACAGATCTACTCAGTGTTAAGACAAGACACACATCTACTCAGTGTTAAGACAAGACACATCTACTCAGTGTTCTGACAAGACAGATCTACTCAGTGTTAAGACAAGACAGATCTACTCAGTGTTAAGACAAGACACAGATCTACTTAGTGTTAAGACAAGACACATATCTACTTATTGTTAAGACAAGACACAGATCTACTTAGTGTTAAGACAAGACACAGATCTACTTAGTGTTAAGACAAGACACAGATCTACTCAGTGTTAAGACAAGACAGATCTACTCAGTGTTAAGACAAGACACAGATCTACTCAGTGTTCTGACAAGACACATCTACTCAGTGTTAAGACAAGACACATCTACTCAGTGTTAAGACAAGACACAGATCTACGTAGTGTTAAGACAAGACACAGATCTACTTAGTGTTAAGACAAGACACAGATCTACTCAGTGTTAAGACAAGACAGATCTACTCAGTGTTAAGACAAGACAGCTCTACTCAGTGTTAAGACAAGACACATATCTATTCAGTGTTAAGACAAGACACAGATCTACTCAGTGTTAAGACAAGACACACATCTACTCAGTGTTAAGACAAGACACATCTACTCAGTGTTAAGACAAGACACATCTACTCAGTGTTCTGACAAGACAGATCTACTCAGTGTTAAGACAAGACACAGATCTACTCAGTGTTAAGACAAGACACAGATCTACTCAGTGTTCTGACAAGACACATCTACTCAGTGTTAAGACAAGACATCTCCTCAGTGTTCTGACAAGACAGATTCTTTATGAGGGTAACACATCAAGCATCACAGCTAAAATACTCTCTCTCCTTGTCAACTGTCTCACAGCACACAGAAATCTCTCTCTCTACTCTCCAAATGAAAACACTATTCCTACATCTGTTCATCAGTTTCACTACTTCTCTCCCTCCCTCCATCCCTCTTCCCCTACTCTCCTTCTCTCATTCCCATCCTGTGCACCCTCTGTCTGTCTGTCTGTCTGTCTGTCTGTCTGTCTGTCTGTCTGTCTGTCTGTCTGTCTGTCTGTCATTCGTAGTATCTCTGCTCTCTTTCTCTGCCACCCCTCCTCCCTCTCATCCTCCCCATCTTTCCCCCTCCTCCCTCTCATCCTCCCCATCTTTCCCCCTCCACCCCTCCTCCCTCTCATCCTCCCCATCTTTCCCTCCTCCACCCCTCCTCCCTCTCATCCTCCCCATCTTTCCCCCTCCTCCCTCTCATCCTCCCCATCTTTCCCCTCCACCCCTCCTCCCTCTCATCCTCCCCATCTTTCCCCCTCCTCCCTCTCATCCTCCCCATCTTTCCCCCTCCTCCCTCTCATCCTCCCCATCTTTCCCTCCTCCACCCCTCCTCCCTCTCATCCTCCCCATCTTTCCCCCTCCTCCCTCTCATTCTCCCCATCTTTCCCTCCTCCACCCCTCCTCCCTCTCATCCTCCCCATCTTTCCCCCTCCTCCCTCTCATCCTCCCCATCTTTCCCCCTCCTCCCTTTCATCCTCCCCATCTTTCCCCCTCCTCCCTCTCATCCTCCCTCTATTTCCCCCTCCACCCCTCCTCCCTCTCATCTTCCCCATCTTTCCCCCCCTCCACCCCTCCTCCCTCTCATCCTCCCCATCTTTCCCCCTCCCCCTCCTCCCTCTCATCCTCCCCATCTTTCTCCCCTCCACCCCTCCTCCCTCTCATCCTCCCCATCTTTCCCCCTCCACCCCTCCTCCCTCTCATCCTCCCCATCTTTCCCCCTCCACCCCTCCTCCCTCTCATCCTCCCCCTCCACCCCTCCTCCCTCTCATCCTCCCCATCTTTCCCCCTCCACCCCTCCTCCCTCTCATCCTCCCCATCTTTCCCCCCTCCACCCCTCCTCACTCACATCCTTCCCATCTTTCCCCCTCCACCCCTCCTCCCTCACATCCTCCCCATCTTTCCCCCTCCACCCCTCCTCCCTCTCATCCTCCCCATCTTTCCCCCTCCACCCCTCCTCCCTCTCATCCTCCCAATATTTTCCCCTCCACCCCTCCTCCCTCTCATCCTCCCCATCTTTCCCCCTCCACCCCTCCTCCCTCTCATCCTCCCCATCTTTCCCCCTCCACCCCCTCCTCCCTCACATCCTCCCCATCTTTCCCCCCTCCACCCCTCCTCACTCACATCCTTCCCATCTTTCCCCCTCCACCCCTCCTCCCTCACATCCTCCCCATCTTTACCCCCTCCACCCCTCCTCCCTCTCATCCTCCCAATATTTTCCCCCTCCACCCCTCCTCCCTCTCATCCTCCCAATATTTTCCCCCTCCACCCCTCCTCCCTCACATCCTCCCCATCTTTCCCCCTCCACCCCTCCTCCCTCACATCCTCCCCATCTTTCCCCCTCCACCCCTCCTCCCTCTCATCCTCCCAATATTTTCCCCCCCACCCCTCCTCCCTCTCATCCTCCCAATATTTTCCCCCTCCACCCCTCCTCCCTCACATCCTCCCCATCTTTCCCCCCCTCCACCCCTCCTCCCTCACATCCTCCCCATCTTTCCCCCTCCACCCCTCCTCCCTCTCATCCTCCCCCCATCTTTCCCCCTCCTCCCTCTCATCCTCCCCATCTTTCCCTCCTCCACCCCTCCTCCCTCTCATCCTCCCCATCTTTCCCCCTCCTCCCTCTCATCCTCCCCATCTTTCCCCTCCTCCCTTTCATCCTCCCCATCTTTCCCCCTCCTCCCTCTCATCCTCCCTCTATTTCCCCCTCCACCCCCCTCCTCCCTCTCATCTTCCCCATCTTTCCCCCTCCACCCCTCCTCCCTCTCATCCTCCCCATCTTTCCCCCTCCCCCTCCTCCCTCTCATCCTCCCCATCTTTCTCCCCTCCACCCCTCCTCCCTCTCATCCTCCCCATCTTTCCCCCTCCACCCCTCCTCCCTCTCATCCTCCCCATCTTTCCCCCTCCACCCCTCCTCCCTCTCATCCTCCCCTCCACCCCTCCTCCCTCTCATCCTCCCCATCTTTCCCCCTCCACCCCTCCTCCCTCTCATCCTCCCCATCTTTCCCCCTCCACCCCTCCTCACTCACATCCTTCCCATCTTTCCCCCTCCACCCCTCCTCCCTCACATCCTCCCCATCTTTCCCCCTCC
>NC_088216.1:8224574-8227074 GCF_036934945.1 Oncorhynchus masou masou | reverse complement strand
TCATCATCAACTCATATAGTCTCATTCTACCTATATCTCTCTCTATCATCAACTCATATAGTCTCATTCTACCTATATCATCTCTCTATCATCAACTCATATAGTCTCATTCTACCTATATCATCTCTCTATCATCAACTCATATAGTCTCATTCTACCTATATCATCTCTCTATCATCAACTCATATAGTCTCATTCTACCTATATCATCTCTATCTCATCATATATCTCATCATCAACTCATAGTCTCTACTCATCTCTCTATCATCAACTCATATAGTCTCATTCTACCTATATCATCTCTCTATCATCAACTCATATAGTCTCATTCTACCTATATCATCTCTCTATCATCAACTCATATAGTCTCATTCTACCTATATCATCTCTCTATCATCAACTCATATAGTCTCATTCTACCTATATCATCTCTCTATCATCAACTCATATAGTCTCATTCTACCTATATCATCTCTCTCATCATCAACTCATATATATCATCTCATTCTACCTTCTATATCATCTCTCTATCATCAACTCATATAGTCTCATTCTACCTATATCATCTCTCTATCATCAACTCATATAGTCTCATTCTACCTATATCATCTCTCTATCATCAACTCATATAGTCTCATTCTACCTATATCATCTCTCTATCATCAACTCATATAGTCTCATTCTACCTATATCATCTCTCTATCATCAACTCATATAGTCTCATTCTACCTATATCATCTCTCTATCATCATCACTCATATAGTCTCATTCTACCTATATCATCTCTCTATCATCAACTCATATAGTCTCATACCTATATCATCTCTCTATCATCAACTCATATAGTCTCATTCTACCTATATCATCTCTCTATCATCAACTCATATAGTCTCATTCTACCTATATCATCTCTCTATCATCAACTCATATAGTCTCATTCTACCTATATCATCTATCATCAACTCATATAGTCTCATTCTACCTATATCATCTCATCATAACTCATATAGTCTCATTCTACCTATATCATCTCTCTATCATCAACTCATATAGTCTCATTCTACCTATATCATCTCTCTATCATCAACTCATATAGTCTCATTCTACCTATATCATCTCTCTATCATCAACTCATATAGTCTCATTCTACCTATATCATCTCTCTATCATCAACTCATATAGTCTCATTCTACCTATATCATCTCTCTATCATCAACTCATATAGTCTCATTCTACCTATATCATCTCTCTATCATCAACTCATATAGTCTCATTCTACCTATATCATCTCTATCATCAACTCATATAGTCTCATTCTACCTATATCATCTCTCATCAACTCATCATCAACTCATATAACTCATATAGTCTCATTCTACCTATATCATCTCTCTATCATCAACTCATATAGTCTCATTCTACCTATATCATCTCTCTATCATCAACTCATATAGTCTCATTCTACCTATATCATCTCTCTATCATCAACTCATATAGTCTCATTCTACCTATATCATCTCTCTATCATCAACTCATATAGTCTCATTCTACCTATATCATCTCTCTATCATCAACTCATATAGTCTCATTCTACCTATATCATCTCTATCATCAACTCATATAGTCTCATTCTACCTATATCATCTCTCTATCATCAACTCATATAGTCTCATTCTACCTATATCATCTCTCTATCATCAACTCATATAGTCTCATTCTACCTATATCATCTCTCTATCATCAACTCATATAGTCTCATTCTACCTATATCATCTCTCTATCATCAACTCATATAGTCTCATTCTACCTATATCATCTCTCTATCATCAACTCATATAGTCTCATTCTACCTATATCATCTCTCTATCATCAACTCATATAGTCTCATTCTACCTATATCATCTCTCTATCATCAACTCATATAGTCTCATTCTACCTATATCATCTCTCTATCATCAACTCATATAGTCTCATTCTACCTATATCATCTCTCTATCATCAACTCATATAGTCTCATTCTACCTATATCATCTCTCTATCATCAACTCATATAGTCTCATTCTACCTATATCATCTCTCTATCATCAACTCATATAGTCTCATTCTACCTATATCATCTCTCTATCATCAACTCATATAGTCTCATTCTACCTATATCATCTCTCTATCATCAACTCATATAGTCTCATTCTACCTATATCATCTCTCTATCATCAACTCATATCATCAACTCATATAGTCTCATTCTACCTATATCATCTCTCTATCATCAACTCATATAGTCTCATTCTACCTATATCATCTCTCTATCATCAACTCATATAGTCTCATTCTACCTATATCATCTCTCTATCATCAACTCATATAGTCTCATTCTACCTATATCATCTCTCTATCATCAACTCATATAGTCTCATTCTACCTATATCATCTCTCTATCATCAACTCATATAGTCTCATTCTACCTATATCATCTCTCTATCATCAACTCATATAGTCT
>NC_088216.1:8187074-8219574 GCF_036934945.1 Oncorhynchus masou masou | reverse complement strand
AACATTTTGTCTCTCTGTGTTTTGTCTCTCTCTCTCTCTGTGTGTTTTGTCTCTCTCTCTGTGTGTGTGTGTTTTGTCTCTCTCTGTGTGTGTGCTTTGTCTCTCTCTCTGTGTGTGTGTGTGTTTTGTCTCTCTCTCTGTGTGTGTGTTTTGTCATTGCTTTGGTTTTGTCTTCTGTGTGTGTGTGTTTTGTCTCTCTCTCTATGTGTGTGTTTTGTCTCTCTCTCTGTGTTTTGTCTCTCTCTGTGTGTGTGTGTTTGTCTCTCTGAAGCACTCTGAATGGTTTTGTCTCTCTCTCTCTCTGATGATGAAAGCAGGAAATGGAGGGATTTGATGAAAGCAGGAAAGGAGGGATGGATGAAAGTGTGTGTGTTTTGTCCTCTCTCTCTGGAAAGGAGTCTTTCTCTCTGGATGGTCTGAAAGCAATGGAAAGGAGGTGTTTTTGTCTGAGTGTGTTTTGTCTTCTCTCTGTGTGTGTTTTGTCTCTCTCTCTCTGAGTGTGTTTTGTCTTCTCTCTGAATCTGCATGGAAATGGTTTTGTCTCTAGGGATGATGAAAATGTGGAAGAGTTTTCTCTTCTCTGTGTGTGTTTTGAATGTGTTTTGTCTGAATGCTTACTGATACCAGGTGTTTTGTCTCTCTGAATGGAACTACAAACCTTCTGAATCCACTGTGTGTGTTTTGTCAGTAATATGTGTTTTGTCTTGACTATTCTACAGTTCTGCCTCTGGTCTGTCTCTCTGGAGGGTCTATCAATGTGTTTTCTCTCTGTGTGTGTGTTTTGTCTCTCTCTCTGTGTGTGTTTTTGTCTCTACCAGTTGTGTTTTGTCACTAACAGAATGTTTTTGTCTCTCTCTCTTTGAATCTTTCAATGTGATATTGATCTCTCTCTCTGTCATTTATCACAAGTGTTTTGTCATCTCTGTGGCTCTTCTCTGTGGTATTTCAGATTGTCACGTGTCTGTCAATATCTCTGTGTGTGTGTTTTCTCTCTGTGTGGCCTTATCACATGTCAAATATTCAATTAGATGATTTTAAAGTAAATAAAAATAAATAGAATGACAAAGCTGTAAAACATGATTTTTAAATATAAAATGTGTTTTGTCATCCACGTAGTGAATACCATTGGAGTATAATATGAGTGATGCAGAATTAAAATTTCCTTTTTTTTTTTTTTACAAAATGTGTTTTGTCGTGTATTTATTTGACCATTTCAATATGTAATTGTTGTCAATGTTTTGGTGTCTCATGTTTTTTGTCTCTCTCTCTGTGTGTGTGTTTTGTCTCTCTCTCTCTGAATGTGTTTTGTCTCTCTCTCTGAATGTGTTTTGTCTCTCTCTCTCTGTATGTGTTTTGTCTCTCTCTCTCTGTATGTGTTTTGTCTCTCTCTCTGTATGTGTTTTGTGTGTTTTGTCTCTCTCTCTGTGTGTGTTTTGTCTTTCTCTCTGTGTGTTTTGTCTCTCTCTCTGATAAACGTGATTTTGTCTCCACTGTAAAAAGCATCTTGAAAATATCTTCAACATTTTGTCTCTGTGTTTAGTCTCTAACTCTCTGTGTGTTTTGTCTCTCTAAATGTGTTTTTGTCTCTCTCTGTGTGTGTTTGTCTCTCTCTCAGTGTGTGTGTTTGTCTCTCTCTCTGAATGTGTTTAGTCTCTAACTCTCTGTGTGTGTTTTATCTCTCTCTCTCTGTGTGTGTTTTGTCTCTCTCTCTGAATGTGTTTTGTCTCTCTCTCTCTCTGTGTGTTTTGTCTCTGAGGTGTTAGCTGTTAGCTGAGGTGTTCGCTGTTAGCTGAGGTGTTAGGTGTTAGCTGAGGTGATAGCTGAGGTGTTTGGTGTTAGCTGAGGTGTTAGCTGTTAGCTGAGGTGTTCGCTGTTAGCTGAGGTGTTAGGTGTTAGCTGAGGTGTTAGCTGAGGTGTTTGGTGTTAGCTGAGGTGTTTGGTGTTAGCTGAGGTGTTCGCTGTTAGCTGAGGTGTTAGCTGTTAGCTGAGTTGTTAGCTGTTAGTTGAGGTGTTAGCTGAGGTGTTAGCTGACATGTTAGCTGTTATTTGAGGTGTTAGCTGTTAGCTAAGTTGCTAGCTGTTAGCTGAGATGTTAGCTGATGTGTTAAATGAGGTGTTAGCTGAGTTGTTAGCTGTTAGTTGCGGTGTTAGCTGTTAGCTAAGTTGTTAGCTGTTAGTTGTTAGTTGCGGTGTTAGCTGTTAGCTAAGTTGTTAGCTGTTAGTTGTTAGTTGAGGTGTTAGCTGTTAGCTGTGTTGTTAGCTCTCCATCTCTCTCTCTCCATCGCTCTCTGTCTGTCTATCTCTCTGTCTATCTCTCTGTGTCTCTATCTCTCTCTGTCATTCTCTCTGTCTGTCTCTCTGTCTGTATCTCTCTGTCTCTCAATTCAATTAAATTTGCTTTATTGGCTTGACGTAACAATGTACATATTTTACAATGTAAAAAAATATATAAAAAGTGAGAATCAAAATTGTCAACGGGACAACAGTAACAACAATAACCAAGTGTCAAAATAACCAACACATTGAACAATAACAATAAGTATACAGTAGAGGACATGTGCAGGTTGATTGGTCTGTCAGACACTGACCCTCATCTTATGGCAATGTAGCTGCCAACCCACAGCTCTCTGCGTCCTCCCCCAACAGGACGGGTAGCCTATCCTCATCAGAGAGGTCTTTGAAACCTTGAATAAGGGTTTCACATTTGGGAAAATAACACTCTCTAATTATTTAATATTTTTTGACATTTTGTCAGGAAATGCAGCTCCGTCTCAGGTTCTGCTGTTGTGCAGTGGTTGCACAGCCTTTCCTCTACAGGGAGCCAGGTTTTCCTGTGTCTACCCTTCTCAATGGCAAGGCTGTGCTCACTGAGCCTGTACTTTGTCAAGGTTTTTCTAAGGTTTTGATCAGTAACCCTGGTCAAAGATTTAGCCACGGTGTACTGTTGATTTAGGGACAGATAGCACTGCATTTTGATTTGTGTTTGTGTTTGAGTTTAACTGCCTCTCTCTCTCTCTCTCTCTCTCTCTCTCTCTGTCTGTCTGTCTGTCTGTCTGTCTGTCTGTCTGTCTGTCTGTCTGTCTGTCTGTCTGTCTGTCTGTCTCTCTCTCTGTCTCTCTCTCTGTCTCTCTCTCTCTCTCTCTCTGTCTGTCTCTCTGTCTGTCTGTCTGTCTGTCTGTCTGTCTGTCTGTCTGTCTGTCTGTCTGTCTGTCTGTCTCTCTCTCTCTCTCTCTCTTTCTGTCTTTCTGTCTGTCTCTCTCTCACTCTTTCTGTCTGTCTCTCTCTCTCTTTCTCTGAAGACATCAAAAGAGAGTATGATGTGCTGAAAGAGAAAAACAATATTTACTGCTGTCACGGTGATGTTTGGAAGACTCTCACACACACAGACAGAACACGTCGGTTGTCACGGAGTCTCTAAACAGTCGCTTTGTGGTTGTCAAAGAAACATAAACACTGTCTTTGGAGTTACACACACACAAACACACACACACACACACACACACACACAACCAGACGCTTGATCACACACATACACACACACACAACCAGACGCATGAACACACACACACCTGTTAGAGACTGTAGGCGTAACCCCGGAGGGAAAGCCGGTCTACCCACAATGCATTGCAGCTGGTCAACTGGCAAGGAGGAACAAGAGACAGATGGAGAGGAGAGAGGGAGGGTGGGAGATAGAGGGAGAGAGGAAAGGAGGAGAGAGGGAGCGAGAGAGAGAGAGAGAGAGAGAGAGAGAGAGAGAGAGAGGACAGGATAGGAGAAGGGAGGGGAGGGAGAGGAGGAGAGGGAGGGAGGGAGAAAGAGGGAGCAACAGGGGAAAGAGAGGTGAGGAGGAGAAATTAGAGTGAGAGAGAATGAGAGAGGCAGAGAGGCAGACTGCAGGAGCAAAACCAACAAGGAAAGCAGAGGAGGTTGAGAGGAGTGGGAGCTAGAGGGGAAAACGGTGAGGAGGGGTGAAGAGAGGAGAGGTGAGGAGAGGAGGGGTGAGGAGGGGTGAGGAGAGGAGATGTGAGGAGAGGAGAGGAGGAGGGGTGAGGAGAAGAGGGGTGAGGAGAGGATGGGTAAGGAGAGGAGAGGAGGGTGAGGAGGGGTGAGCAGAGGAGAGAGGTGAGGAGAGGACAGGTGAGGAGAGGAGAGGACGGGTGAGGAGAGGACGGGTGAGGAGAGGACGGGTGAGGAGAGGAGAGGTGAGGAGAGGACGGGTGAGGAGAGGACGGGTGAGGAGAGGACGGGTGAGGAGAGGAGAGGTGAGGAGAGGACGGGTGAGGAGAGGACTGGTGAGGAGAAGAGGGGTGAGAAGAGGAGGGGTGAGGAGAGGAGGGGTGAGGAGAGGAGGGGTGAGGAGAGGACGGGTGAGGAGAGGACGGTTCAGGAGAAGAGGGGTGAGAAGAGGAGGATTGAAGAGAGGATGGGTGAGGAGGGAAGGGGAGTTTGTCCTAACCAGGTCTCTGGGCGATAAGGATGAGGTCATGGCGTCTGCTGCGTTAATGATAATGTCACCAGGGTTAAGGGGTTCCATAGGGGATTGTGGGTAATGGGACTCGAGTCCATCTGCTCAACACACACACACACACACACACACACACACACACACACACACACAGTACATATCATGGGAGATGCTGCTTCTATCTCTTTCTCATATCCCCTGGCCGAACACCCTGATACAAGTCACTATTCAACGTCCATCCATCTGGAGGACGTTGGTAGATGACGTGCAAACCGGCCACTAGGGGTCATCAGTGAGCGCTGTCACCTCCAGGTCAGTTCTGCCAGGGTGTTGTGGACGGGGACAGTGTGTAGGTGTCAGCATCAGCCTCTGGATCAAAACATGTTCAAAATCAGTCATAGACAGTTGTAAATACATATTCCCCTGAGACTGGGGAGTGTTACATATTCCACTGAGACTGGGGAGTGTTACATATTCCACCCTGAGACTGGGGAGTGTTACATATTCCACTGAGACTGGGGAGTGTTACATATTCCACCCTGAGACTGGGGAGTGTTACATATTCCCCCCTGAGACTGGGGAGTGTTACATATTCCACCCTGAGACTGGGGAGTGTTACATATTCCACTGAGACTGGGGAGTGTTACATATTCCACTGAGACTGGGGAGTGTTACATATTCCCCTGAGACTGGGGAGTGTTACATATTCCACTGAGACTGGGGAGTGTTACATATTCCACTGAGACTGGGGAGTGTTACATATTCCCCTGAGACTGGGGAGTGTTACATATTCCACTGAGACTGGGGAGTGTTACATATTCCACTGAGACTGGGGAGTGTTACATATTCCATTGAGACTGGGGAGTGTTACATATTCCCCCTGAGACTGGGGAGTGTTACATATTCCACTGAGACTGGGGAGTGTTACATATTCCACCCTGAGACTGGGGAGTGTTACATATTCCACCCTGAGACTGGGGAGTGTTACATTTCCATATTCCACCCTGAGACTGGGGAGTGTTACATATTCCACTGAGACTGGGGAGTGTTACATATTCCACTGAGACTGGGGAGTGTTACATATTCCACTGAGACTGGGGAGTGTTACATATTCCACCCTGAGACTGGGGAGTGTTACATATTCCACTGAGACTGGGGAGTGTTACATATTCCACTGAGACTGGGGAGTGTTACATATTCCACCCTGAGACTGGACTGGAGTGTTACATATTCCACTGAGACTGGGGAGTGTTACATATTCCACCCTGAGACTGGGGAGTGTTACATATTCCACTGAGACTGGGGAGTGTTACATATTCCACCCTGAGACTGGGGAGTGTTACATATTCCCCTGAGACTGGGGAGTGTTACATATTCCACTGAGACTGGGGAGTGTTACATATTCCACCCTGAGACTGGGGAGTGTTACATATTCCACCCTGAGACTGGGGAGTGTTACATATTCCACCTGAGACTGGGGAGTGTTACATATTCCACTGAGACTGGGGAGACTGTTTACATATTCCCCCACTGAGACTGGGGAGACTGGGGAGTGTTACATATTCCACTGAGACTGGGGGGAGTGTTACATATTCCACTGAGACTGGGGAGTTCCATATTCCACTGAGACTGGGGAGTGTTACATATTCCACTGAGACTGGGGAGTGTTACATATTCCCCTGAGACTGGGGAGTGTTACATATTCCACTGAGACTGGGGAGTGTTACATATTCCACTGAGACTGGGGAGTTACATATTCCCCTGAGACTGGGGAGTGTTACATATTCCCCTGAGACTGGGGAGTGTTACATATTCCCCCACTGAGACTGGGGGGGTGTTACATATTCCCCTGAGACTGGGGAGTGTTACATATTCCACTGAGACTGGGGAGTGTTACATATTCCACTGAGACTGGGGAGTGTTACATATTCCACTGAGACTGGGGAGTGTTACATATTCCACTGAGACTGGGGAGTGTTACATATTCCACTGAGACTGGGGAGTGTTACATATTCCACTGAGACTGGGGAGTGTTACATATTCCCCATATTCCCCCACTGAGACTGGGGAGTGTTACATATTCCACTGAGACTGGGGAGTGTTACATATTCCCCATGAGACTGAGACTATTCCCCCACTGAGACTGGGGAGTGTTACATATTCCACTGAGACTGGGGAGTGTTACATATTCCACTGAGACTGGGGAGTGTTACATATTCCACTGAGACTGGGGAGTGTTACATATTCCACCCTGAGACTGGGGAGTGTTACATATTCCACCCTGAGACTGGGGAGTGTTACATATTCCACTGAGACTGGGGAGTGTTACCATAGACTTCCATATTCCACCCTGAGACTGGGGAGTGTTACATATTCCACTGAGACTGGGGAGTGTTACATATTCCCCTGAGACTGGGGAGTGTTACATATTCCCCCCTGAGACTGGGGAGTGTTACATATTCCACCCTGAGACTGGGGAGTGTTACATATTCCACTGAGACTGGGGAGTGTTACATATTCCACTGAGACTGGGGAGTGTTACATATTCCACTGAGACTGGGGAGTGTTACATATTCCACTGAGACTGGGGAGTGTTACATATTCCACCCTGAGACTGGGGAGTGTTACATATTCCACACTGAGACTGGGGAGTGTTACATATTCCACCCTGAGACTGGGGAGTGTTACATATTCCACCCTGAGACTGGGGAGTGTTACATATTCCACCCCACTGAGACTGGGGAGTGTTACATATTCCACTGAGACTGGGGAGTGTTACATATTCCCCCACTGAGACTGGGGAGTGTTACATATTCCCCCCTGAGACTGGGGAGAGACTGGGGAGTGTTACATATTCCACTGAGACTGGGGAGTGTTACATATTCCACTGAGACTGGGGAGTGTTACATATTCCACTGAGACTGGGGAGTGTTACATATTCCACTGAGACTGGGGAGTGTTACATATTCCACTGAGACTGGGGAGTGTTACATATTCCACTGAGACTGGGGAGTGTTACATATTCCCCTGAGACTGGGGATTCCACTGAGACTGGGGAGTGTTACATATTCCACTGAGACTGGGGAGTGTTACATATTCCCCTGAGACTGGGGAGTGTTACATATTCCACTGAGACTGGGGAGTGAGTGTTACATATTCCACTGAGACTGGGGAGTGTTACATATTCCACTGAGACTGGGGAGTGTTACATATTCCACTGAGACTGGGGAGTGTTACATATTCCACTGAGACTGGGGAGTGTTACATATTCCCCTGAGACTGGGGAGTGTTACATATTCCACTGAGACTGGGGAGTGTTACATATTCCACTGAGACTGGGGAGTGTTACATATTCCACTGAGACTGGGGAGTGTTACATATTCCACTGAGACTGGGGAGTGTTACATATTCCACCCTGAGACTGGGGAGTGTTACATATTCCACTGAGACTGGGGAGTGTTACATATTCCACTGAGACTGGGGAGTGTTACATATTCCACTGAGACTGGGGAGTGTTACATATTCCACCCTGAGACTGGGGAGTGTTACATATTCCACTGAGACATATTCCACTGAGACTGGGGAGTGTTACATATTCCACCCTGAGACTGGGGAGACATATTCCACTGAGACTGGGGAGTGTTACATATTCCACTGAGACTGGGGAGTGTTACATATTCCACTGAGACTGGGGAGTGTTACATATTCCCCCTGAGACTGGGGAGTGTTACATATTCCACTGAGACTGGGGAGTGTTACATATTCCCCCACTGGGAGTGTTACATATTCCAGACTGGGGAGTGTTACATATTCCACTGAGACTGGGGAGTGTTACATATTCCACTGAGACTGGGGAGTGTTACATATTCCACTGAGACTGGGGAGTGTTACATATTCCACTGAGACTGGGGAGGTTACATATTCCACTGTGGGGAGTTTACATATTCCACTGAGACTGGGGAGTGTTACATATTCCACTGAGACTGGGGAGTGTTACATATTCCACCCATGAGACTGGGGAGTGTTACATATTCCACTGAGACTGGGGAGTGTTACATATTCCACCCTGAGACTGGGGAGTGTTACATATTCCACTGAGACTGGGGAGTGTTACATATTCCCCCACTGAGACTGGGGAGTGTTACATATTCCCCCTGAGACTGGGGAGTGTTACATATTCCACTGAGACTGGGGAGTGTTACATATTCCCCCTGAGACTGGGGAGTGTTACATATTCCACTGAGACTGGGGAGTGTTACATATTCCACTGAGACTGGGGAGTGTTACATATTCCACCCTGAGACTGGGGAGTGTTACATATTCCACTGAGACTGGGGAGTGTTACATATTCCACTGAGACTGGGGAGTGTTACATATTCCACTGAGACTGTTTACATATTCCACTGAGACTGGGGAGTGTTACATATTCCACTGAGACTGGGGAGTGTTACATATTCCACTGAGACTGGGGAGTGTTACATATTCCACTGAGACTGGGGAGTGTTACATATTCCACCCTGAGACTGGGGAGTGTTACATATTCCACTGAGACTGGGGAGTGTTACATATTCCACTGAGACTGGGGAGTGTTACATATTCCACTGAGACTGGGGAGTGTTACATATTCCACTGAGACTGGGGAGTGTTACATATTCCACTGAGACTGGGGAGTGTTACATATTCCACTGAGACTGGGGAGTGTTACATATTCCCCTGAGACTGGGGAGTGTTACATATTCCCTGAGACTGAGTGTTACATATTCTGGGGAGTGTTACATATTCCACCACTGAGACTGGGGAGTGTTACATATTCCACTGAGACTGGGGAGTGTTACATATTCCACTGAGACTGGGGAGTGTTACATATTCCACCCACTGAGACTGGGGAGAGAGACTGGGGAGTGTTACATATTCCACTGAGACTGGGGAGTGTTACATATTCCACTGAGACTGGGGAGTGTTACATATTCCACTGAGACTGGGGAGTGTTACATATTCCACTGAGACTGGGGAGTGTTACATATTCCACTGAGACTGGGGAGTGTTACATATTCCACCTGGGGAGTGTTACATATTCCACTGAGACTGGGGAGTGTTACATATTCCACTGAGACTGGGGAGTGTTACATATTCCACTGAGACTGGGGACTGAGACTGGGGAGTGTTACATATTCCACCCTGAGACTGGGGAGTGTTACATATTCCACTGAGACTGGGGAGTGTTACATATTCCACCCTGAGACTGGGGAGTGTTACATATTCCACCATGAGACTGGGGAGTGTTACATATTCCACTGAGACTGAGACTGGGGAGTGTTACATATTCCAGACTGGGGAGTGTTACATATTCCACCCTGAGACTGGGGAGTGTTACATATTCCACTGAGACTGGGGAGTGTTACATATTCCCCTGAGACTGGGGAGTGTTACATATTCCACTGAGACTGGGGAGTGTTACATATTCCACTGAGACTGGGGAGTGTTACATATTCCACTGAGACTGGGGAGTGTTACATATTCCACCCTGAGACTGGGGAGTGTTACATATTCCACTGAGACTATTCCACTGAGACTGGGGAGTGTTACATATTCCACTGAGACTGGGGAGTGTTACATATTCCACTGAGACTGGGGAGTGTTACATATTCCACTGAGACTGGGGAGTGTTACATATTCCACTGAGACTGGGGAGTGTTACATATTCCACTGAGACTGGGGAGTGTTACATATTCCACCCTGAGACTGGGGAGTGTTACATATTCCACTGAGACTGGGGAGACTGTTACATATTCCACCCTGAGACTGGGGAGTGTTACATATTCCACTGAGACTGGGGAGTGTTACATATTCCACTGAGACTGGGGAGTGTTACATATTCCACTGAGACTGGGGAGTGTTACATATTCCACTGAGACTGGGGAGTGTTACATATTCCCCCACTGAGACTGGGGAGTGTTACATATTCCACTGAGACTGGGGAGTGTTACATATTCCACTGAGACTGGGGAGTGTTACATATTCCACTGAGACTGGGGAGTGTTACATATTCCACTGAGACTGGGGAGTGTTACATATTCCACTGAGACTGGGGAGTGTTACATATTCCACTGAGACTTCATATTCACTGAGACTGGGGAGTGTTACATATTCCACTGAGACTGGGGAGTGTTACATATTCCACTGAGACTGGGGAGTGTTACATATTCCACTGAGACTGGGGAGTGTTACATATTCCACTGATATTGAGACTGGGGAGTGTTACATATTCCACTGAGACTGGGGAGTGTTACATATTCCCCTGAGACTGGGGAGTGTTACATATTCCACTGAGACTGGGGAGTGTTACATATTCCACTGAGACTGGGGAGTGTTACATATTCCACTGAGACTGGGGAGTGTTACATATTCCACTGAGACTGGGGAGTGTTACATATTCCACTGAGACTGGGGAGTGTTACATATTCCACTGAGACTGGGGAGTGTTACATATTCCACTGAGACTGGGGAGTGTTACATATTCCACTGAGACTGGGGAGTGTTACATATTCCACTGAGACTGGGGAGTGTTACATATTCCACCCTGAGACTGGGGAGTGTTACATATTCCACTGAGACTGGGGAGTGTTACATATTCCACTGAGACTGGGGAGTGTTACATATTCCACTGAGACTGGGGAGTGTTACATATTCCACTGAGACTGGGGAGTGTTACATATTCCACTGAGACTGGGGAGTGTTACATATTCCACTGAGACTGGGGAGTGTTACATATTCCACTGAGACTGGGGAGTGTTACATATTCCACTGAGACTGGGGAGTGTTACATATTCCACTGAGACTGGGGAGTGTTACATATTCCACTGAGACTGGGGAGTGTTACATATTCCACTGAGACTGGGGAGTGTTACATATTCCACTGAGACTGGGGAGTGTTACATATTCCACCCTGAGACTGGGGAGTGTTACATATTCCACTGAGACTGGGGAGTGTTACATATTCCACTGAGACTGGGGAGTGTTACATATTCCACCACTGAGACTGGGGAGTGTTTCCACTGAGACTGGGGAGTATTCCACTGAGACTGGGGAGTGTTACATATTCCACTGAGACTGGGGAGTGTTACATATTCCACTGAGACTGGGGAGTGTTACATATTCCACTGAGACTGGGGAGTGTTTCCACTGAGACTGGGGACATATTCCACTGAGACTGGGGAGTGTTACATATTCCACTGAGACTGGGGAGTGTTACATATTCCACTGAGACTGGGGAGTGTTACATATTCCACTGAGACTGGGGAGTGTTACCCCCACTGATTCCCCTGAGACTGGGGAGTGTTACATATTCCACTGAGACTGGGGAGTGTTACATATTCCACTGAGACTGGGGAGTGTTACATATTCCCCTGAGACTGGGGAGTGTTACATATTCCACTGAGACTGGGGAGTGTTACATATTCCCCTGAGACTGGGGAGTGTTACATATTCCACTGAGACTGGGGAGTGTTACATATTCCACACTGAGACTGGGGAGTGTTACATATTCCACTGAGACTGGGAGTGTTACATATTCCACTGAGACTGGGGAGTGTTACATATTCCCCTGAGACTGGGGAGTGTTACATATTCCACTGAGACTGGGGAGTGTTACATATTCCACTGAGACTGGGGAGTGTTACATATTCCACTGAGACTGGGGAGTGTTACATATTCCACTGAGACTGGGGAGTGTTACATATTCCCCTGAGACTGGGGAGTGTTACATATTCCACCCTGAGACTGGGAGTGTTACATATTCCACCCTGAGACTGGGGAGTGTTACATATTCCACTGAGACTGGGGAGTGTTACATATTCCACTGAGACTGGGGAGTGTTACATATTCCACTGAGACTGAGATATTCCACTGAGACTGGGGAGTGTTACATATTCCACTGAGACTGGGGAGTGTTACATATTCCACCCTGAGACTGGGGAGTGTTACATATTCCAGACTGAGATATTCCACTGAGACTGGGGAGTGTTACATATTCCACTGAGACTGGGGAGTGTTACATATTCCACTGAGACTGGGGAGTGTTACATATTCCACCCTGAGACTGAGATATTCCCCTGAGACTGGGAGTGTTACATATTCCACTGAGACTGGGGGAGTGTTACATATTCCACTGAGACTGGGGAGTGTTACATATTCCACTGAGACTGGGGAGTGTTACATATTCCCCTGAGACTGGGGAGTGTTACATATTCCACCCTGAGACTGGGGAGTGTTACATATTCCACTGAGACTGGGGAGTGTTACATATTCCACTGAGACTGGGGAGTGTTACATATTCCACTGAGACTGGGGAGTGTTACATATTCCACTGAGACTGGGGAGTGTTACATATTCCACTGAGACTGTTACATATTCCACCTGAGACTGGGGAGTGTTACATATTCCACTGAGACTGGGGAGTGTTACATATTCCACTGAGACTGGGGAGTGTTACATATTCCCCCACTGAGACTGGGGAGTGTTACATATTCCACTGAGACTGGGGAGTGTTACATATTCCACTGAGACTGGGGAGTGTTACATATTCCACCCTGAGACTGGGGAGTGTTACATATTCCACTGAGACTGGGGAGTGTTACATATTCCCCTGAGACTGGGGAGTGTTACATATTCCACCCTGAGACTGGGGAGTGTTACATATTCCACTGAGACTGGGGAGTGTTACATATTCCACTGAGACTGGGGAGTGTTACATATTCCACCCTGAGACTGGGGAGTGTTACATATTCCACTGAGACTGGGGAGTGTTACATATTCCACTGAGACTGGGGAGTGTTACATATTCCACTGAGACTGGGGAGTGTTACATATTCCACTGAGACTGGGGAGTGTTACATATTCCACTGAGACTGAGTGTTACATATTCCACTGAGACTGGGGAGTGTTATATTCCCCTGAGACTGGGGAGTGTTACATATTCCACCACTGAGACTGGGGAGTGTTACATATTCCACCCTGAGACTGGGGAGTGTTACATATTCCACTGAGACTGGGGAGTGTTACATATTCCACTGAGACTGGGGAGTGTTACATATTCCACTGAGACTGGGGAGTGTTACATATTCCACTGAGACTGGGGAGTGTTACATATTCCACTGAGACTGGGGAGTGTTACATATTCCACCTGAGACTGGGGATTCCCCACATATTCCACTGAGACTGGGGAGTGTTACATATTCCACCCTGAGACTGGGGAGTGTTACATATTCCACTGAGACTGGGGAGTGTTACATATTCCACTGAGACTGGGGAGTGTTACATATTCCACTGAGACTGGGGAGTGTTACATATTCCACTGAGACTGGGGAGTGTTACATATTCCACCATGAGACTGAGACTGGGGAGTGTTACATATTCCACTGAGACTGGGGAGTGTTACATATTCCACTGAGACTGGGGAGTGTTACATATTCCACTGAGACTGGGGAGTGTTACATATTCCACTGAGACTGGGGAGTGTTACATATTCCACTGAGACTGGGGAGTGTTACATATTCCCCTGAGACTGGTGTTACATATTCCACTGAGACTGTTACATATTCCACTGAGACTGGGGAGTGTTACATATTCCACTGAGACTGGGGAGTGTTACATATTCCACTGAGACTGGGGAGTGTTACATATTCCACTGAGACTGGGGAGTGTTACATATTCCACTGAGACTGGGGAGTGTTACATATTCCACTGAGACTGGGGAGTGTTACATATTCCACTGAGACTGGGGAGTGTTACATATTCCACCTGAGACTGGGGAGTGTTACATATTCCACTGAGACTGGGGAGTGTTACATATTCCACTGAGACTGGGGAGTGTTACATATTCCACCCTGAGACTGGGGAGTGTTACATATTCCCCTGAGACTGGGGAGTGTTACATATTCCACTGAGACTGGGGAGTGTTACATATTCCACTGAGACTGGGGAGTGTTACATATTCCACTGAGACTGGGGAGTGTTACATATTCCACTGAGACTGGGGAGTGTTACATATTCCACCCTGAGACTGGGGAGTGTTACATATTCCACCCTGAGACTGGGGAGTGTTACATATTCCACTGAGACTGGGGAGTGTTACATATTCCACCCTGAGACTGGGGAGTGTTACATATTCCACTGAGACTGGGAGTGTTACATATTCCACTGAGACTGGGGAGTGTTACATATTCCACTGAGACTGGGGAGTGTTACATATTCCACTGAGACTGGGGAGTGTTACATATTCCACTGAGACTGGGGAGTGTTACATATTCCACTGAGACTGGGGAGTGTTACATATTCCACTGAGACTGAGACATATTCCCCTGAGACTGGGGAGTGTTACATATTCCACTGAGACTGGGGAGTGTTACATATTCCAGACTGAGACTATTCCCCCTGAGGAGTGTTACATATTCCACTGAGACTGGGGAGTGTTACATATTCCACTGAGACTGGGGAGTGTTACATATTCCACTGAGACTGGGGAGTGTTACATATTCCACTGAGACTGAGACTGGGGAGTGTTACATATTCCACCCTGAGACTGGGGAGTGTTACATATTCCACCCTGAGACTGGGGAGTGTTACATATTCCACTGAGACTGGGGAGTGTTACATATTCCAGACTGGGGAGTGTTACATATTCCCCTGAGACTGGGGAGTGTTACATATTCCACCCTGAGACTGGGGAGTGTTACATATTCCACCCTGAGACTGGGGAGTGTTACATATTCCCCTGAGACTGAGACTGGGGAGTGTTACATATTCCACTGAGACTGGGGAGTGTTACATATTCCACTGAGACTGGGGAGTGTTACATATTCCACTGAGACTGAGTTACATATTCCACTGAGACTGGGGAGTGTTACATATTCCACCCTGAGACTGGGGAGTGTTACATATTCCACCCTGAGACTGGGGAGTGTTACATATTCCACTGAGACTGGGGAGTGTTACATATTCCACTGAGACTGGGGAGTGTTACATATTCCACCTGGGGAGTGTTACATATTCCCTGAGACTGGGGTGTTACATATTCCCCTGAGACTGGGGAGTGTTACATATTCCACTGAGACTGGGGAGTGTTACATATTCCACTGAGACTGGGGAGTGTTACATATTCCACTGAGACTGGGGAGTGTTACATATTCCACTGAGACTGGGGAGTGTTACATATTCCACCCTGAGACTGGGGAGTGTTACATATTCCACCCTGAGACTGGGGAGTGTTACATATTCCACCCTGAGACTGGGGAGTGTTACATATTCCACTGAGACTGGGGAGTGTTACATATTCCACTGAGACTGGGGAGTGTTAGTGTTACATATTCCACTGAGACTGGGGAGTGTTACATATTCCACCCTGAGACTGGGGAGACTGTTACATATTCCACTGAGACTGGGGAGTGTTACATATTCCACTGAGACTGGGGAGTGTTACATATTCCACTGAGACTGGGGAGACTGAGACTGGAGTGTTACATATTCCACTGAGACTGGGGAGTGTTACATATTCCACTGAGACTGGGGAGTGTTACATATTCCACTGAGACTGGGGAGTGTTACATATTCCACTGAGACTGGGGAGTGTTACATATTCCACTGAGACTGGGGAGTGTTACATATTCCACTGAGACTGGGGAGTGTTACATATTCCACTGAGACTGGGGAGTGTTACATATTCCACCATGAGACTGGGGAGTGTTACATATTCCCCCCTGAGACTGGGGAGTGTTACATATTCCACCTGAGACTGGGAGTGTTACATATTCCACCCTGAGACTGAGGGAGTGTTACATATTCCACTGAGACTGGGGAGTGTTACATATTCCACTGAGACTGGGGAGTGTTACATATTCCACTGAGACCCCTGGGGAGTGTTACATATTCCACTGAGACTGGGGAGTGTTACATATTCCACTGAGACTGGGGAGTGTTACATATTCCACTGAGACTGGGGAGTGTTACATATTCCACTGAGACTGGGGAGTGTTACATATTCCACTGAGACTGGGGAGTGTTACATATTCCACTGAGACTGGGGAGTGTTACATATTCCACCTGAGACTGGGGAGTGTTACATATTCCACTGAGACTGGGGAGTGTTACATATTCCACTGAGACTGGGGAGTGTTACATATTCCACTGAGACTGGGGAGTACATATTCCACTGAGACTGGGGAGTGTTACATATTCCACCCTGAGACTGGGGAGACTGTTACATATTCCACTGAGACTGGGGAGTGTTACATATTCCACCCTGAGACTGGGGAGTGTTACATATTCCACTGAGACTGGGGAGTGTTACATATTCCACTGAGACTGGGGAGTGTTACATATTCCACTGAGACTGGGGAGTGTTACATATTCCACTGAGACTGGGGAGTGTTACATATTCCACTGAGACTGGGGAGTGTTACATATTCCACTGAGACTTGTTACCCACTGAGACTGGGGAGTGTTACATATTCCACTGAGACTGGGGAGTGTTACATATTCCACTGAGACTGGGGAGTGTTACATATTCCACCTGAGACTGGGAGTGTTACATATTCCACTGAGACTGGGGAGTGTTACATATTCCACTGAGACTGGGGAGTGTTACATATTCCACTGAGACTGGGGAGTGTTACATATTCCACTGAGACTGGGGAGTGTTACATGAGACTGGGGAGTGTTACATATTCCACTGAGACTGGGGAGTGTTACATATTCCACTGAGACTGGGGAGTGTTACATATTCCACTGAGACTGGGGAGTGTTACATATTCCACTGAGACTGGGGAGTGTTACATATTCCACTGAGACTGACATATTCCCCTGAGACTGGGAGTGTTACATATTCCACTGAGACTGGGGAGTGTTACATATTCCACTGAGACTGGGGAGTGTTACATATTCCACTGAGACTGGGGAGTGTTACATATTCCACTGAGACTGGGGAGTGTTACATATTCCACTGAGACTGGGGAGTGTTACATATTCCACTGAGACTGGGGAGTGTTACATATTCCACTGAGACTGGGGAGTGTTACATATTCCACCTGGGGAGTGTTACATGAGACTGGGGAGTGTTACATATTCCCTGAGACTGGGGAGTGTTACATATTCCACTGAGACTGGGGAGTGTTACATATTCCACTGAGACTGGGGAGTGTTACATATTCCACTGAGTGTTACTGGGGAGTGTTACATATTCCACCCTGAGACTGGGGAGTGTTACATATTCCACTGAGACTGGGGAGTGTTACATATTCCACTGAGACTGGGGAGTGTTACATATTCCACTGAGACTGGGGAGTGTTACATATTCCACCTGAGACTGGGGAGTGTTACATATTCCACTGAGACTGGGGAGTGTTACATATTCCACTGAGACTGGGGAGTGTTACATATTCCACCCTGAGACTGGGGAGTGTTACATATTCCACTGAGACTGGGGAGTGTTACATATTCCACCCTGAGACTGGGGAGTGTTACATATTCCACTGAGACTGGGGAGTGTTACATATTCCACCCTGAGACTGGGGAGTGTTACATATTCCACCTGGGGAGTGTTACTATTCCCCCTGAGACTGGGGAGTGTTACATATTCCACTGAGACTGGGGAGTGTTACATATTCCACTGAGACTGGGGAGTGTTACATATTCCACTGAGACTGGGGAGTGTTACATATTCCACCCTGAGACTGGGGAGTGTTACATATTCCACCCTGAGACTGGGGAGTGTTACATATTCCACCCTGAGACTGGGGAGTGTTACATATTCCACCTGGGGAGTGTTACATATTCCACTGAGACTGGGGAGTGTTACATATTCCACCCTGAGACTGGGGAGTGTTACATATTCCACTGAGACTGGGGAGTGTTACATATTCCACCCTGAGACTGGGGAGTGTTACATATTCCACCCTGAGACTGGGGAGTGTTACATATTCCACTGAGACTGGGGAGTGTTACATATTCCACCCTGAGACTGGGGAGTGTTACATATTCCACCCTGAGACTGGGGTGTTACATATTCCACCCTGAGACTGGGAGTGTTAGTGAGACTGGGGAGTTTACATATTCCACTGAGACTGGGGAGTGTTAGAGACTGGGGAGTGTTACATATTCCACCCTGACTGGGGAGTGTTACATATTCCACTGAGACTGGGGAGTGTTACATATTCCACTGAGACTGGGGAGTGTTACATATTCCACTGAGACTGGGGAGTGTTACATATTCCCCCATTGAGACTGGGAGTGTTATATATTCCACTGAGACTGAGGAGCGTGCATCCACCAACTGAAACACACCAACACTGAAACACACCAACACTGAAACACAACCAACACACCAACACTGAAACACACCAACACTGAAACACAACCAACACTGAAACACCCCAACACTGAAACACACCAACACTGAAACACCCCAACACACCAACACAGAAACACACCAACACTGAAACACACCAACACTGAAACACAACCAACACTGAAACACCCCAACACACCAACACTGAAACACACCAACACTGAAACACACCAACACTGAAACACACCAACCAAACACACCAACACACAACACTGAAACACACCAACACTGAACCACACCAACATTGAAACACAACCAACACACCAACACTGAAACTCACCAACACTGAAACACACCAACACTGAAACACACCAACACTGAAACACACCAACACTGAAAAACACCAACACTGAAACACACCAAAACTGAAACACACCAACACTGAAACACACCAACACAGAAACACACCAACACTGAAACACAACCAACACACCAAAACTGAAACACACCAACACTGAAACACACCAACACTGAAACACACCAACACTGAAACACACCAACACAGAAACACACCAACACTGAAACACAACCAACACACCAAAACTGAAACACACCAACACTAAAACACACCAACACTGAAACACACCAACACAGTGAGATCACACACACACACCACTCAGGGAAAGACGGTTTCACGCAGCCATGTTGTCATCGGGTTGCCAAGGTGACAGACCCAGCGACATGGCCTCTGGTTTGCATTATGGAAAACTACAGACTGTGTGTATGTGTCAGTAGCTTACATAGTCACACTCTGGCCTTAGAGAAAGACCAGCTGGTACAAACACAGCTGAGGGTTATGGGTAATATTTACCAGCTACCAACTGACACCTCTCTCTCTCTCTCTCTGTATCTCTCTCTCTCTCTCTCTCTCTCTCTCTCTCTCTCTCTCTGGTTAAAGGGTGAACTGGGAAATGTTGAATATCACCTTGGATCTAGAGTGACCTGGGAATGTTGAATATCACCTTGGATCTAGAGTGACCTGGGGAATGTTGAATATCACCTTGGATCTAGAGTGACCTGGGGAATGTTGAATATCACCTTGGATCTAGAGTGACCTGGGGAATGTTGAATATCACCTTGGATCTAGAGTGACCTGGGGAATGTTGAATATCACCTTGGATCTAGAGTGACCTGGGGAATGTTGAATATCACCTTGGATCTAGAGTGACCTGGGGAATGTTGAATATCACCTTGGATCTAGAGTGACCTGGGGAATGTTGAATATCACCTTGGATCTAGAGTGACCTGGGGAATGTTGAATATCACCTTGGATCTAGAGTGACCTGGGGAATGTTGAATATCACCTTGGATCTAGAGTGACCTGGGGAATGTTGAATATCACCTTGGATCTAGAGTGACCTGGGGAATGTTGAATATCACCTTGGATCTAGAGTGACCTGGGAACGTTGAATATCACCTTGGATCTAGAGTGACCTGGGGAACGTTGAATATCACCTTGGATCTAGAGTGACCTGGGGAACGTTGAATATCTCCTTGGATCTAGAGTGACCTGGGGAATGTTGAATATCACCTTGGATCTAGAGTGACCTGGGAATGTTGAATATCACCTTGGATCTAGAGTGACCTGGGAATCACCTTGATCTAGAGTGACCTGGGGAACGTTGAATATCTCCTTGGATCTAGAGTGACCTGGGGAACGTTGAATATCTCCTTGGATCTAGAGTGACCTGGGGAATGTTGAATATCACCTTGGATCTAGAGTGACCTGGGGAATGTTGAATATCACCTTGGATCTAGAGTGACCTGGGGAATGTTGAATATCTCCTTGGATCTAGAGTGACCTGGGGAACGTTGAATATCACCTTGGATCTAGAGTGACCTGGGGAATGTTGAATATCACCTTGGATCTAGAGTGACCTGGGGAATGTTGAATATCACCTTGGATCTAGAGTGACCTGGGGAATGTTGACACTGGATCTAGGTGACCTGGGGAACGTTGAATATCACCTTGGATCTAGAGTGACCTGGGAATGTTGAATATCTCCTTGGATCTAGAGTGACCTGGGGAATGTTGAATATCACCTTGGATCTAGAGTGACCTGGGGAATGTTGAATATCACCTTGGATCTAGAGTGACCTGGGGAACGTTGAATATCACCTTGGATCTAGAGTGAACTGGGAACGTTGAATATCACCTTGGATCTAGAGTGACCTGGGGAATGTTGAATATCACCTTGGATCTAGAGTGACCTGGGGAATGTTGAATATCACCTTGGATCTAGAGTGACCTGGGAACGTTGAATATCACCTTGGATCTAGAGTGACCTGGGGAATGTTGAATATCACCTTGGATCTAGAGTGACCTGGGGAATGTTGAATATCACCTTGGATCTAGAGTGACCTGGGGAATGTTGAATATCACCTTGGATCTAGAGTGACCTGGGGAATGTTGAATATCACCTTGGATCTAGAGTGACCTGGGGAATGTTGAATATCACCTTGGATCTAGAGTGACCTGGGGAATGTTGAATATCACCTTGGATCTAGAGTGACCTGGGGAATGTTGAATATCACCTTGGATCTAGAGTGACCTGGGGAATGTTGAATATCACCTTGGATCTAGAGTGACCTGGGAATGTTGAATATCACCTTGGATCTAGAGTGACCTGGGGAATGTTGAATATCACCTTGGATCTAGAGTGACCTGGGGAATGTTGAATATCACCTTGGATCTAGAGTGACCTGGGGAATGTTGAATATCACCTTGGATCTAGAGTGACCTGGGGAATGTTGAATATCACCTTGGATCTAGAGTGACCTGGGGAATGTTGAATATCACCTTGGATCTAGAGTGACCTGGGGAATGTTGAATATCACCTTGGATCTAGAGTGACCTGGGGAATGTTGAATATCACCTTGGATCTAGAGTGACCTGGGGAATGTTGAATATCACCTTGGATCTAGAGTGACCTGGGAATGTTGAATATCACCTTGGATCTAGAGTGGCTGCTGCTCCCATCAGCCCAGTAGACCAAGGACTACACACACTACACACTCACTCACTACACACACTACACACTCACTCACTACACACACTACACCCTCTACACACACTCACTACACCCTCTACACACACTACACACTCTACACACACTACACCATCTACACACTCTACACACACTACACCCTCTACACACTCTACACACTCTACACACACTACACCCTCTACACACACTACACCCTCTACACACTACACCCTCTACACACACTACACACACTACACACACTACACCCTCTACACACACTACACCCTCTACACACATGACACAATCTACACACACACTACTACACACTCTCACACACTACATTCTACACAGACACTCACTACACACTCTACACACACTACACACTCACTACACACTCTACAGACCCTAACCCTACCAACACACACTCTACAGACCCTAACAACACACACTCTACAGGCCCTAACCCTGCCAACACACACTCTACAGACCCTAACCCTACCAACACACACTCTACAGACCCTAACAACACACACTCTACAGGCCCTACCAACACACACTCTACAGGCCCTAAACCTACCAATACACACTCTACAGACCCTAACAACACACACTCTACAGGCCCTAACAACACACACTCTCTACAGGCCCTAACCCTACCAACACACACTCTATAACCCTACCAACACACACTCTACAGGCCCTAACAACACACACTCTACAGGCCCTAACCCTACCAACACACACTCTACAGGCCCTAACCCTGAACCACACTCTACAGGCCCTAACAACACACACACTCTACAGGCCCTAACCCTACCAACACACACTCTACAGAACCCTTCTACAGACCCTACCAACACACACTCTACAGGCCCTAACCCTGCTAACACACACTCTGGCCCTAACAACACACACTCTACAGGCCCTAACAACACACACTCTACAGGCCCTAACCCTGCCAACACACACTCTACAGGCCCTAACCCTACCAACACACACTCTACAGGCCCTAACAACACACACTCTACAGGCCCTAACCCTACCAACACACACTCTACAGGCCCTAACCCTGCCAACACACACTCTACAGGCCCTAACAACACACACTCTACAGGCCCTAACCCTACCAACACACACTCTACAGACCCTAACAACACACACTCTACAGGCCCTAACAACACACACTCTACAGGCCCTAACAACACACACTCTACAGGCCCTAACAACACACACTCTACAGGCCCTAACCCTGCCAACACACACTCTACAGGCCCTAACCATACCAACACACACTCTACAGGCCCTAACCCTACCAACACACACTCTACAGACCCTAACACACACTCTACAGGCCCTAACAACACACACTCTACAGGCCCTAACAACACACACTCTACAGACCCTACCAACACACACTCTACAGACCCTAACAACACACACTCTACAGACCCTAACAACACACACTCTACAGACCCTAACAACACACACTCTACAGACCCTAACAACACACACTCTACAGACCCTAACAACACACACTCTACAGACCCTAACAACACACACTCTACAGACCCTAACAACACACTCTACAGACCCTAACAACACACACTCTACAGACCCTACCAACACACACTCTACAGGCCCTACAACACACACTCTACAGACCCTAACAACACACACTCTACAGACCCTAACAACACACTCTACAGACCCTAACAACACACACTCTACAGACCCTAACAACACACACTCTACCCTAACAACACACACTCTACAGGCCCTAACAACACACACTCTACAGACCCTAACAACACACACTCTACAGACCCTAACAACACACACTCTACAGACCCTACCAACACACACTCTACAGACCCTAACAACACACACTCTACAGACCCTAACAACACACCTACAGACCCTAACAACACACACTCTAACAACACACACTCTACAGACCCTAACAACACACACTCTACAGGCCCTAGACCCTAACAACACACACTCTACAGACCCTAACAACACACACTCTACAGACCCTAACAACACACACTCTACAGACCCTAACAACACACACTCTACAGACCCTAACAACACACACTCTACAGACCCTAACACACACTCTACAGACCCTAACAACACACACTCTACAGACCCTAACACTCTACAGACCCTAACAACACACACTCTACAGACCCTAACAACACACACTCTACAGACCCTAACAACACACACTCTACAGACCCTAACAACACACACTCTACAGACCCTAACAACACACACTCTACAGACCTAACAACACACACTCTACAGGCCCTAACAACACACACTCTACAGACCCTAACAACACACACTCTAAGACCCTAACAACACACACTCTACAGACCCTAACAACACACACTCTACAGACCCTAACAACACACACTCTACAGACCCTAACAACACACACTCTACAGACCCTAACAACACACACTCCACAACAACACACACTCTACAGACCCTAACAACACACACTCTACAGACCCTAACAACACACACTCTACAGACCCTAACAACACACACTCTACAGGCCCTAACAACACACACTCTACAGGCCCTAACAACACACACTCTACAGGCCCTAACAACACACACTCTACAGACCCTAACAACACACACTCTACAGACCCTAACAACACACTCTACAGACCCTAACAACACACACTCTACAGACCCTAACAACACACACTCTACAGACCCTAACAACACACACACTCTACAGACCCTAACAACACACACTCTACAGGCCCTAACAACACACACTCTACAGGCCCTAAACCTACCAATACACACTCTACAGACCCTAACAACACACACTCTACAGGCCCTACCAACACACACTCTACAGACCCTAACAACACACACTCTACAGACCCTAACAACACACACTCTACAGACCCTAACAACACACACTCTACAGACCCTAACAACACACACTCTACAGACCCTAACAACACACACTCTACAGATGAATGAGTGAGGATGATACTGTTTGAATAATGGTGTAATATGATTTTGGAATGTTTAATGAAGAAAAATACAATTCCCTTTTGGATTTGAACTAAATCAGAGGACCGCCCCTGAGCCCAGTTCGGGCCAGGCATCCTGGGACAGCCCTCTTCTGCCATTCTGAATAAAAAACAACTTTGAGAAATTATCAGCAGACCATGTTTTTCTCCAGTAGGAGAGGGACTGAAGGTTGTAGACCATTGCTGAATCATACCACGTGGTTAAACTCCTAGACTATCGATACCGACAGAACAAGAACAAGTCTTTGATACTAATTACTAATCTCCAGCTAGGAATTCGGCATCATTGAACACGAAGAACGACAACAGCCGAAACATCCATTCTATAACAAATGTCACTCTGAACAATCCCTTCTAACCAAGACAGAGAGAGACGGACAATTCTACAAAAGAAAGACTTTTCACCAGCGATCAAGACGACAGAGTAAATATATATATTGATTGCAATTGTTCCCGGATGAGTGAGCGTTCATGTGTAAGGGATTAGCATTTTAATTGTTATAATTAACTCTGTAGGGACTTCTTCGTCGACCCCCCATTGCCCCTTTGTCTAACAAGCCGCCATACCGCCATATTCTATCATTTCATGTAACCATATTTAATGTTTGTTTATGCTGTGAATTGTCTTAAAGAAATGATTTAAGACAATTGATGTATGGATGACTCATAGTGAAGACTGGATTCGTGCAGATAACCAACAATTTACGAAGTTTGGAATGAGACTAACGTGAGGTAAAATAAATAAATCATTAATCAGAAGACTATTGATCAAATATGAAAATATCTGAAAGGTTTTTGGGGAAATTATAACTTTGTAATCTGAATACTTTCCTTGGTGCCCCACATTTCCTCGTTAATTACAGTTACATAATTATTCAGATTCATTAGTAACTAATTACAGAGAATCTTTGATAAAAACAAAGTCTTCAGTTGAATGAGTGTAAATTCACGACACTGGAAACCTACTGCTTTGAGCTGCCAGAGGAGGAGAGAGAAAGAGAGAGACACACAGACAGACGCACAGACAGACAGACAGACGCACAGACAGACAGCACAGACAGACAGACAGACAGACAGACAGACAGACAGACAGACAGACAGACAGACAGACAGACAGACAGACAGACAGACAGACAGACAGACAGACAGACAGACAGACAGACAGACAGACAGACAGACGCACAGACAGACGCACAGACAGACAGACAGACAGACAGACAGACAGACAGCACAGACAGACAGACAGACAGACAGACAGACAGACAGACAGACAGACAGACAGACAGACAGACAGACAGACAGACTGCTCCATCAGCTGCAGAACATTAGAATCCCGAAGGTAAAACAGAAAACATGTTATTGTTACTAAGTGAGGTTAGATGTTGAGACAGATTACTCATCCAGTCAGATGATTAAAGCTCATCACAATTATCTCTATCATATCAGATTCAAACACACTATAAGCCTTTTACACCGATTAGCGGACAAGGATACTTTTTTATTTTATTTTATTTTTTCACCTTTATTTAACCAGGTAGGCTAGTTGAGAACAAGTTCTCATTTACAACTGCGACCTGGCCAAGATAAAGCATAGCAGTGTGAACAGACAACACAGAGTTACACATGGAGTAAACAATTAACAAGTCAATAACACAGTAGAAAAAAAAGGGAGTCTATATACAATGTGTGCAAAAGGCATGAGGAGGTAGGAGAATAATTACAATATTGCAGATTAACACTGGATTGATAAATGATCATGTACAGGTAGAGATATTGGTGTGCAAAAGAGCAGAAAAGTAAATAAATAAAAACTGTGGGGATGAGGTAGGTGAAAATGGGTGGGCTATTTACCAATAGATTATGTACAGCTGCAGCGATCGGTTAGCTGCTCAGATAGCTGATGTTTGAAGTTGGTGAGGGAGATAAAGGTCTCCAACTTCAGCAATTTTGCAATTCGTTCCAGTCACAGGCAGCAGAGTACTGGAACGAAGGCGGACGAATGAGGTGTTGGCTTTAGGGATGATCAGTGAGATACACCTGCTGGAGCGCGTGCTACGGATGGGTGTTGCCATCGTGACCAGTGAACTGAGATAAGGCGGAGCTTTACCTAGCATGGCCTTGTAGATGACCTGGAGCCAGTGGGTCTTGCGACGAATATGTAGCGAGGGCCAGCCGACTAGAGCATACAAGTCGCAGTGGTGGGTAGTATAAGGTGCTTTAGTGACAAAACGGATGGCACTGTGATAAACTGCATCCAGTTTACTATCAAACTGACTTGTGTCTGTGTGCGTGTGCGTGTGCGTGTGCACGTGTGTGTGTGTGTGTGTGTGTGTGTGTGTGTGTGTGTGTGTGTGTGTGTGTGTGTGTGTGTGTGTGTGTGTGTGTGTGTGTGTGTGTGTGTGTGTGTGTGTGTGTGTGTGAGAGCTTCTGGTCAGCGGGGTGGTGGCACCGGGATCCTCATCTCTCCCAAGTGGTCATTCTCTCTTTCTCCCCTTACCCATCTGTCTATCGCCTCCTTTGAATTCCATGCTGTCACAGTTACCAGCCCTTTCAAGCTTAACATCCTTATCATTTATCGCCCTCCAGGTTCCCTCGGAGAGTTCATCAATGAGCTTGATGCCTTGATAAGCTCCTTTCCTGAGGACGGCTCACCTCTCACAGTCCTGGGCGACTTTAACCTCCCCACGTCTACCTTTGACTCATTCCTCTCTGCCTCCTTCTTTCCACTCCTCTCCTCTTTTGACCTCACCCTCTCACCTTCCCCCCTACTCACAAGGCAGGCAATACGCTCGACCTCATCTTTACTAGATGCTGTTCTTCCACTAACCTCATTGCAACTCCCTCCAAGTCTCCGACCACTACCTTGTATCCATTTCCCTCTCGCTCTCATCCAACACTTCCCACACTGCCCCTACTCGGATGGTATCGCGCCGTCCCAACCTTCGCTCTCTCTCCCCGCTACTCTCTCCTCTTCCATCCTATCATCTCTTCCCTCTGCTCATACCTTCTCCAACCTATCTCCTGATTCTGCCCCCTCAACCCTCCTCTCTTCCCTTTCTGCATCCTTTGACTCTCTATGTCCCCTATCCTCCAGGCCGGCTCGGTCCTCCCCTCCCGCTCCGTGGCTCGACGACTCATTGCGAGCTCACAGAACAGAGCTCCGGGCAGCCGAGCAGAAATGGAGGAAAACTCGCCTCCTGCGGACCTGGCATCCTTTCACTCCCTCCTCTCTACATTTTCCTCCTCTGTCTCTGCTGCTAAAGCCACTTTCTACCACTCTAAATTCCAAGCATCTGCCTCTAACCCTAGGAAGCTCTTTGCCACCTTCTCCTCCCTCCTGAATCCTCCTCCCCCTCCCCCCCTCCTCCCTCTCTGCAGATGACTTCGTCAACCATTTTGAAAAGAAGGTCGACGACATCCGATCCTCGTTTGCTAAGTCAAACGACACCGCTGGTTCTGCTCACACTGCCCTACCCTGTGCTCTGACCTCTTTCTCCCTCTCTCTCCAGATGAAATCTCGCTTCTTGTGACGGCCGGCCGCCCAACAACCTGCCCGCTTGACCCTATCCCCTCCTCTCTTCTCCAGACCATTTCCGGAGACCTTCTCCCTTACCTCACCTCGCTCATCAACTCATCCCTGACCGCTGGCTACGTCCCTTCCGTCTTCAAGAGAGCGAGAGTTGCACCCCTTCTGAAAAAACCTACACTCGATCCCTCCGATGTCAACAACTACAGACCAGTATCCCTTCTTTCTTTTCTCTCCAAAACTCTTGAACGTGCCGTCCTTGGCCAGCTCTCCCGCTATCTCTCTCAGAATGACCTTCTTGATCCAAATCAGTCAGGTTTCAAGACTAGTCATTCAACTGAGACTGCTCTTCTCTGTATCACGGAGGCGCTCCGCACTGCTAAAGCTAACTCTCTCTCCTCTGCTCTCATCCTTCTAGACCTATCGGCTGCCTTCGATACTGTGAACCATCAGATCCCCCTCTCCACCCTCTCCGAGTTGGGCATCTCCGGTGCGGCCCACGCTTGGATTGCGTCCTACCTGACAGGTCATTCCTACCAGGTGGCGTGGCGAGAATCTGTTTCCTCGCCACGCGCTCTCACCACTGGTGTCCCCCAGGGCTCTGTTCTAGGCCCTCTCCTATTCTCGCTATACACCAAGTCACTTGGCTCTGTCATAACCTCACATGGTCTCTCCTATCATTGCTATGCAGACGACACACAATTAATCTTCTCCTTTCCCCCTTCCGATGACCAGGTGGCGAATCGCATCTCTGCATGTCTGGCAGACATATCAGTGTGGATGACGGATCACCACCTCAAGCTGAACCTCGGCAAGACGGAGCTGCTCTTCCTCCCGGGGAAGGACTGCCCGTTCCATGATCTCGCCATCACGGTTGACAACTCCATTGTGTCCTCCTCCCAGAGCGCTAAGAACCTTGGCGTGATCCTGGACAACACCCTGTCGTTCTCAACTAACATCAAGGCGGTGGCCCGTTCCTGTAGGTTCATGCTCTACAACATCCGCAGAGTACGACCCTGCCTCACACAGGAAGCGGCGCAGGTCCTAATCCAGGCACTTGTCATCTCCCGTCTGGATTACTGCAACTCGCTGTTGGCTGGGCTCCCTGCCTGTGCCATTAAACCCCTACAACTCATCCAGAACGCCGCAGCCCGTCTGGTGTTCAACCTTCCCAAGTTCTCTCACGTCACCCCGCTCCTCCGCTCTCTCCACTGGCTTCCAGTTGAAGCTCGCATCCGCTACAAGACCATGGTGCTTGCCTACGGAGCTGTGAGGGGAACGGCACCGCAGTACCTCCAGGCTCTGATCAGGCCCTACACCCAAACAAGGGCACTGCGTTCATCCACCTCTGGCCTGCTCGCCTCCCTACCACTGAGGAAGTACAGTTCCCGCTCAGCCCAGTCAAAACTGTTCGCTGCTCTGGCCCCCCAATGGTGGAACAAACTCCCTCACGACGCCAGGACAGCGGAGTCAATCACCACCTTCCGGAGACACCTGAAACCCCACCTCTTCAAGGAATACCTAGGATAGGATAAGTAATCCTTCTCACCCCCCCTTAAATGATTTAGATGCACTATTGTAAAGTGGCTGTTCCACTGGATGTCAGAAGGTGAATTCACCAATTTGTAAGTCGCTCTGGATAAGAGCGTCTGCTAAATGACTTAAATGTAAATGTAATGTAAATGTGTGTGTGTGTGATGTACAGGTCTCATATACACTACCGTTCAAAAGTTTGGGATCACTTAGAAATGTCCTGATTTTTGAAGGAAAAGTTTTAAAAATGAGTCCATTAAAATAACATACCAACCCTCTCTAACTATATAATACCAACCCTCTCTAACTATATAATACCAACCCTCTCTAACTATATAATACCCAACCCTCTCTGACTATATAATACCAACCCTCTCTGACTATATAATACCAACCCTCTCTAACTATATAATACCAACCCTCTCTGACTATATAATACCAACCCTCTCTAACTATATAATACCAACCCTCTCTAACTATATAATACCAACCCTCTCTGACTATATAATACCAACCCTCTCTAACTATATAATACCAACCCTCTCTGACTATATAATACCAACCCTCTCTGACTATATAACCCTCTCTAACTATATAATACAACCCTCTCTGACTATATAATACCAACCCTCTCTAACTATATAATACCAACCCTCTCTGACTATATAACCCTCTCTAACTATATAATACCAACCCTCTCTGACTATATAATACCAACCCTCTCTGACTATATAATACCAACCCTCTCTGACTATATAACCCTCTCTAACTATATAATACCAACCCTCTCTAACTATATAATACAAACCCTCTCTAACTATATAATACCAACCCTCTCTAACTATATAATTACCAACCCTCTCTGACTATATAATACCAACCCTCTCTAACTATATAATACCAACCCTCTCTGACTATATAACCCTCTCTAACTATATAATACCAACCCTCTCTAACTATATAACCCTCTCTAACTATATAACACTCTCCAAATATATAATAACAACCCTCTCTAACTATATAATACCAACCCTCTCTAACTATATAATACCAACCCTCTCTGACTATATAACCCTCTCTAACTATATAATACCAACCCTCTCTAACTATATAATACCAACCCTCTCTAACTATATAATACCAACTCTCTCTAACTATATAATACCAACCCTCTCTAACTATATAATACCAACCCTCTCTGACTATATAACCCTCTCTAACTATATAATACCAACCCTCTCTAACTATATAATACCAACCCTCTCTGACTATATAACCCTCTCTAACTATATAATACCAACCCTCTCTAACTATATAATACCAACCCTCTCTAACTATATAATACCAACCCTCTTTGACTATATAACCCTCTCTAACTATATAATAACAACCCTCTCTAACTATATTAATACCAACCCTCTCTAACTATATAACCCTCTCCAAATATATAATAACAACCCTCTCTAACTATATAATACCAACCCTCTCTAACTATATAACCCTCTCCAAATATATAATAACAACCCTCTCTAACTATATAATACCAACCCTCTCTAACTATATAATACCAACCCTCTCTAACTATATAATACCAACCCTCTCTGACTATATAATACCAACCCTCTCTAACTATATAATACCAACCCTCTCTGACTATATAATACCAACCCTCTCTAACTATATAATACCAACCCTCTCTAATTATATAATACCAACCCTCTCTGACTATATAATACCAACCCTCTCTGACTATATAATACCAACCCTCTCTAACTTAATAATACCAACCCTCTCTAACTTAATAATACCAACCCTCTAACTCTAAAATAGCCCCTCCGGAAGACTGAGGCTTCAACCAGAGAAAGTGATGATGGGGGAGAGAAAGAGAGAGAGGAGGGAGCAGTGTCACAGAAAGTCAGAGAGGAGATGGAGGATGTGTCACTGTTAACTCTGCAGTCTGTGCTACAGTAAAATAGGTGTGTGTGTGTGTGTGTGTGTGTGTGTGTGTGTGTGTGTGTGTGTGTGTGTGTGTGTGTGTGTGTGTGTGTGTGTGTGTGTGTGTGTGTGTGTGTGTGTGTGTGTGTGTGTGTGTTGTTCGACAGGTATAAATCATTGAGGTTAGAGGTCTATAATGGGAGATGGTCAGATCCATAATGGTCAGATCCTGCTAAAATGACCACTTCCCCTTCCCACACACTCTCTCCTCTGTCCCTCCCTCCATCTAACTGTATAGCTGACTCTTGAATCTTTAAGGTTAAGGACATGGTATGGAGGTGCTAAAATGACCACTTCTCCCCCCTCTCTCTCTCTCTCTCTCTCTCTCTCTCCATCTAACCGCTCTTCTTCGTTATTTGACTTACATGTCCACATGTCCCTCCCTTCCTCCCTGTGTCCCAAGCAATTTCTGAGTCTGAGGATAAATGGCCACTTTCCTTCTCACTCTTTTTTTCTCCACTTTTGCTCCTTCCCTCACAAGACTCTAAAATAGACTTCTCTCCTTCCCTCACAAGACTCTAAAATAGACTT
>NC_088216.1:8161287-8186574 GCF_036934945.1 Oncorhynchus masou masou | reverse complement strand
TCTCTTCCTACTCCATTTAACAAGACTCTATAATAGACTTCTCTCCCTTCCTACTCCATCTAACAAGACTCTAAAATAGACTTCTCTCCTTCCTACTCCATCTAACAAGACTCTAAAATAGACTTCTCTCCTTCCTACTCCATCTAACAAGACTCTAAAATAGACTTCTCTCCTTCCTACTCCATCTAACAAGACTCTAAAATAGACTTCTCTCCCTTCCTACTCCATTTTAACAAGACTCTATAATAGACTTCTCTCCTTCCCTACTCATTTAACAAGGCTATAATAGACTTCTCTCCTTTCCTCACAAGACTCTAAAATAGACTTCTCTCCTTCCTACTCCATCGTACAAGACTCTATAATAGACTTCTCCTTACTACTCCATTTAACAAGACTCTAAAATAGACTTCCCCTTCCCTCACAAGATTCTAAAATAGACTTCTCTCCTTCCTACTCCATTTAACAAGACTCTATAATAGACTTCTCTCCTTCCTACTCCATTTAACAAGACTCTATAATAGACTACTCTCCTTTCCTCACAAGACTCTAAAATAGACTTCTCTCTTCCTACTCCAACGTACAATACTCTAAAATAGACTTCTCCTTCCTACTCCATTTAACAAGACTCTAAAATAGACTTCTCCTTCCTACTCCATTTAACAAGACTCTATAATAGACTTCTCTCCTTTCCTCACAAGACTCTAAAATAGACTTCTCTCCTTCCTACTCCATCTCACAAGACTCTAAAATAGACTTCTCTCCTTCCCTACTCCATCGTACAAGACTCTAAAATAGACTTCTCCTTCCCTCACAAGACTCTAAAATAGACTTCTATTCTTCCCTCACAAGACTCTAAATAGACTTCTCTCCTTCCTACTCCATTTAACAAGACTCTAAAATAGACTTCTCTTCTTCCCTCACAAGACTCTATAATAGACTTCTCTCCTTCCTACTCCATCGTACAAGACTCTAAAATAGACTTCTCTCCTTCCTACTCCATCTAACAAGACTCTAAAATATACTTCTCTCCTTCCCTCACAAGACTCTAAAATAGACTTCTCTCCTTCCTACTCCATCTTTTATTTATTTATTTATTTTATTTCACCTTTGTTTAACCAGGTAGGCAAGTTGAGAACAAGTTCTCATTTACAATTGCGACCTGGCCAGGATAAAAAGCAAAGCAGTTCGACACATACAACGACACAGAGTTACACATGGAGTAAAACAAACATACAGTCAATAATACAGTATAAACAAGTCTATATACGATGTGAGCAAATGAGGTGAGATAAGGGAGGTAAAGGCAAAAAAAGGCCATGGTGGCAAAGTAAATACAATATAGCAAGTAAAACACTGTAACGGCGTTCTTCGTTTGTCGAAAGAGAGTCGGACAAAATGCAGCGTGTTGGTTACTCATGTTTTTTAATGAAACAAATGACGATTACATGAAAATACTGAGATAAATACAAAACAACAAAACGGAACGTGAACCCTAAGTACAGCCTATCTGGTGAAACTACACAGAGACAGGAACAATCACCCACGAAATACACAGTGAAACCCGGGCTACCTAAATACAGTTCCCTATCAGAGACAACAAGAATCACCTGACTCTGATTGAGAACCGCCTCAGGCAGCCAAACCTAAACTAAACACACCCCTAATCAACCACAATCCCAATGCCTACAGAAACCCCAATACGACAACACAATAACATAATCCCATGTCACACCCTGGCCTGACCAACTAATTAACTAAAACACAAAATACTAAGACCAAGGTGTGACAAACACTGGAATGGTAGATTTGCAATGGAAGAATGTGCAAAGTAGAAATAAAAATAATGGGGTGCAAAGGAGCAAAATAAATAAATTAATTAAATACAGTAGGGAAAGAGGTAGTTGTTTGGGCTAAAATATAGGTGGGCTATGTACAGGTGCAGTAACCTGTGAGCTGCTCTGACAGTTGGTGCTTAAAGCTAGTGAGGGAGATAAGTGTTTCCAGTTTCAGTGCTTTCTGTAGTTCGTTCCAGTCATTGGCAGCAGAGAACTGGAAGGAGAGGCGGCCAAAGAAAGAATTGGTTTTGGGGGTGACTAGAGAGATATACCTGCTGGAGCGTGTGCTACAGGTGGGAGATCTAACAAGACTCTATAATAAACTTCTCTCCTTCCTACTTCATCTAACAAGACTCTAAAATAGACTTCTCTCCTTCCTATTCCATTTAACAAGACTCTAAAATAGACTTCTCTCTTCCTACTTCATTTAACAAGACTCTATAATAGACTTCTCTCCTTCCTACTCCATTTAACAAGACTCTATAATAGACTTCTCTCCTTCCTACTCCATCTAACAAGACTCTAAAATAGACTTCTCTCCTTCCTACTCCATTTAACAAGACTCTAAAATAGACTTCTCTCCTTCCCTCACAAGACTCTAAAATAGACTTCTCTCCTTTCTACTCCATCTTACAAGAATCTAAAAATAGACCTTCACACTCTCTTCACTGTCTCTCCCTTTCTCTCTCCCATCATATCGTCAGTTCATATCTCCCTCATTCTCTCTCCATCTAACAAGACTCTTCCCTCTCTAACAGAACACTCAGAAAGACACGCAGACAGACAGACAGACAGACAGACAGACAGACAGACAGACAGACAGACAGACAGACAGACAGACGCAGCAGTGTTGTAAATTGTTGACAAACGGTTTATCAGAATGTAGCTCTGATACTGATAAAGAGGTGACATCCATAGAGAATGATAGAGAAAGCATAGAGGCAGCGCCATTGAGGCAATCTCTATTTTGAAGTAGTACATTTTCTTCTTCACGATTGGCTGATCCCTCCCGATGACCTGGTTGGACATGACTCCAACAACAACTCCAGCCAATGAAGTCGGGAAGTCCCACCCAGTTGACTACACCAGATGCCTCTATCATTCTCTATGGTGACATCACAGAAGACAGATAAAATTCAGGCCTCCAGTCTCTGTCTAGAAGTGTTCAAACACAACATTCAGGTGTGTGACAAGCCATTCCCTCTGACATCAACGCAACTGATGCAGTGTGTCATCTTTCTACTCATCACAGACGGAGATAACAAGTGAGAGAGAGAAAGAGAGCGACAAAGAGAGAGAGAGAAAGAAAGAGAGAAAGACTGTTACAAGAGAGCCAAAAGGTAAACAGAGAGAGAAAGAGAGAGAGAAAGAAAGCGAGAGAGAAAGAAAGCGAGAGAGAAAAGAGAGAGAAAGACTGTTAAAGAGAGCCAAAAGGTAAACAGAGAGAGGGAAAGAAAGGACAAAAGAAAGGCAGAGAACAGAAGAAAAGAGGAGCAGAATAATCCCTTTAAGTGTCAGATGAGCTGATTCATGTAAATCTGTCTCCATTCAGGATGTAAATCCTTTAATTGCTGTAATTGACATGAATGCAGATAGAGGCTAGCGCTAACATGCTAACAGTCTGTTAGCTCATCTACAGCCAATGAAAGCTGATAAGAGGCTAGCGCTAACATGCTAACAGTCTGTTAGCTCATCTACAGCCAATGAAAGCTGATAGAGGCTAGCGCTAACATGCTAACAGTCTGTTAGCTCATCTACAGCCAATGAAAGCTGATAAGAGGCTAGCGCTAACATGCTAATAGGCTATTAGCTCATCTACAGCCAATGAAAGCTGATAAGAGGCTAGCGCTAAAATGCTAACACGCTATTAGCTCATCTACAGCCAATAAAAGCTGATAAGTGGCTAGCGCTAACATGCTGACATGCTGTTAGCTCATCTACAGCCAATGAAAGCTGATAGAGGCTAGCGCTAACATGCTAACAGGCTGTCAGCTCATCTACAGCTAATAAAAACTGATAGAGGCTACTGCTAACATGCTAATAGGCTGTTAGCTCATCTACAGCTAATGAAAGCATGTGGAGGCTAGTGCTAACATGCTAACAGGATTGTTAGCGCATCTACAGCTAATGAAATCAGGTAGAGGCTACTGCTAACATGCTAACAGGCTGTTAGCTCATCTACAGCTAATGAAAGCAGGTTGAGGCTAGCGCAAATATGCTAACAGGTTAAAAGGCTAACAGCCGAACACTTTCCCCAGCAGCCTGTTTTAAATAACAGCCTCAGGCAACAACACTATATATGTAATATATAACCACCACAACACGATGTAAACAATATAAACATATATAATATACCACACAACACAATATAAACATATATAATATACCACACAACACAATATAAACATATATAATATACCACACAACACAATATAAACATATATAATATACCACACAACACAATATAAACATATATAATATACCAAACAACACAATATAAACATATATATATATAATATACCACACAACACAATATAAACATATATAATATACCACACAACACAATATAAACATATATAATATACCACACAACACAATATAAACATATATAATATACCACACAACACAATATAAACATATATAATATACCACACAACACAATATAAACATATATAATATACCACACAACACAATATAAACATATATAATATACCACACAACACAATATAAACATATATAATATACCACACAACACAATATAAACATATATAATATACCACACAACACAATATAAACATATATAATATACCACACAACACAATATAAACATATATAATATACCACACAACACAATATAAACATATATAATATACCACACAACACAATATAAACATATATAATATACCACACAACACAATATAAACATATATAATATAACACAACACAATATAAACATATATAATATACCACACAACACAATATAAACATATATAATATACCACACAACACAATATAAACATATATAATATACCACACAACACAATATAAACATATATAATATACCACACAACACAATATAAACATATATAATATACCACCCAACACAATATAAACATATATAATATACCACACAACACAATATAAACATATATAATATACCAAACAACACAATATAAACATATATAATATACCACACAACACAATATAAACATATATAATATACCACACAACACAATATAAACATATATAATATACCAAACAACACAATATAAACATATATAATATACCACCCAACACAATATAAACATATATAATATACCACACAACACAATATAAACATATATAATATACCACACAACACAATATAAACATATATAATATACCACACAACACAATATAAACATATATAATATACCACACAACACAATATAAACATATAAAATACGTTAGGGCTGTCACCGACATAAAAACATCTTGGCTGACCGAAAGTCATCTGTTCTTTCAACCGATCAAGATAACCAGAATGAAAAAACCTTAACCTGGCCCAACTACTCTCCTCCCTCTCCTGCTGGCTTCCACAGATTCTTACCATTGCTCTCCTGCTGGCTTTCACAGATTCTTACCATTGCTCCCCTACTAGCTTTCACAGATTATTACCATTACTCTCCTGCTGGCTTTCACAGATTCTTACCATTGCTCTCCTACTGGCTTTCACAGATTATTACCATTACTCTCCTACTGGCTTCCGCAGATCCTTCCATTACTCTCCTACTGGCTTCCACAGATTTCTCATGTGGAATGAGAATTTATCTAACCATTTCTACAGATCTGTCTGCCTGTTATGGTTTTCATGAAACAGTTTATTTAATTTACAATAAGGGTCTTCATATCTCTAAATCATGTCGTTAATCAACATTCTATCCAAATCTAAATGAAAATGATACAAACCTAAAAAAGTATCTTCTATTTCCATTACCAACTATGTAAAAATAATCTACATAAAGCCAACAAATAAAAACATTGCAGCCTGCAGGTAGAAAATATGCTGATAAAAAAAAAAATTTAATCATATAAATCACATGCAAGCCGCGGCCCTTGCTGAGCAAGGAGAACCACTACTTCAAGGTCTCAGAGCGAGTGACGTCACCGATTGAAACGCTATTTCGCGCGAACCACCGCTAACTAAGCTAGCCGTTTCACATCCGTTACACAAGGAATGAGAGCTCATCGGGAAGGCCTGTTTTATGATGCTTCCACTGGATCAGAGCAGGACATGTCTCCCCTTTCACAATGACAACATTTTATTGACAAATTCTTAAAATGGAATGAAATGAAACCTAAACCTGTTTCTCAAAAATGTTGCCTAGTCTTCTCTGTAAACAATGTGTCCACTCTGACAATGACAATAATATATATGAGAATAATAAATGGGAATAATAAATATTATAATAATAAATATGAGAATAATAAATATTATAATAATATATATGAGAATAATAAATATTATAATAATATATATGAGAATAATAAATGGGAATAATAAATATTATAATAATATATATGAGAATAATAAATGGGAATAATAAATATTATAATAATAAATATTATAATAATAAATATTATAATAATAAATATGAGAATAATAAATGGGAATAATAAATATTATAATAATAAATATTATAATAATAAATATGAGAATAATAAATGGGAATAATAAATATTATAATAATAAATATTATAATAATAAATATTATAATAATATATATGAGAATAATAAATATTAGAATAATATATATGAGAATAATACATATTAGAATAATATATATGAGAATAATATATATGAGAATAATATCTATGAGAATAATAAATATGACAATAATATATATGAGAATAATATATATGAGAATAATATCTATGAGAATAATAAATATGAGAATAATATATATGAGAATAATACATATTAGAATAATAAATATATAACATATATATAAATATATAATAATACCATAACCAAACAAACATGGTAGATTAGAAATGATGATGATGTGTGTGTGTGTGTGTGTGTGTGTGTGTGTGTGTGTGTGTGTGTGTGTGCGGGCGTGCGAGTGCGCGTGTGCGTGTGTGTGTGTGTGTGTTGTAACTGAGCCCGGGCCGACAGGCATTTTCTCCACATAATGAGGTGAAACAAAGAGTGTTATTGTGGGAAGACACTGTGTCGTTGACGTGAGATTGATTCATGTGTGTGGAACAGACATCACCAAAACACAGTGAAACTAAAATATACCTCTCTACCTCCATTCAGGCTCAGGAAAAAGGATAGGAATTATTTTGGATTGGGTGGATATTTTTCTTCGGCACAAACAGTATAACACACACTAACATACAGAGACAGACACACACACGCACACGCACACGCACACGCACACACGCACACACACACACACGCACACGCACACGCACAAACGCACGCACACACACACACACACACACACACACACACACACACACACACACACACACACACACACACAGAAACAGATAACGTTACGCTAGTATATACAAAAACACACAATGCGTTGTGGTCCTTGATCCAGTTCTCATCAGAGGGATAAGAGCCCTATGAACCACTGACTAAGACTGATTAGGTTGGAGGTTGAGGGAGGGAGGGAGGTTGAGGGAGGGAGGGAGGTTGAGGGAGGGAGGGAGGGAGGTTTAGAGAGGGAGGGAGGTTTAGAGAGGGAGGAAGGTTTAGAGTGGGAGGGAGGGATGTTTAGAGAGGGAGGGAGGAAGGGAGGCTTAGAGAAGGAGGGAGGAAGGGAGGTTTAGAGAAGGAGGGAAGTTTAGAAGGGGAGGGAGGTTTAGAGAGGGAGGGAGGTTTAGAGAGGGAGGAAGGTTTAGAGAGGGAGGGAGGGATGTTTAGAGAGGGAGGGAGGAAGGGAGGTTTAGAGAAGGAGGGAGGTTTAGAGGGGGAGGGAGGTTTAGAGAGGGAGGGAGGTTTAGAGAGGGAGGAAGGTTTAGAGAGGGAGGAAGGTTTAGAGAGGGAGGGAGGGATGTTTAGAGAGGGAGGGAGGAAGGGAGGTTTAGAGAAGGAGGGAGGTTTAGAGGGGGAGGGAGGAAGGGAGGTTTAGAGAAGGAGGGAGGTTTAGAGAGGGAGGGAGGTTTCGAGAGGGAGGGAGGTTTAGAGAGGGAGGAAGGTTTAGAGAGGGAGGGATGTTTAGAGAGGGAGGGAGGAAGGGAGGTTTAGAGAAGGAGGGAGGTTTAGAGAGGGAGGGAGGTTTCGAGAGGGAGGGAGGTTTAGAGAGGGAGGCCATCCGTATTCTCTGATACAGAGTAGAATTAATGGTTCTTTCTATCAAGGCAAGTCGTCCAGGTTCTGAGGCAGAAAAACATCCCCAAACCATCACACGACCACCAACTTGACCGTCGACATCAGGTTCTGCCTGTGCAGTGTTTGGTTCTCCAGGCATAATGGGAACCATGTCGTCCAGAAAAGGAATAATGGGAACCATGTCGTCCAGAAAAGTGGACTCCAGGCCGTCCGTCTGAGCTGAAGCTGTAAGAAAATGATCCCAAACAGACAATCAAGTCGACGTGAAAATGGTTAAAAAGCAACACATCTGAGGGATTGGAATGGCCTAGTCAAAGTCCAGACCTAATCCCAATGGAGACGTTGAGGGAGGACTGGAAACAGAGGCAGGGTAGCATAGTGGTTAGAGCGTTGGACTAGTAACTGGAAGGTTGCAAGTTCAAATCCCTGAGCTGACAAGGTACAAAAGGTACAAATCTGTCATTCTGCCCGTTTCCCCACTGTTCCTAGGCCGTCAATGTCAATAAGATTTTGTTCTTAACTGACTTGACTAGTTAAAAAAAGGTAAAAAATAAATTGTAAAAAGTGGTTCATGCTTGAAAACCCACAAATGTGAACGCGTTACAGAAGTTGTGCATGGAAGAGTGGGCCAGAACTCCTCCACAGAGATGTGAGAGACTGATCAAAAGGAAGCGTTAAGTTGAAGTCAATGCAGCTAATGGTTACTATTAAAGTCCACCTGGGTAAGTGCATATATATATAACACTATACTGCTCCTGTCCCTGAACACTATTCTGCTCCTGTCTCAACAGTGTTGTCTCTGAACACTATACTGCTCCTGTCTCTGAACACTATTCTGCTCCTGTCTCTGAACACTATACTGCTCCTGTCTCAACAGTGTTGTCTCTGAACACTATACTGCTCCTGTCTCAACAGTGTTGTCTCTGAACACTATACTGCTCCTGTCTCAACAGTGTTGTCTCTGAACACTATACTGCTCCTGTCTCAACAGTGTTGTCTCTGAACACTATACTGCTCCTGTCTCTGAACACTATACTGCTCCTGTCTCTGAACACTATACTGCTCCTGTCTCTGAACACTATACTGCTCCTGTCTCTGAACACTATACTGCTCCTGTCTCAACAGTGTTGTCTCTGAACACTATACTGCTCCTGTCTCAACAGTGTAGTCTCTGGACACTATACTTGCTCCTGTCTCTGAACACTATACTGCTCCTGTCTCAACAGTGTTGTCTCTGAACACTATACTGCTCCTGTCTCAACAGTGTTGTCTCTGAACACTATACTTGCTCCTGTCTCTGAACACTATACTGCTCCTGTCTCAACAGTGTTGTCTCTGAACACTATACTGCTCCTGTCTCAACAGTGTTGTCTCTGAACACTATACTTGCTCCTGTCTCTGAACACTATACTGCTCCTGTCTCAACAGTGTTGTCTCTGAACACTATACTGCTCCTGTCTCAACAGTGTTGTCTCTGAACACTATACTGCTCCTGTCTCTGAACACTATAATGCTCCTGTCTCAGCAGTGTAGTCTCTGAACACTCTAATGCTCCTGTCTCTGAACACTATACTACTCCTGTCTCTGAACACTATACTACTCCTGTCTCTGAACACTATACTGCTCCTGTCTCAACAGTGTTGTCTCTGAACACTATACTGCTCCTGTCTCTGAACACTATACTGCTACTGTCTCTGAACACTATACTGCTCCTGTCTCTGAACACTATACTGCTCCTGTCTCTGAACACTCTACTGCTCCTGTCTCTGAACACTATACTACTCCTGTCTCTGAACACTATACTGCTCCTGTCTCAACAGTGTTGTCTCTGAACACTATACTGCTCCTGTCTCTGAACACTATACTGCTCCTGTCTCTGAACACTATACTGCTCCTGTCTCTGAACACTATACTGCTCCTGTCTCTGAACACTATACTGCTCCTGTCTCTGAACACTATACTGCTCCTGTCTCTGAACACTCTACTGCTCCTGTCTCTGAACACTATACTACTCCTGTCTCTGAACACTATACTGCTCCTGTCTCAACAGTGTTGTCTCTGAACACTATACTGCTCCTGTCTCTGAACACTATGCTGCTCCTGTCTCTGAACACTATACTGCTCCTGTCTCAACAGTGTTGTCTCTGAACACTATACTGCTCCTGTCTCTGAACACTATACTGCTCCTGTCTCTGAACACTATACTACTCCTGTCTCAACAGTGTTGTCTCTGAACACTATACTTGCTCCTGTCTCTGAACACTATACTGCTCCTGTCTCAACAGTGTTGTCTCTGAACACTATACTGCTCCTGTCTCTGAACACTCTACTGCTCCTGTCTCTGAACACTATACTGCTCCTGTCTCTGAACACTATGCTGCTCCTGTCTCTGAACACTATACTGCTCCTGTCTCAACAGTGTAGTCTCTGAACACTATACTACTCCTGTCTCAACAGTGTTGTCTCTGAACACTATACTGCTCCTGTCTCTGAACACTATACTGCTCCTGTCTCTGAACACTATGCTGCTCCTGTCTCAACAGTGTAGTCTCTGAACACTATACTACTCCTGTCTCAACAGTGTTGTCTCTGAACACTATACTGCTCCTGTCTCTGAACACTATACTGCTCCTGTCTCTGAACACTATACTGCTCCTGTCTCAACAGTGTTGTCTCTGAACACTATACTGCTCCTGTCTCTGAACACTATACTGCTCCTGTCTCTGAACACTATGCTGCTCCTGTCTCTGAACACTATACTGCTCCCGTCTCTGAACACTCTAATGCTCCTGTCTCTGAACACTCTAATGCTCCTGTCTCTGAACACTCTAATGCTCCTGTCTCAGCAGAACAATGTAAGGAGAAGACACATAAGGTTGGGATCCTAAAGCCTCATATTGTTCTCCTCTCCTCTGGTTCAGGGAAACGTAACAGTGTTACAGCTACATGAAGGTCCTACAATATCAACCTTAGGACATTCATGGTGTGTGTTGTAGTGTGTGTGTGTGTGTGTGTGTGTGTGTGTGTGTGTGTGTTTCTGTGTCCTGGCAAACAGAGCAGAGGGGCTTTGCTATACTCAATCCCCCAAATATCTATCTATCTATCTCTCTCTCTCTCTCTCTCTCTCTCTCGCTCTCTCGCTCTCTCTCTCTCTCTCTCTCTCTCTCTCTCTCTCTCTCTCTCTCTCTCTCTCTCTCTCTTCTCATTCTTTTGTTCTCTATCTTTTATTTTTTCTCCCTCTCATTCTTTCTCTCGCTCTCATTTTATCTCTCATTCCCTCATTGCATCCAAACATATTCCCTCCAAATCCTTAGCCTCTTAAATGCATCCCTCTCTCCATCCCCCTCCTCGCTGCCTCCCTCTCTCGATCCCCCCTCCTCGCTGCCTCCCTCCCTCTCTCCATCCCCCCTCCTCGCTGCCTCCCTCCCTCCCTCTCTTCATCCTTCCTCCCTCCCTCCATCCTCCCTCTCTCCCTCCCTCCATCCTCCCTCCTCCCTCCCTCCCTCCCTCCCTCCATGCCTCCCTCTCTCCATCCACCCTCCCTCCCTCCCTGCCTCCCTCTCTCCATCCACCCTCCCTCCCTCCCTCCCTCTCTCCATCCCTCTCTCCATCCCTCTCTCCATCCTCCTATATACACAATAACCTACAGAGTAGAGAGAGAGGGAGCTGTTTCATCTTATATACACAACAGTATGAGGACACCTCTTCATCCACTATATATACAGGACACCCCTTCATACACTATATATACAGGACACCCCTTCATCCACTATATATACAGGACACCCCTTCATACACTATATATACAGGACACCCCTTCATACACTATATATACAGGACACCCCTTCATACACTATATATACAACAGTATGAGGACACCCCTTCATACACTATATATACAGGACACCCCTTCATACACTATATATACAGGACACCCCTTCATACACTATATATACAGCAGTATGAGGACACCCCTTCATACACTATATATACAGCAGTATGAGGACACCCCTTCATCCACTATATATACAGGACACCCCTTCATCCACTATAGATACAGCAGTATGAGGACACCTCTTCATATACTATATATACAGGACACCCCTTCATACACTATATATACAGCAGTATGAGGACACCCCTTCATCCACTATATATACAGCAGTATGAGGACACCCCTTCATACACTATATATACAGGACACCCCTTCATACACTATATATACAACAGTATGAGGACACCCCTTCATACACTATATATACAGGACACCCCTTCATACACTATATATACAGGACACCCCTTCATCCACTATATATACAGCAGTATGAGGACACCCCTTCATACACTATATATACAGCAGTATGAGGACACCCCTTCATCCACTATATATACAGGACACCCCTTCATCCACTATAGATACAGGACACCCCTTCATACACTATATATACAGGACACCCCTTCATACACTATATATACAACAGTATGAGGACACCCCTTCATACACTATATATACAGCAGTATGAGGACACCCCTTCATCCACTATATATACAGGACACCCCTTCATCCACTATAGATACAGGACACCCCTTCATACACTATATATACAGGACACCCCTTCATATACTATATATACAGGACACCCCTTCATACACTATATATACAACAGTATGAGGACACCCCTTCATACACTATATATACAGGACACCCCTTCATCCACTATATATACAGGACACCCCTTCATACACTATATATACAGGACACCCCTTCATACACTATATATACAGGACACCCCTCCATACACTATATATACAGGACACCCCTTCATATACTATATATACAGGACACCCCTTCATACACTATATATACAACAGTATGAGGACACCCCTTCATACACTATATATACAGGACACCCCTTCATACACTATATATACAGGACACCCCTTCATACACTATATATACAGGACACCCCTTCATACACTATATATACAGGACACCCCTTCATACACTATATATACAGCAGTATGAGGACACCCCTTCATACACTATATATACAGCAGTATGAGGACACCCCTTCATACACTATATATACAGGACACCCCTTCATACACTATATATACAGGACACCCCTTCATACACTATATATACAGGACACCCCTTCATACACTATATATACAGGACACCCCTTCATACACTATATATACAGCAGAATGAGGACACCCCTTCATACACTATATATACAGGACACCCCTTCATATACTATATATACAGGACACCCCTTCATACACTATATATACAACAGTATGAGGATACCCCTTCATACACTATATATATAGGACACCCCTTCATCCACTATAGATACAGGACACCCCTTCATACACTATATATACAGGACACCCCTTCATACACTATATATACAGGACACCCCTTCATCCACTATATATACGGGACAGCCCTTCATACACTATATATACAGGACACCCCTTCATACACTATATATACAACAGTATGAGGACACCCCTTCATCCTATATATATACAGCAGTATGAGGACACCCCTTCATCCACTATATATACAGGACACCCCTTCATCCACTATATATACAGGACACCCCTTCATATACTATATATACAGCAGTATGAGGACACCCCTTCATACACTATATATACAGGACACCCCTTCATATACTATATATACAGGACACCCCTTCATATACTATATATACAGGACACCCCTTCATCCACTATATATACAGGACACCCCTTCATATACTATATATACAGCAGTATGAGGACACCCCTTCATCCACTATATATACAGGACACCCCTTCATACACTATATATACAGGACACCCCTTCATCCACTATATATACGGGACAGCCCTTCATACACTATATATACAGGACACCCCTTCATACACTATATATACAACAGTATGAGGACACCCCTTCATCCTATATATATACAGCAGTATGAGGACACCCCTTCATCCACTATATATACAGGACACCCCTTCATCCACTATATATACAGGACACCCCTTCATATACTATATATACAGCAGTATGAGGACACCCCTTCATCCACTATATATACAGGACACCCCTTCATACACTATATATACAGGACACCCCTTCATCCACTATATATACAGGACACCCTTTCATACACTATATATACAGGACACCCCTTCATACACTATATATACAGGACACCTCTTCATCCACTATATATACAACAGTATGAGGACACCCCTTCATCCACTATATATACAGGACACCCCTTCATACACTATATATACAGCAGTATGAGGACACCCCTTCATCCACTATATATACAGGACACCCCTTCATACACTATATATACAGGACACCCCTTCATCCACTATATATACAGGACACCCCTTCATCCACTATATATACAGGACACCCCTTCATACACTATATATACAGCAGTATGAGGACACCCCTTCATACACTATATATACAGGACACCCCTTCATACACTATATATACAGCAGTATGAGGACACCCCTTCATACACTATATATACAACAGTATGAGGACACCCCTTCATATACTATATATACAGGACACCCCTTCATCCACTATATATACAGGACACCCCTTCATACACTATATATACAGGACACCCCTTCATCCACTATAGATACAGGACACCCCTTCATACACTATATATACAGGACACCCCTTCATCCACTATATATACAGCAGTATGAGGACACCCCTTCATACACTATATATACAGGACACCCCTTCATCCACTATATATACAGCAGTATGAGGACACCCCTTCATACACTATATATACAGGACACCCCTTCATCCACTATAGATACAGGACACCCCTTCATACACTATATATACAGGACACCCCTTCATCCACTATATATACAGCAGTATGAGGACACCCCTTCATCCACTATATATACAGGACACCCCTTCATACACTATATATACAGGACACCCCTTCATATACTATATATACAGCAGTATGAGGACACCCCTTCATCCACTATATATACAGGACACCCCTTCATACACTATATATACAGGACACCCCTTCATACACTATATATACAGGACACCCCTTCATACACTATATATACAGGACACCCCTTCATCCACTATATATACAGGACGCCCCTTCATACACTATATATACAGGACACCCCTTTATACACTATATATACAGGACACCCCTTCATACACTATATATACAGGACACCCCTTCATCCACTATATATACAACAGTATGAGGACACCCCTTCATACACTATATATACAGCAGTATGAGGACCCCTTCATCCACTATATATACAGGACACCCCTTCATACACTATATATACAGCAGTATGAGGACACCCCTTCATCCACTATATATACAGGACACCCCTTCATCCACTATATATACAGGACACCCCTTCATACACTATATATACAGGACACCCCTTCATCCACTATATATACAGGACACCCCTTCATACACTATATATACAGGACACCCCTTCATACACTATATATACAACAGTATGAGGACACCCCTTCATACACTATATATACAGCAGTATGAGGACACCCCTTCATCCACTATATATACAGGACACCCCTTCATACACTATATATACAGCAGTATGAGGACACCTCTTCATATACTATATATACAGGACACCCCTTCATCCACTATATATACAGGACACCCCTTCATACACTATATATACAGGACACCCCTTCATACACTATATATACAACAGTATGAGGACACCCCTTCATCCACTATATATACAGGACACCCCTTCATACACTATATATACAGCAGTATGAGGACACCCCTTCATCCACTATATATACAGGACACCCCTTCATACACTATATATACACAGTATGAGGACACCCCTTCATCCACTATATATACAGGACACCCCTTCATACACTATATATACAGCAGTATGAGGACACCTCTTCATATACTATATATACAGGACACCCCTTCATACACTATATATACAGCAGTATGAGGACACCCCTTCATCCACTATATATACAGCAGTATGAGGACACCCCTTCATACACTATATATACAGGACACCCCTTCATCCACTATATATACAGGACACCCCTTCATACACTATATATACAGGACACCCCTTCATACACTATATATACAGGACACCCCTTCATATACCCCTTCATATACTATATATACAGGACACCCCTTCATATACTATATATACAGGACACCCCTTCATCCACTATATATACAGGACACCCCTTCATCCACTATATATACAGGACACCCCTTCATACACTATATATACAGGACACCCCTTCATACACTATATATACAACAGTATGAGGACACCCCTTCATACACTATATATACAGGACACCCCTTCATACACTATATATACAGGACACCCCTTAATCCACTATATATACAGGACACCCCTTCATCCACTATATATACAGGACACCCCTTCATATACTATATATACAACAGTATGAGGACACCCCTTCATACACTATATATACAGGACACCCCTTCATCCACTATATATACAGGACACCCCTTCATACACTATATATACAGGACACCCCTTCATACACTATATATACAGGACACCCCTTCATCCACTATATATACAGGACACCCCTTCATACACTATATATACAGGACACCCCTTCATACACTATATATACAACAGTATGAGGACACCCCTTCATACACTATATATACAGCAGTATGAGGACACCCCTTCATCCACTATATATACAGGACACCCCTTCATACACTATATATACAGCAGTATGAGGACACCCCTTCATACACTATATATACAGGACACCCCTTCATCCACTATATATACAGGACACCCCTTCATACACTATATATACAGGACACCCCTTCATACACTATATATACAACAGTATGAGGACACCCCTTCATCCACTATATATACAGGACACCCCTTCATACACTATATATACAGCAGTATGAGGACACCCCTTCATATACTATATATACAGGACACCCCTTCATACACTATATATACAGCAGTATGAGGACACCCCTTCATCCACTATATATACAGGACACCCCTTCATACACTATATATACAGCAGTATGAGGACACCTCTTCATATACTATATATACAGGACACCCCTTCATACACTATATATACAGCAGTATGAGGACACCCCTTCATACACTATATATACAACAGTATGAGGACACCCCTTCATATACTATATATACAGGACACCCCTTCATCCACTATATATACAGGACACCCCTTCATACACTATATATACAGGACACCCCTTCATCCACTATAGATACAGGACACCCCTTCATACACTATATATACAGGACACCCCTTCATCCACTATATATACAGCAGTATGAGGACACCCCTTCATACACTATATATACAGGACACCCCTTCATCCACTATATATACAGCAGTATGAGGACACCCCTTCATACACTATATATACAGGACACCCCTTCATCCACTATAGATACAGGACACCCCTTCATACACTATATATACAGGACACCCCTTCATCCACTATATATACAGCAGTATGAGGACACCCCTTCATCCACTATATATACAGGACACCCCTTCATACACTATATATACAGGACACCCCTTCATATACTATATATACAGCAGTATGAGGACACCCCTTCATCCACTATATATACAGGACACCCCTTCATACACTATATATACAGGACACCCCTTCATACACTATATATACAGGACACCCCTTCATACACTATATATACAGGACACCCCTTCATCCACTATATATACAGGACGCCCCTTCATACACTATATATACAGGACACCCCTTTATACACTATATATACAGGACACCCCTTCATACACTATATATACAGGACACCCCTTCATCCACTATATATACAACAGTATGAGGACACCCCTTCATACACTATATATACAGCAGTATGAGGACACCCCTTCATCCACTATATATACAGGACACCCCTTCATACACTATATATACAGCAGTATGAGGACACCCCTTCATCCACTATATATACAGGACACCCCTTCATCCACTATATATACAGGACACCCCTTCATACACTATATATACAGGACACCCCTTCATCCACTATATATACAGGACACCCCTTCATACACTATATATACAGGACACCCCTTCATACACTATATATACAACAGTATGAGGACACCCCTTCATACACTATATATACAGCAGTATGAGGACACCCCTTCATCCACTATATATACAGGACACCCCTTCATACACTATATATACAGCAGTATGAGGACACCTCTTCATATACTATATATACAGGACACCCCTTCATCCACTATATATACAGGACACCCCTTCATACACTATATATACAGGACACCCCTTCATACACTATATATACAACAGTATGAGGACACCCCTTCATCCACTATATATACAGGACACCCCTTCATACACTATATATACAGCAGTATGAGGACACCCCTTCATATACTATATATACAGGACACCCCTTCATACACTATATATACAGCAGTATGAGGACACCCCTTCATCCACTATATATACAGGACACCCCTTCATACACTATATATACAGCAGTATGAGGACACCCCTTCATATACTATATATACAGGACACCCCTTCATACACTATATATACAGCAGTATGAGGACACCCCTTCATCCACTATATATACAGCAGTATGAGGACACCCCTTCATACACTATATATACAGGACACCCCTTCATATACTATATATACAGGACACCCCTTCATACACTATATATACAGGACACCCCTTCATACACTATATATACAGGACACCCCTTCATATACCCCTTCATATACTATATATACAGGGCACCCCTTCATATACTATATATACAGGACACCCCTTCATCCACTATATATACAGGACACCCCTTCATCCACTATATATACAGGACACCCCTTCATACACTATATATACAGGACACCCCTTCATACACTATATATACAACAGTATGAGGACACCCCTTCATACACTATATATACAGGACACCCCTTCATACACTATATATACAGGACACCCCTTAATCCACTATATATACAGGACACCCCTTCATCCACTATATATACAGGACACCCCTTCATATACTATATATACAACAGTATGAGGACACCCCTTCATACACTATATATACAGGACACCCCTTCATCCACTATATATACAGGACACCCCTTCATACACTATATATACAGGACACCCCTTCATCCACTATATATACAGGACACCCCTTCATACACTATATATACAGGACACCCCTTCATACACTATATATACAACAGTATGAGGACACCCCTTCATACACTATATATACAGCAGTATGAGGACACCCCTTCATCCACTATATATACAGGACACCCCTTCATACACTATATATACAGCAGTATGAGGACACCTCTTCATATACTATATATACAGGACACCCCTTCATCCACTATATATACAGGACACCCCTTCATACACTATATATACAGGACACCCCTTCATACACTATATATACAACAGTATGAGGACACCCCTTCATCCACTATATATACAGGACACCCCTTCATATACTATATATACAGCAGTATGAGGACACCTCTTCATATACTATATATACAGGACACCCCTTCATACACTATATATACAGCAGTATGAGGACACCCCTTCATCCACTATATATACAGGACACCCCTTCATACACTATATATACAGCAGTATGAGGACACCTCTTCATATACTATATATACAGGACACCCCTTCATACACTATATATACAGCAGTATGAGGACACCCCTTCATCCACTATATATACAGCAGTATGAGGACACCCCTTCATACACTATATATACAGGACACCCCTTCATATACTATATATACAGGACACCCCTTCATACACTATATATACAGGACACCCCTTCATACACTATATATACAGGACACCCCTTCATATACCCCTTCATATACTATATATACAGGACACCCCTTCATATACTATATATACAGGACACCCCTTCATCCACTATATATACAGGACACCCCTTCATACACTATATATACAGGACACCCCTTCATACACTATATATACAGGACACCCCTTCATACACTATATATACACAACAGTATGAGGACACCCCTTCATACACTATATATACAGGACACCCCTTCATACACTATATATACAGGACACCCCTTAATCCACTATATATACAGGACACCCCTTCATCCACTATATATACAGGACACCCCTTCATATACTATATATACAACAGTTTGAGGACACCCCTTCATACACTATATATACAGGACACCCCTTCATCCACTATATATACAGGACACCCCTTCATACACTATATATACAGGACACCCCTTCATACACTATATATACAGCAGTATGAGGACACCCCTTCATATACTATATATACTATATATACAGGACACCCCTTCATACACTATATATACAGGACACCCCTTCATCCACTATATATACAGGACACCCCTTCATCCACTATATATACAACAGTATGAGGACACCTCTTCATATACTATATATACAGGACACCCCTTCATCCACTATATATACAGGACACCCCTTCATACACTATATATACATCAGTATGAGGACACCTCTTCATATACTATATATACAGGACACCCCTTCATACACTATATATACAGGACACCCCTTCATACACTATATATACAGGACACCCCTTCATACACTATATATCCAACAGTATGAGGACACCCCTTAATATATCCCATTTAGCAGACGCTTTTGTCCAAAGCGACTTACAAGTCGGCTGGGGCCACTACTTTTACATATGGGTGGCCCCAGCGGGAATCGAACCCACGACGCTTGGCGTTGCAAGCGCCATGCTCTACCGACTGAGCCACACAGGACATTTATACACTATATATACAGGACACCCCTTCATATACTATATATACAGGACACCTCTTTATACACTATATATACAGGACAACCCTTCATACACTATATATACAGGACAACCCTTCATACACTATATATACAGGACACCCCTTCATACACTATATATACAGGACACCCCTTCATACACTATATATACAGGACACCCCTTCATATACCCCTTCATATACTATATATACAGGACACCCCTTCATACACTATATATACAGGACACCCCTTCATACACTATATATACAGGACACCCCTTCATATACCCCTTCATACACTATATATACAGGACACCCCTTCATACACTATATATACAGGACACCCCTTCATCCACTATATATACAGGACACCCCTTCATACACTATATATACAGCAGTATGAGGACACCCCTTCATATACTGTATATACAGCAGTATGAGGACACCCCTTCATACACACACACACCATGCAGACACACAGACACACACCGTGCAGACACACACACAGAAACGAACACGGATGCCAATTAATCAGCCAATAGTAGTGTCTGCTGCAAGTGAAGAGCAAACTGTTAATCACAGTGTTAGTACTAATGACACCTAACACAACCCCCACCACCCTGAGGTAGAACACAAGGAGTCACAGTGTTCTCTACCTCTCTAACTACAGACCACCCTGAGGTAGAACACAAGGAGTCACAGTGTTCTCTACCTCTCTAACTACAGACCACCCTGAGGTAGAACACAAGGAGTCACAGTGTTCTCTACGTCTCTAACTACAGACCACCCAGAGGTAAACCACAAGGAGTCACAGCGTTCTCTACCTCTCTAACTACAGACCACCCAGAGGTAAACCACAAGGAGTCACAGCGTTCTCTACCTCTCTAACTACAGACCACCCTGAGGTAAACCACAAGGAGTCACAGCGTTCTCTACCTCTCTAACTACAGACCACCCAGAGGTAAACCACAAGGAGTCACAGCGTTCTCTACCTCTCTAACTACAGACCACCCTGAGGTAAACCACAAGGAGTCACAGCGTTCTCTACCTCTCTAACTACAGACCACCCTGAGGTAAACCACAAGGAGTCACAGTGTTCTCTACCTCTCTGTCTAACTACAGACCACCCTGAGGTAGAACACAAGGAGTCACAGCGTTCTCTACCTCTCTAACTACAGACCACCCTGAGGTAGAACACAAGGAGTCACAGCGTTCTCTACCTCTCTAACTACAGACCACCCTGAGGTAGAACACAAGGAGTCAGTGTTCTCTACCTCTCTTTCTAACTACAGACCACCCTGAGGTAAACCACAAGGAGTCACAGCGTTCTCTACCTCTCTAACTACAGACCACCCAGAGGTAAACCACAAGGAGTCACAGTGTTCTCTACCTCTCTAACTACAGACCACCCTGAGGTAGAACACAAGGAGTCACAGCGTTCTCTACCTCTCTAACTACAGACCACCCTGAGGTAAACCACAAGGAGTCACTGCGTTCTCTACCTCTCTTTCTAACTACAGACCACCCTGAGGTAGAACACAAGGAGTCAGTGTTCTCTACCTCTCTTTCTAACTACAGACCACCCTGAGGTAAACCACAAGGAGTCACAGCGTTCTCTACCTCTCTAACTACAGACCACCCTGAGGTAAACCACAAGGAGTCACAGTGTTCTCTACCTCTCTAACTACAGACCACCCTGAGGTAAACCACAAGGAGTCAAAGTGTTCTCTACCTCTCTTTCTTACTATACCATTCAGCGAGTTAGGCTAATACACACACACACACAATACCCACACACAGTAACACAATACACACACACACAGTAACACAATACACACACACTAACACAACACACACACACTAACACAACACACACCCGTCCTCTCGCTGTTCCAATCATACAGGTCTCTCATGATTTGTTGAGGAAGAAAAGCAATTTATTAACTGTTATCTCAGGGCCTGTACACACACACACACAAATACTTCATGAAACACAGCCACCTTTAGCAGCGGTGGATGCACCACTAGAGCAGCTGTTAAAATCACCTCATATTTAACACATTAAACTGCAGACTGTAATCAAGTGACGAGAGGAGAAGTGACACACAGCCTCCTGGGGGGAAGCTGTTTCCATAGCTACCAGGTAAGAAATGAATCCCGTACAACAGGAAATGCAAATCAACATCTCTCTCTCTCTCTCTCTCTCTCTCTCTCTCTCTCTCTCTCTCTCTCTCTCTCTCTCTCTCTCTCTCTCTCTCTCTCTCTCTCTCTCTCTCTCTCTCTCTCTCTCTCTCTCTCTCTCTCTCTCTCTCTCTCTCTCTCTCTCTCTCTCTCTCTCACAGTGGAACAAGGTGAGGAGCAGGAGAGGACAGGGCTAATCTTTGGTAATCTGACAGATTAGTACATTAAGAGAGCAGGTGAATGATTCATATCCACATGAAACTCTTAGACCCACAATCTTAGACCCACACACAAACACACATGGTACACACACACACACACTCCTCTAAATCTACCCTATTAGTGTCAGGGGGATTAGAGAGGGATTACGACTAACTACGCTAAAATGTCAGGATTTCTCTAATCATAACCCATCCTCTCTCTCCCTACGCCTCTCTCCCTCTCCCACTCACACTATACCCTTCTCTCCCTCTCCCTCTCCTCCTCACACTACCCTTCTCTCTCTCTCCTTCATCTCCCCTTCCCTCTACCCATCCTCTCTCTCCCTACGCCTCTCTCCCTCTCCCACTCACACTACCCTTCTCTCTCTCCTTCATCTCCCCCTCCCTCTACCATTCTCTCCCTCTCCCCTCCCTCTCGCTCTCTCCCTTCTCTCTCTCTCCCTATGCATCTCTCTCTCTGTCTCCTCTCTCTCCTTCCTCTCCCTCTCTCCCTGCATCTCTCTCTCCCAATGACTCTCTCCCTCTCCCTCTCCCCTCCCTCTACCCTTCTCTCCCTCTCCCCCTCCCTCTCCCTCTCTCCCTGCATCTCTCTCACCCTATGTCTCTTTCCATCTCTCTCGGGTCTAGTTCTCCCTCTCTGTATCTCTCTCGGGTCTGGTTCTCCCTCTCTGTATCTCTCTCGGGTCTGGTTCTCCCTCTCTGTATCTCTCTAGGGTCTGGTTCTCCCTCTCTGTATCTCTCTAGGGTCTGGTTCTCCCTCTCCGTATCTCTCTAGGGTCTCATTCTCCCTCTCTGTATCTCTCTAGGGTCTGGTTCTCCCTCTCCGTATCTCCCTAGGGTCTGGTTCTCCCTCTCCGTATCTCCCTAGGGTCTCATTCTCCCTCTCTGTATCTCTCTAGGGTCTGGTTCTCCCTCTCCGTATCTCCCTAGGGTCTGGTTCTCCTCTCTGTATCTCTCTAGGGTCTCATTCTCCCTCTCTGTATCTCTCTAGGGTCTGGTTCTCCCTCTCTGTATCTCTCTAGGGTCTGGTTCTCCTCTCTGTATCTCTCTAGGGTCTGGTTCTCCCTCTCTGTATCTCTCTAGGGTCTGGTTCTCCCTCTCTGTATCTCTCTCGGGTCTGGTTCTCCCTCTCTGTATCTCTCTCAGGTCTGGTTCTCCCTCTCTGTATCTCTCTCGGGTCTGGTTCTTCCTCTCTGTATCTCTCTAGGGTCTGGTTCTCCCTCTCTGTATCTCACTAGGGTCTGGTTCTCCCTCTCTGTATCTCTCTAGGGTCTGGTTCTCCCTCTCTGTATCTCTCTAGGGTCTGGTTCTCCCTCTCCGTATCTCTCTAGGGTCTCATTCTCCCTCTCTGTATCTCTCTAGGGTCTGGTTCTCCCTCTCCGTATCTCCCTAGGGTCTGGTTCTCCCTCTCCGTATCTCTCTAGGGTCTGGTTCTCCCTCTCCGTATCTCTCTAGGGTCTGGTTCTCCCTCTCCATATCTCCCTAGGGTCTGGTTCTCCCTCTCCGTATCTCCCTAGGGTCTGGTTCTCCCTCTCCGTATCTCTCTAGGGTCTCATTCTCCCTCTCTGTATCTCTCTAGGGTCTGGTTCTCCCTCTCTGTATCTCTCTAGGGTCTGGTTCTCCCTCTCTGTATCTCTCTAGGGTCTGGTTCTCCCTCTCTGTATCTCTCTAGGGTCTGGTTCTCCCTCTCTGTATCTCTCTAGGGTCTGGTTCTCCT